>NC_044031.1:754213566-754513566 GCF_901765095.1 Microcaecilia unicolor | reverse complement strand
CAAATCGGGAGCTGGGCGTCTGTTTCCCGTGGGCGCCCAAATCGGTATAATCGAAACCCGATTTTTGGCGTCCTCAACTGCAGTCCGTCACGGAGACGAACAAAGATAACGGGGACGTGTTGGAGGTGTGGTGAAGGCGGGACTGGGGCGTGGTTATCGGCCAAGGAGAGATGGGCGTCTTTAGCTGATAATCGAAACAAGAAAGGCGTTTATGACGAGAATTTGGTCCGCTTTATTTGAACCCTTTTTTTTCAGGTCCAAGTCCCAAAAAAGTGCCCCAACTGACCAGATGACCACCGGAGGGAATCGGGGATCACCTCCCCTGACTCCCCCAGTGGTCACTAACCCCCTCCCACCAAAAAAAAACACTTTACAAACTTTTTTTGCCAGCCTGTATGTCAGCCTCAAATGCCGTACCCACCTCCATGACAGCAGAATGTGTTCTATCCTGTGACAGCCTTTCCCTGGTTCTGATGTGGGTCTCGGGTGAGTGTGACACCTTTTCTGTTAAGGGCACTGCAGAGTCACATCAGCAATGCATTGTGGTGGGTGTAGGGTATTGGGCTCCGTGATTCCACTAGCTCACGATGTTGGTAGTTGGTAGGCTCTACTCCCATGGTGCTTTTCCCTCTGCTTACTGGGTCAGTGTGCCCTGTTTTGTTTCTGGTAGTCCATGAGGTAGTGGCCATTTGTGTAAAGCCAGTTTTAGATCCCTTTCGTGTGTTAGCCACGTTAAAGAACTTAGTTCTTACCTTGAATGTTGCTGAAAGAGGGCATTGTACACCATTCTGCCAGCACGGACCTACAGCTAATCTCAGTACCAGCGAGACTCGTTGCCAGTAGGGCACAACCTCTGATCTGCAGTTAACTGTGAGCAAACGTGCTTATTCAAATAAAGGACGTTTTCAGCGAGATTAGTCTTCAGGTGTGAACTGCTGTGCCAAGGTTATACAGCAGCAACAAGTCCTGTCCCTGGAGCACTTTTAGTGGGTACCGCAGTGCACTTCAGGCAGGCAGACCCAGGCCCATCCCCCCCCCACCCTTAACACTTGTGGTGGTAAATTGGAGGGCTCTAAAACCCACTGTACCCACATGTAGTTGCCCCCTTCACCCCTAAGAGCTATGGTAGTGTTGTACATTTGTCCCTCCCACGACCAAATGACTTGGATTGGGACGTTTCTGAGCTGGACGTTTTTAGTTTCCATTATCGCAAAAAAAAAAAAACAACGCCCATCTCAGAAGGGACCAAATCCATGGCATTTGGTCCGTCCTATTACTACTACTACTATTTAGCATTTCTATAGCGCTACAAGGCGTACGCAGCGCTGCACAAACATAGAAGAAAGACAGTCCCTGCTCAAAGAGCTTACAATCTAATAGACAAAAAATAAAGTAAGCAAATCAAATCAATTAATGTGTACAGGAAGGAGAAGAGGGTAGGTGGAGGCGAGTGGTTACAAGTGGTTACGAGTCAAAAGCAATGTTAAAGAGGTGGGCTTTCAGTCTAGATTTAAAGGTGGCCAAGGATGGGGCAAGATGTAGGGGCTCAGGAAGTTTATTCCAGGTGTAGGGTGCAGCGAGACAGAAGGCGCAAAGTCTGGAGTTGGCAGTAGTGGAGAAGGGAACAGATAAGAAGGATTTATCCATGGAGCGGAGTGCACGGGAAGGGGTGTAGGGAAGGACGAGTATGGAGAGATACTGGGGAGCAGCAGAGTGAGTACATTTATAGGTTAGTAAAAGAAGTTTGAACAGAATGCGAAAAGGGATAGGGAGCCAGTGAAGCGACTTGAGGAGAGGGGTAGTATGAGTAAAGCGACCCTGGTGGAAGACGAGACGGGCAGCAGAGTTTTGAACCGATTGGAGAGGAGAGAGGTGACAAAGTGGGAGGCCAGCAAGAAGCAGATTGCAGTAGTCTAAACGAGAGGTGACAAGGGTGTGGATGAGGGTTTTGGTAGGGTGCTCAGAAAGAAATGGGCGGATTTTACGGATGTTGTAAAGAAAGAAACGACAGGTCTTGGCGATCTGCTGGATATGAGCAGAGAAGGAGAGAGAAGAGTCAAAGATGACTCCAAGGTTTCGAGCTGAGGAGACAGGGAGAAAGAGAGAGCCATCAACAGAAATAGAAAACGGGGGGAGTGGGGAGGTTGGTTTGGGGGGGGGGGGGGAAATGAGAAGCTCGGTTTTGGTCATGTTTAATTTCAGGTGGCGTTGAGACATCCAGACAGCAATGTCAGACAACCGTATTTTCGAAACGAAAGATGGACGCCCATCTTTTTCGATAATACAGTCTGTCCCGCCTCTTCACATACCCGTTTTCGGACATAGACGCCCATGGAGATGGGCGTTTGATTACGCCCTTCTTGGTGATTTAGGAAACATTATACTTCATTTATAAGCAATTTTGCTAACTTTAGTCTGCTGTAGAGACTGCTCAATCCATTCACAAAGAACAAGCTAGATGCAGGTTATACAGCGCATGCGCTCTCTGTGTTCAGTACTCTAAATGCAAAATAAATCCTAATAAATAAATAAATAAATAAAACAAAAAGCGGGCACATGTTTAAAGCCAATTCCAGCTCCACAGGGAAAATTCAGCAACAGTAGGAAAAAAAAGCAATGAGTGTATAACTCAATAACAAAACTGAGATTTTTTTTTTTACAGTTGTTCCAACAATTTCTCCTCATTATTGATTTTTAATGTCTCGTCCTTCAGTGATAGAATAGCTCTTATATAGTTCTTTTCTATTTGCTTTTTGAGGAAAGCCTGATGAGACAAACAAGAGCATGGTACACTGTCTTATTATTAGAAAGATATAGCTTCTCTCTCTCTCTCTCAATGCTGTTTATTCCAACGCTCCTGCAGCATGAAGGGGAAAGCGGCACTTTGCCATAATGTCATGATCAAAGGCTTGAAGAAAAGCAGGTCTCTTCCACACTCCCCGGATTGGCATTGATGCCGGATCTATACAGCAAGAAGGTTTACGTGCACTGAGGTGTAACTATAAGCCTTCAATTTATTAGGAGTGTGTAGGAAAATTTAGAAACCCTGTTTTCAACTGAAATAGAGATATAGTGCAATGAAGGAAGCTTCTATTGCTTTGATGTGTATGGGCAGGGGACGATGGTAGCCTCAGAATGGCTTTAAAAGGATCTGTCTCTTCACATGGAGAATCATGTCGTTTTGAGGAAAGCGTATGGGCTTGAGGAGAAAGCGGGACGAAAAGGAGTTGAAGAAATAAAGGGAAGATCAGGATAACATTATGTGTATTTCTGTTCGTAGACGCCAATTTTTCATGATTGAGGATGCCGAACAAGATAAATTACTCATTCCCATATACCATTGAAGGAGTTTATTCAATACTGAGGGTGTTCAGCACCCACTGCCCCAAAACAGCAGGCCCCTATGTTTTTATACAGTTTTAAATTGAAAAATTAAATAAGTGATTTTAAAAGGCTTACATTCCTACCCGTAACCTCCGTTCTCAAGACAAATCCCTCCTGTCAGGTACCCTTCTCCACCACCGCCAACTCCAGGCTCCGCCCGTTCTGCCTCGCCTCACCCTTTCCATACGCCAGGCCCCCTCCCTGCCCTTCTTCAAATCCTTGCTCAAAACCCACCTCTTCAATGTCGCCTTCGGCACCTAACCACTACACCTCTATCTTGACTGCCCCAACTTGACATTCCGTCCTTTAGATTGTAAGCTCCTTGGAGCAGGGACTGTCCTTTATGTCAATTTATGTTAATCTGTACAGCGCTGCGTAACTCTAGTAGCGCTCTAGAAATGTTAAGTAGTAGTAGTAGTTATCTGCTGAGATATTGGTGAGGAAATGTTTGAAGGACATATTGTTTCTTTCTAATGCCTACTAAATTGGTGAGAACTAGGATGAGTTGGCACCTGACGTGCTTATCACCTAAGGCACAGAGAAGGGTGATAAAAAATTATAAAGGTGATGGGATGACTTGCCTATGAGAAAAGGCTAAAGCGGCTAGGGCTCTTCAGCTCGGAGAAGAGACGGATGAGGGGAGATATGATAGAGGTCTATAAAATAATGAGTGGGATGGAATGGGTGGATATGAATTGCTTGCTTACTCTTTCCAAAAATACTAGGACTAAGGAGCACTCAATGAAGCTATTAAGTAGAAAATTTAAAAGAAATCAGAGAAAATATTTCATCACTTAACACATTATTAAACTCTGAAATTTGTTCTCAGAAAGTGGTATCTTGTTTTGCTTCGGTATAGAGATAAGCACTGAGTTTGATGTATTTTGTGGCCTATGCATGCTCTGTGTCTGGATTTGTAACCTCCAGCCCTCCCCCTTCCCCTTCCCCCCCTTTTGTTCCTCTCTTCTTCTCCACCTCCCTTTCTTCCCCCTTTCTCTTAATGTGATTCTAGTTGTGGATAGTTGCTTCTTGAATGTGAGTTCCAGTTTTGCCATGATTTGTAAATGTTGCTTGTTGTACTGTGGTGAGCTCCTGCTTCTATTGTATTGTATTGAAATCCAATAAAAGATATTAAACTTGTAAAAAAAAAAAAAAAAGTGGTAAAAGCAGTTACCATAGCAGGGTTTAAAAAAGGTTGGATAAGTTCCTAAATGAAAAGTCCATAAGCCATTATTAAAACGGTTTTGGGAAAATCCACTGCTTATGTCGGCGTACCTCAGGGTTCTGTTCTTGTTCCCCTCCTCTTTTCTATCTACACTTCTTCCCTTGGTTCATTAATCTCATCCCATGGCTTTTCCTACCATCTCTATGCTGATGACTCCCAAATCTACCTTTCTACCCCTGATATCTCACCTTGCATCCAAACCAAAGTTTCAGCGTGCTTGTCTGACATTGCTGTCTGGATGTCTCTACGCCACCTGAAATTAAATATGACCAAAACCGAGCTTCTCATTTTCCCCCCCAAACCCACCTCCCCGCTCCCCCCGTTTTCTATTTCTGTTGATGGCTCTCTCATTCTCCCTGTCTCCTCAGCTCGAAACCTTGGGGTCATCTTTGACTCTTCTCTCTCCTTCTCTGCTCATATCCAGCAGATTGCCAAGACCTGTCGTTTCCTTCTTTACAACATCCGTAAAATCCGCCCCTTTCTTTCTGAGCACTCTACCAAAACCCTCATCCACACCCTTGTCACCTCTCGTTTAGACTACTGCAACCTGCTTCTTGCTGGCCTCCCACTTAGTCACCTCTCCCCTCTCCAGTCGGTTCAAAAGTCTGCTGTCCGTCTCATCTTCCGCCAGGGTCGCTGTACTCATACTACCCCTCTCCTCAAGTCGCTTCACTGGCTCCCTGTCCGTTTTCGCATCCTGTTCAAACTTCTTCTACTATCCTATAAATGTACTCACACTGCTGCTCCCCAGTATCTCTCCACACTCATCCTTCCCTACACCCCTTCCCGTGCACTCCGCTCCATGGATAAATCCTTCTTATCTGTTCCCTTCTCCACTACTGCCAACTCCAGACTTCGCGCCTTCTGTCTCGCTGCACCCTATGCCTGGAATAAACTTCCTGAGCCCCTACGTCTTGCCCCATCCTTGGCCACCTTTAAATCTAGACTGAAAGGCCACCTCTTTAACATTGCTTTTGACTTGTAACCACTTGTAACCACTCGCCTCCACCTACCCTCCTCTCCTCCTTCCTGTACACATTAATTGATTTGATTTACTTACTTTATTTTTTGTCTATTAGATTGTAAGCTCTTTGAGCAGGGACTGTCTTTCTTCTATGTTTGTGCAGCGCTGTGTATGCTTTGTAGCGCTATAGAAATGCTAAATAGTAGTAGTAGTTGTTGTAGTAGAAGTACACTATAGTGCCCCATAGGGCTCTTCTGGGATGTTTGTGTGGCCAGTCTACTAATAATGCTGAGTACTCCTACATTCTAATGGCTTGATTTTGTGCATTTTTCACTTGTTGTTTTTTTTTTTTTCTCGTAAATGGACCAAAAAGTAAATAGAGTACAAAAACATCTAGCAAATAGCCATTTTTGAGAAAAAACAATAGACAATTTCTGTTTCAAAAATGGCTATATTCCCCACTTGAATTTTGGACTTAGACATCATATCGAAAATGCCCCTCCATGTTACTTTACAGTATGTACCTTTTAGCACTTTTTATTTTTATTACATTTGTACCCTGCACTTTCCCACTCATGGCAGGCTCAATGCGGCTTACATGGGGCAATGGAGTGTTAAGTGACTTGCCCAGAGTCACAAGGAGCTGCCTGTGCCTGAAGTGGGAATTGAACTCAGTTCCTCAGGACCAAAGTCCACCACCCTAACCACTAGGCCACTGCTCCACTGTTGCTACTATTTGAGAAGTCGGCCCTTGCAGATCACCAATGTGGCCGCGCAGGCTTCTGCTTCTGTGAGTCTGACGTCCTGCACGTACGTGCAGGACGTCAGACTCACAGAAACAGAAGCCTGCGCAGCCTTCTACATGGAATGTTGCTAGTGGAATAGCAACATTCCATGTAGAATCTCCAATAGTATCTATTTTATTTTTGTTACATTTGTATCCCGCGCTTTCCCACTCATGGCAGGCTCAATGCGGCTTACATGGGGCAATGGAGGGTTAAGTGACTTGCCCAGAGTCACAAGGAGCTGCTTGTGCCTGAAGTGGGAATCGAACTCAGTTCCTCAGGACCAAAGTCCACCACCCTAACCACTAGGCCACTCCTCCACTCCACTTTATATTCACTATCAAAATATGTGTCTACAGATAATACTAATGGATGCTTTCCATTTGTAGTTTAACTCAAACACAGGATATGGAATCTTGAGCTGAGCTAAGGGAGAGAGACAATCTAGTAAATGCCAAAGCCAGCCGTTCTCATGTACATAAGTATTGTGAAGGTCTATCAAGCCCAGTATTCTGTGTCTAACATTGGCCGATCCAGGTCACAAGTACTACTACTACTACTTATCATTTCTATAGCGCTACAAGGCATACGCAGATCCCAAAACAGTACGATACATTTTATGCTGCTTTTCCTAGAAATAAGCAGTGAAATTTCCCTAATTCCATTTTAATAATGGTTTATGGACTTTTCCTTTAAGAAGCCGTGTAAACCTTTTTCAAACCCCGCTAAGCTAACTGCTTTTACTGCAATTTCTGCCAATAAATTCCAGAGTTTAATTACACGTTGAGTGAAGAAAATTTTTCTCTGATTCGTTTTAAATTTACTACTTTGCAGCTTCATCGCATGCCCCCTGTTGCGGATTCCCTGAATCTCCTAGGCGTAACTATTGATCAAAATCTTAACCTAGATAATCATGTAAAAAATGTTATAAAAAATGTTCTATGCAATGTAGAGGCTTAGAAGAGTGAAACCTTTCTTCCCAAGGGAGACATTCCGCATATTAGTGCAATCAATGGTACTAAGCCATTTGGACTATTGCAATTCCTTATATGCGGGATGCAAGGCACAAACTATTAAGAAACTCCAGACAGCCCAGAACACCGCAGCCAGATTGATATTCGGAAAGGCGAAATATGAACGTGCCAGACCCCTTAGAGAAAAATTGCACTGGCTCCCACTGAAGGATCGAACCGCATTCAAGATTTGTACCCTGGTTCATAAAATTATTTACGGAGATGCCCCATCATACATGTCAAACCTAATAGACTGGTTTCCATTAGCGGCGAAAACCGAGGCCGGCCATCTCTAAGTCCAGCGATCTCAACATTTAGGTCAACCATCTCTAAGGTTGACCTAAATGTTGAGATTTGGCCAGCCCCGACCGTATTATCGAAACAAAAGATAGCCGCCCATCTTGTTCGATAATATGGTTGGCTCCACCCCTTCCCGGGGCCATCCCCAGAGATGGCCGCCCTTAGAGATGGGCGCCCCTGTTCGATTATGCCCCTCTAGGTGCCTAAATTTTGGAACACCCACAAAACACCCATTTCCCTGCTCATAACCACTCCCACGCATTAGAAGTTCATTGCACATTGTTACAGAATACACTTAGCGAGTTGTGCGCCTAAATTCTAATCAGTGCCAATTAGTGCTCATTATTGCTTGTTACGTGCTGTTATCAGCACTCATTATCTTGTTAAGCCAATTAAGTTACATGCGGTGTGATAGAATATGACCAATTTCGGCGCCTAAATGTAAGCGTACTATATGGAATCCAGGAGATAGCACTCAAAATTGTGTGTGCAATTTAATTGCATAATGAGCCAATTAATGCTGATAATTAGGAGCTATTGGCAATAATTAGAATTTATGTACACATCTTTAATAGTCGGTATTCTATAAATATGCACGCATAAATTTTCCCGCACAGGTCCGAAAAGGGCCATGGGAGGGGCATGGGCGTGTCAGGGGCATTCCTGGTATTTGTGCACAGTGTTCCAGAATAAGACAGATCCGCAGCTAATTTAAGCGCGAGGATTCTTATGCCAGGTTTCACCCAAAACTGGGTACAAATCCTGGCACCAAAAGCTATTCTATAAATGCTGCCCACCCAGTGGCGTAGCAAGGGCGGGGCGGTGGGGGTAGTCCGTCCCGGGTGCATGCTGCTGGAGGGTGCAGAGAGCAACCTTGTGCTTTTGGCTCCGCTGGTTCCCTGCTCCTGTTCGGGGCAGAGGGAGCCAGTGGAGCCGACAGGCGCGGCTGCTCTCTGCACCCTC
Source organism: Microcaecilia unicolor (assembly GCF_901765095.1). NCBI lineage: Eukaryota > Metazoa > Chordata > Amphibia > Gymnophiona > Siphonopidae > Microcaecilia > Microcaecilia unicolor. The sequence continues at coordinate 754,504,932 of NC_044031.1, read as the reverse complement.
CAGCAGCCAAGAATGCAACCGGGGGGGGGGGGGGCTTGATACGCCGGGTAGGGGGGTGTCATTGCGCCGGGGGGGGGGTGTCGTGCTGCACCCTGGGGGGATGGACGCCGCTGCACCCGGTAGGGGTGTGCAGCAGCGATCCGCCCCGGGTGGCAGCCGACCTACGATCGCCACTGCGCCCACCTCGGAGCACCATTTATAGAATGCTTCTTAGTGCTCGTTTTTTTGGCACTGATCTTTTGGGGCCATATACAGGATCTAGCCCTATCTGTATAATGATGGTACAGCCCACTCGCTGTCTGGGTTGTGGTATAGAATATCCATGATCTATTTAAGTACCACGGCTGGCGTTTGAGAATGACGAGCAAGATGTTTAAATATTGACCTGAATCACTTTTGACCCTCCTCTCCCCTCTCCCTTCAACTCTTCTGCCTTAAAAAGAAAGCTATCAGAAGCAACGTTTCAAAATAGTCCTCATCTCTTTTACAGCTAGACATCCCATTACTCTTTTCCTGTTTTAATCCATTCCCTTGTAACCAGTTCTTTTCTCTAAAATGAATTATCATTGGCTGTTACAGGCACACTTCTGTGCCATTTGTCTTATTGAAACATAGGCCAGTTCCCTTGTGATAAACAATCATTCAGTATCTAATACATCAAAAGCTCACTAAACACCAAACCAAATGTAGATAGATTTATTCCACTTTGAGCTCAATGGTTTTGGTTTTTTTTTTCTTTCCAGTCTCTCCGATCTCCAATGACTGTCGCTTAATCTGGGTGTATTATTTTGCTTGTACCAATCTAAACCACAACCTTTCAGTTTTTCAGAAAACAGAGAGAGAGAAAAAAATGTCCATAAATCATTACTGCTTCTAAAAAGTAAGGAGTGAACGAGGAACCATTATTCAAGCTCATTGCTCAAATGGATGGTCCAAGAAAAGGTAGGTTGTTGAGGTGGATTGGGTTTGGAAGAGAAAATGACCAGAAAATCAAAAAAGAAAACTCAAAATGCTTCAATTTCCTCCATCCTTTACTGCGGGGATTCTCGAATCTGTCCTGGGGAAGTTCTAGCCACTTGGTTTTCGTCAATGAGAATGCATTACATAAGTAATGCCACACTGGGAAAAGACCAAGGGTCCATTGAGCCCAGCATCCTGTCCACGACAGCGGCCAGTGCAGGCCAAGGGCACCTGGCGAGCTTCCCAAACGTACAAACATTCTATACATGTTATTCCTGGAATTGTGGATTTTTTCCAAGTCCATTTAGTAGCGGTTTATGGACTTGTCCTTTGGGAAACCGTCTAACCCCTTTTTAAACTCTGCTAAGCTAACCGCCTCCACCAAGTTCTCTGGCAACGAATTCCAGAGTTGAATTACACGTTGGGTAAAGAAAAATTTTCTCCGATTTGTTTTAAATTTACTACACTGTAGTTTCATCGCATGCCCCCTAGTCCTAGTATTTTTGGAAAGCGTGAACAGACGCTTCACATCCACCTGTTCCACTCCACTCATTATTTTATATACCTCTATCATGTCTCCCCTCAGCCGTCTCTTCTCCAAGCTGAAAAGCCCTAGCCTCCATAGTCTTTCTTCATAGGGAAGTCATCCCATCCCCGCTATCATTTTAGTCGCCCTTCGCTGCACCTTTTCCAGTTCCACTATATCTTTCTTCAGATGCGGCGACCAGAATTGAACACAGTACATTAGGCACTGCTTCCACTGCATGCAAATTTGACTCATGCATATACACTCTGGAGATCCTGAAAATCCAATTGGCTGGAGCTCCTGTAGGGCAGGTTTGGGAACCACTACTGTAAGGGTACCAGATATTTCCATTTTTGTAGACTAGTGATTTTCAACACAGTCCTCAAGTCATATCCAACCAATTAGTACTTACAGAAATCAGCAATAACTATGCGTCAGGGCCTTCTCTCTACCAAGTCTCACCCACTGATGCGGTTGGAGAGAAGGGAAGAGGCGCTGGAAATGTGGGGGGAGGAGGTTGGAGGGAAGGGAGAGAGGCGCTGGACATGTAAGGAGGTGCTAGAGAGAAGAGATAGAGGGGAGGGGAGAGAAGGGAGAGAGGTGCTGGATATGCAGGGGGTGGAGAAGGGAGAGAGATATTGGATATGCAAGGGGCAGGAGGAAAGGGGGAGAGGTGCTGGACATGCAAGGAGGGGCTGGAGCGAAGGGAGAGTGGTGCTGGTTGCAAGGGTGGCTGGAACGAAGGGAGAGAGGTACTGGATATGAAGGGGAGGGCTGGAGGGAAGGGGAAGAGATGTGGACCTGCAAGGAGGGCTAGAGCGAAGGGAGAGAGGTGCTGAACCTATTGGTGGGGGGAAAGTTTGGGGTTAAAGGGAAGGGAAAGAGATGCTGGACCATGGAGATAAAGGAAGAGGGGGTCAAATGCTGAACCCACAGTGAGAGAATGAGCCAGATACATAAGTGGGAGGGAAAAGAGAAAGAGAGGAGCTGGGTGAGGTCAGAGAGGAGAGGGAGACTGGTGTGGGAGAGGGAAAAAGGGGACATAGTAAGGTATAGAGAAACAGAAGGGAGATGATGGGCATTGGGTGGGAGCATGGGGGCAGGGACACAGGTAAGATGCTGTATTCGAATGGCATATGGGCACAGAGGGGCAATGCCTGACACATGGGGGGGGGGGGGGGGGAGAGATATGGGAATAGAGATACAATGGACCCAGAGGGGAGGTACCAGACAAGGGGTAGAAGAGGAACACAGAAGGGAGATGCTGAGCATGGGGTACATGGGTGCACAAAGGAATGATGACGGATGTGGGGATATGAACACAGGGGAGATGCTGGACATTGGACAAGGAAATATAGGGACAGAAAGATGGGAGATGGCTGGTGGACATGGAGAGAGAAGAACTGTCAAATGGACAGAAAAGACAGAGGAAAGCAGAAACCAGAGACTGGGACCAATATGATTTGAAAAATAAAATGACCAGACAACAAAAAGGTACAACAAATGATTTTTATTTTCTATTTTGTGATTAGACTATGTTAGATTTGGTATAAACATCTTGCCAGAGCTGGTGTTAGACATGGCTGGGGCCCAGGGCAGACATCTGGGAGAGGACCCCAAAGCCCATTACCAGGCTATGCCTTCTTCATCTTTCGGCGGGCTTGGGGCTCTCTCTGGCCAGAGAGCAAGCACAATTGCCCCTCAAACACCATCCTTGGCATGTGCCATCTTTATATTTTGCACAGGAGGAAATGCCTTTCTTTCTTGTTTCTCTAGTACTACTACACGCAAGGTCTGGCTTCTTGGAGTTTCAGTTTAATTTATATGTATAGAGTTTGTGGTCACTTATTCTGTATTTGGCATTTGTGTTCTGTGTGTTTGACTGAGATGTTCTGTCACCATTAAAGTTTCTGTGTAGAATTCTGCAGTAATTTGGTTTGTTCAGTTTTCTCGATAGAAGTATCAATATTGTAGGGCCCCACTGTAATATTTAAGGCAAACGGGCGGACTAACAAAACCTGTGCGGACATGTCCTCAAAAAGAGGACGTGTCCGGGTAAATCCGGACATATGGTAACCCTAGGAAGGAACAAGGGGTGATATGTGCTGTGTAACCCAGGACTGTGTCTGGAAGAGGAAATGTCTTGGCCTTGCTGATGGAATAAAGCGGTTTTAAGCATATTTTTGGAGTCTGCTTCTGGGAGTGCTGAGTCCAGGGAAGGGCCTTTCCAGGGTCATCCGAGTTCATACCTGCAGGAAGGCCTGAAGGTGGCGGCCTACTGTCAGAATACATTGGCATCTTTAGCATTTAGCGTGCACCTATTTTAATGCACACTAAAAACGCCAGCGGGCCTACGTAAAAGACCTCCCTTCATTTGTAAAGTGCTATAGTTACTTTGGATTGGAATAACTAGATTGTAACTAGATTGAAATCAAGATACTCCGAGATTGGTGTATTAAAAATATATAATGAGATCCTTTGCCTCAGCCGACTGGTTATTGAAAGCTTCAGCCAAATATAGTGACACGGACAGAAAGTTTTACAAAAATAATCTTGATGGAAGCGTGGAGTGGCAGATGTACGAACTTGACATACTGTATTTTCTTTTAAAATGTTCTAGCCAAGATTCATAAATTGTTTGAAGGTCTGAGTGTGTTGTCTCGATTTGCTTTCTCCTGGATACTTTAACGGTGATAATGAATCCGTGTTTAGTACTGCAACAAATTTACCAGACAGATTTCTTTCTGAACAGTGAGAAAATGTGTCTGATTTTAAGAATCTGTATTTACAGTGTCAGATAATGGGGGGGACACAGGAACGAAGCAGCAGACCACAAGAGTCCAAAATAGAGAGGTGAAGTTTATTATCAAGGGAACACCCTTAAGAACCTGATGTGGTCATGTTTCGCCAAAGACAGCTGTACCAAAGGTCACAATCTGTTGGAAATGTATTTAATCGAGACAATTTCCAACAGATTGTGACACCTGATGCAACCTGCTTTGGCAAAATACGGCCATGTCAGCTTCTTCCCGTTCTAAGGGGGTCCCTTGTCGATAAACTTTATGTCTCTACTTTGGATTCCTATGATCTAGTGCTACTTTACTGTGTCCCTTGTTGGTCCTGTAGAATCCAGTCCTCAGGGACCACCTGAATATGTAGGAGAGAGAGATTTGCATACCAAGAAGGCAGTGCGTCCAAATCTATATCATGCATATTCACTGTGGATATCCTGAAAACCCAACTGGCCATGTGGTCCCTGAAGACTGGGTTGAAAACCACTGAACTAGAGATGAATAACACAACCTGGATCAGGTTTGAAACATCTGCAGGCACAAAGAGAATTTGGGTAGATCCAAAATAATCCAGATTCTTTCTGGTTCTAGGTTGAATTAGGTCACCTCCCCCCTCCCCCCCCCCCCCCCCCCCCCCCCCCCCATGATATAGGCGATCTGGAGTAGTGAGCCCTTGGGCTGCTGCCTGAGACCAGCAACAGCAGGAGAACCTCCCAAACTGGAAGTGAGACTCGACCAGGTTTAGCTGGACAGAACTCTGAAGCGGACCTGGCCCGGCTGGACTGGAACCAAAGGCTGAAAGAGACTTGGCTTGGCTGGACTGGAACCAAAGGCTGGAACAGACTTGGCTTGGCTGAGCTGGATTCAGGATTTCCAGACAAGGCAGACACAAGCAGGGTAGGGCAGAAGCAAGGACAGACAGGGTAGTACAAACGGGACGGGAACTAAAGCTGAAGAAAGACAGGGCAGAGACTCACAGTAAGGAACTGAAGACACGCAGGGCAGATACAACAGAAAGGAAGCTAGGACCGAAGACAAACAAGGCAGACACAAACAGTAAGGAACTGAAGCTAAAGACACACAAGACAAGCACTAGCAGAGCTAGAACTGCAACAAGCACTCACAGACGAAAGCACATCTGAAGACCTCTGTTGCAAAGGCAAGTCTGACAATTCCCAGGAGCTTAACAAAGGCAATTACAGATGAGGTCACAGGTGAGGCTTGGCAGCAGAAACATCGGGGCAAGTCTGGAGTGCTGGAACATCAGGACCGGAATGGAACCTGGAAGATGTCTGAGAAACAGGAAAAAACAGTCCACAGAAACCACAGGGCCCGATCACCCGGGGGCAAGGTGAGTGTAGGCATGCAATAAAGTCACAATCGTGACAATAGTTTGTTTTGCATTTTACCTCCTCCAAAGCCAATGGCAGCACCATAGGCACATAGTAACTTGACTTACTAATTTGGTGGAGGGCAAAGGGTAGAAAAGTCATACAGGTTGAGGGGGGGAGGGCAAACATTTCTCCTACCTCCTCCACTCTGATTAAATGGTTTAAGAGACGGGCACACATTCTCTCTTCCCGCACATATACACTTTACAGACTTTCTGTACCCTCTCCACGGGTCTGGCCCCAGCACTGTCTCCCATCTTCCTCACACTCCAGTAGGGATGGACTGACATTTGAAGTGAATGTTGTTTGCTAATTAGAATGCACACAATTTGCATATTTGCACATTGTCTTAAAGAGCATATACTTCATTCACAAATTATGGCCCAGATATTCAGACCGCGGGAGGTAATAGCCAGGCTGTCTTCTACAGTTCGTGCTGAACTCGGATATTCAATGTCGGGCCGTTTCCAGTGACCAGCATTGAATATCTGGAATTTTTTTCGGATGATTTGAAGATAACTGGCTATATCAATATTCATAGGATAGGATATTCAATAGGAGCCAAGGGGGAGGACCACTACGTCATTAAACAGATGATATTTAAATGAGCACTAAAAACACCGCCGCCATCTTTGCGGGGGGGGGGGGGGGGGGGGGGGTTGGTCCCGAAGAAGTAAAGCAGAGCTGGCGCTAAAAGAGTCAGGGGTAAGATCTAGGTAGAGATATAATTTTAAATTTATCCTTGCTTGGGTCCTAGAAAATACTGGGATTTTGGGTAATGATGATAGATGTGCTAATGTTGTTTTTTTCCGTTATAGGGTAATGTCCTTGAGACAGCTCACTTCTGAGCGAAACATGCATGTCGGACAGTAGAACCCCTGGGTCCGATCGAAAAAAGAATGAAAAAAAGATCTAGAAAGATAAGTCAATTAATATATATTTAGAAAAATGGAAAAATATAATTAAGTGAACCGATGAAGAGGGTGGTTGCTGTTTACATCGCCAAAAAAAAACTTTATGTTGCCGATGAGCACCACTGAGGTCACTACATAAAAATTTACAAAAAGTGAATGTGAAAGTGAAAGTTGTCAATTTGAAGAATATATATGTGAAATTGATTATAGAATTGTTCTGTTAGCTGGGTACCTAAGAATTATATCCTATACAGAGCAACTGAAGCAGGAATTCATTTATATAAATTTGAATTAAATAAGCCATTGATTGAGTATATCAATATTCAGACATAGGTGGTATCTTTAAACCGGCCATAGATATACCAAGGTTTGACGTGGCCAAATATGACCACCAAACCTGGTTTAAAAATCAGTGGCTAGCCGGTTATATCACATGATGTAACTGGTTATCCACCAGCTGATGACCACAGATATTCAGCAGAGGACAGCTGGTTATCCCCCGCCGGATATCAACATCCATTCTGACCGGTTAAATAGCGCTAAATATTGGGCAGATAGTGCTCACTCTTTCCTGATAGTGTGCACATATGCATGCATGCACGATGGTTTGCATGCAAGCAGCAAAGGACCCAAATACAAATCCACCTATGCAACCAGCTTTTCCTACCTAAGCGCACAACTATGGGACGCACTGCCAAAAGCAGTAAAAACTATGCTTGACCACCTAAATTTTCAGAAAGCACTAAAGACAGACCTGTTCAGAAGAGCATACCCCACCAACCCAACATAAAAATACCTGGACACTTGTGACATAATGTAACCAAAGACCGTAACGGACATTAACTGACTCTTCTTCCCCCTTTTCCTCTCTAAGTTCCCTCAACTGTACCTACCTTAAATGTACCTCATTCTACCACTGTATCACTTTGTATTCATTCATACCATGTATTTGTTCAGACCAACGGTGATATGTAAGCCACATTGAGCCTGCAAAAGGTGGGAAAATGTGGGATACAAATGTAACAAATAAATAAAATAAAAAAAATGGTTCACACATAAGAAAACTATTGGGGAAAAGTTCGCACTATCCCCAAGACATACTTCATGTGCAGAATTCTGTGAAGTGGCGGCGTTTGGTCTCTCTTCCCCTCCCCCCGCAGAGATTGTGCAGCGGGAGGAGGAGGAGGAGGAGGAGGAAGTGAAGCACTGCGCATCACGCCATCTCCTCTTCCTCTGCCAGCTTAGACCAGACTGCTCATATGAACTGCAAGGTTGTAGGGCAGTGGCATAGCTACGTGGGGCCATGGGGGGCCTGGGCCCCCGTAGATTTGGCCCTGGACCCCCTTGCTGACGACCCTCCCGACCCCCCCTCCCGCCGCCAACCCGCCATCGCCTGCCTTTGCTGGTGGGGGACCCCAACCCCCGCCAGCCGAGGTCGTCTTCTTCTCGCAAAAGGCTTCCTTCTGTTTCACAGAAGGAAGCCTTGCAGATCGATCTGCAAGGCTTTGTTCCGTGAGTCTGACGTCCTGCAAACAGAAGGAAGCCTTTTGCGAGAAGAGGAGGACCTCGGCTGGCGGGGGTTGAGGTCCCCTGCCAGCAAAGGTAGGCGACGGCGGGTTGGCGGCGAGAGGGGGGTCGAGAAGGTCGGCAGCAGGGGTGGGCAAAGTCAGCAATGGTGGGAGGGGGTCGGCGGCGCCGGGGGGATGGCTAAAAAGTGCCCCCTCACCTCGGCCTCTGGACCCCGCTCCTGCCGAAGTCTGGCTAAGCCCCTGCATGTAGTGGCGTGCTGGTAAATGTTTAACAATAGGCTCTGTCTCCCCCCCCCCCACCCCACCAAAAAAAGCGATATATATATGCAAGTAAATTTATTATACATTTTATTGGTACAAAGGTACAGCGTAGCAACCAATTTACAAATAATATTAAAATATACAATATTCTTTATTGTAAATTCCATATGCAACCCTAAGAACTTTTCCCCTCCTGTACTCCCCACCCTTCCTATAAGCCCATCCGACTGTTTCCACTCAACAAAATAATACAGTCAGTAGGATCTAAAGCAGTACAAAACAAGTAAAGTCATAAACAACACAGTTTATACCAAATTGTTTAACCACCCTTAGGTTTTGCCTTTGGGTTTAACAAGCAATACCATGTACACGTAAGGTCTCGATAAATGAATTTAAACAATCTATGTTTAAGGCATATGCCCTAAGTAGCAGTAATGGAAGAGTGATGGAATATTCACATAGCAGGCAGCCAACAGGTTTAATTTCCACTGAAAATAATTAACTTAGGGCTCTGTTTGCTAAGGTGTAGGTGCCTATAGGAATATTGTGGGCGCCTACACAGTTAGCGTGTGCTAAAAGCACAAATGCGCCTCTAGCGTGGCTTAGTAAACGGGGCCCTTAGTGTGAACATAAATATCATTCAGCTCCAAATGTTCTACTGCTGCTTTCCCTTAGCCATCATTATTCCTGGGACATTATCTATATACAAACACACAGCTGGGAGACAAAGATTAACCCCCTCCTCCTAAAAGAAAACATGCCTTTTACAACCAATCAGACTTGCAAAAGAATTAAATATATACCACAGAACTGGAAAATGTTGGTATATTTAGACTGACTCTGGATTTTTGCATGAAGGTAGCTCTGCCCTTATTATTCAATCTCTCTCTAATAACATACCACTGCATTCCAACAAAACAAGAGGAGCAAGTTCCCACAAACTATCTTTTTTGATCTAGGCACAGGAAAACTACTACTACTACTACAAATCATTTCTACAGCGCTACCAGTCGTACACAGCGCTTCACAATTGAACATGAAGAAAAGACAGTCCCTGCCCAAAAGAGCTTACAATCCAAATCAGGACAGACAGACAGGACAAATAAGGGATAAGGGTAGGACAGACAGATAGGACACATAGGGAAAAGGGATTATTGAAGAGAGGAAGACAAGAAAAATGTTACGAGCAAGTGACAAGTTAGGAATCAAAAGCAGCATCAAACAAGTAGGCCTTTAGCTCGGATTTGAAGGCGGCCAGGGATGGAGCTTGACGTAATGGCTCAGGAAGTCTATTCCAGGCATAAGGTGCGGCGAGATAAAAGGAACGGAGTCTGGAGTTAGCGATGGAGGAGAAGGGTGCAAGTAGGAGAGATTTGCCTAGTGAACGGAGTTCCTGGGAAGGAGTGTAAAAAGATTTTAAATGTTCCCAGGTTTCAACCTAATTCATGTTTAATGTGGGATATAAATGTCATAAATAAGTAAATAAATAGAAAAAAACTTGAATGTTGAGCACCTGATTCTCATAATATGATGTCTGTTTTAGTGGCTCTTTACCAGGAGAAAAAAAAATCTCTACACAAATATAACAGTTTTAGGGTGTCCCTATAACCAGTCCCTATAACAAATTACTACTGTACCTATGAAAAGTTATTCCATTATTATACTTCCACTGTGTACATCCGTATGCTGCACAAGCCAGCATATCCTATATAATAAAAACCAACCTCAACGTTCTGAAGCTGACTCCGTGGCTTCAGTGAAGGGTTTGAAGCTTCTGAAGCTTAGGCTCCATCTCTGTAAGCTCCGCCCTCGAGTACTTCCGGGTTCATCACAAGCAGAAGTAACCAACCACATGAGGTTTCTCGGCTTCAGAATGTTGGAGGTGCATTCTACTAAACAGGATTGGTCAGTTCCTTGAAGCACAGCCAGAGCTCAGCGTCCTGCACAGTAATGCTCAGACACCAGAGAGAGGGGGGGGGGGCTGACCAGTGTTGCCAGGTGGGCGGTTTTACCGCCCAATTGGGCGGTTTTCCGCGACCCGCCGCGGGAAATTTTTGCCCGCGGCGGGTTGCGGTTTTTTGGGCTGTTTTTGGCCTTCAGGGCGGTTTTTTCGGCCGCGGGGGGGCGGGGTTAGTGACGTTTTTGGGTGGGGTTAATGACGTTTTGGGCGGGGTTAGTGACGTGGGAGGCGGGGCCGATGACGTGGGAGGCGGGGCCGATGACGGGGAGGCGGGGCCGGTGACGTGGGAGGCGGGGCCGGTGACGGCGGGGGCGGGGTTGATGACGGCGGGGGCGGGGGTGATGACGCGGGGGTGGGGGTGTCAGGGGCGGGGTTTGTGTTTGGGCGGGTTTTGGGCTGTTTTTTGGGCTCGATTGGGCTGGGAAAAAATTTTCCACCTGGCAACCTTGGGGCTGACACCAGAGGGAGGGAGGGAGGGAGGCTTGACACCAGAGAGGTGGGGGCGAGGTATCTCTGTCACACACACACTCTCTCACAGTCAATGTCTTTCTCTCTCTCACACACACTGTCTCTCACACACTGTATGTCTCACACTGTATCACCTTCACTCTCTATGTGTCACACAGTCACTCACACACTCTCTTGGTCTCATACACTCAGTCTCACAGAGAGTCTGTGTCTCACACACTCTCTCTCGCACACCTTATATCTGTGTGAAACACACTGTCTCTCTCACACACTGTGACTCACATACGCACTTGCACACACTCTCATTCTCACACACACACACTCTCTCACAGTCAATGTCTTTCTCTCTCTCACACACTGTATGTCTCACACTGTATCACCTTCACTCTCTATGTGTCACACAGTCACTCACACACTCTCTTGGTCTCATACACTCAGTCTCACAGACACACTTGCACCCAGACTCTCTATCTCTCTCTCTCACACACAGACACACACACACTCACACATACACTCTCTCAAACATACACACTCCGAGGAAAACCTTGCTAGCGCCCGTTTCATTTGTGTCAGAAACGGGCCTTTTTTTACTAGTTTGAAAATATAAGTGAGATTAAATAAAAATGCTATCAATAATAAAGAGCAACATGGATGCAGCAGTTTATATGTTTGCTTACTTTGTTTTGAGTTTACGGCGAAGACAGCTGTGGGGGAAGGGGAAACAAATTAACCTAATTAGCTTCAACCTTTTGACTTCATGCCGTCTCCTGTTCTCGATTAAATCTCCTTGCCTAGAGCTAACACAGCATTGTCATGTACCCCCCACCCGTCCAGCATAACTCTCTCAGCTTCCCACTTCAGATGATCCATTCCCCTCACCCACCATCCTTCAAACATCACTATGCTTCCAGCACCACTAATGGTAACACTCTGTCTGGCTGACCCGGAGCCTTTTCTCTGCCTTGTCCTGCCCCTCTGATGCAACTTCCTGCTTACACGTGGGTGGGATCTGGCAGAGAAAAGGCTCCGGGTTGGCTGGGCATCATGTTACCACTGGAAGAGTAGTATGCTGATATGCTGGACTCATGGGCGGGCGGGAGGGAGGGAGGGAGGATGATGCTGTTAGCTAGGGGAGAAGGAAAAACCCCCAGATATTTGTATGCTGGCTACCTGGCTCCATTCAACAACTAGGTCACAAAATTCAGCAAATTTTAACAACTGGCTTGTGCGAGCCGGCTCCAGCACACCACTGCCTGCATAGTTCACATAAACAGGGGGAGAGAGCTGTTGATATCTTCAAGATTTGCAATGGGGAGGGTTGGATGGGCACAATGATGGGGGGGGGGGCACAGCAAGGTGAGTTTGCCATTGGGAGGGTGGGAGGGGAGATGCACAGCAAGATGAGCGTGCCATGGGGATGGTGGCAGTGCACAGCAAAGTGAGTGTGTAATGGAAGGATGGGGAGAGGGGTGCACAGCAATCTGAATGTGCCATGGCAGGGTGGGGGGTACATAGCAAGGTGAATGTGTCATCATTGCCATGGGGAGGGTGGGAGGGGGCAGAGAAAAGCAAATGTGCCATCATTGCTATAGGGAGAGGGGCAAAGCAAAATAAATATGCCATCATCCCCTCTCACCAACCTTATTTAACCTAATGGTTAAATAAGTCGCAGGAGGAATGTTCGTCAAGTCGCAGGAGGAATGTGAACAATTACAGGAGGACCTTGCGAGACTGGGAGAATGGGCGTGCAAGTGGCAGATGAAGTTCAATGTTGACAAGTGCAAAGTGATGCATGTGGGTAAGAGGAACCCGAATTATAGCTACGTCTTGCAAGGTTCCGCGTTAGGAGTTACGGATCAAGAAAGGGATCTGGGTGTCGTCGTCGATGATACGCTGAAACCTTCTGCTCAGTGTGCTGCTGCGGCTAGGAAAGCGAATAGAATGTTGGGTGTTATTAGGAAGGGTATGGAGTCCAGGTGTGCGGATGTTATAATGCCGTTGTATCGCTCCATGGTGCGACCGCACCTGGAGTATTGTGTTCAGTACTGGTCTCCGTATCTCAAAAAGATATAGTAGAATTGGAAAAGGTACAGCGAAGGGCGACGAAAATGATAGTGGGGATGGGACGACTTTCCTATGAAGAGAGGCTGAGAAGGCTAGGGCTTTTCAGCTTGGAGAAGAGACGGCTGAGGGGAGATATGATAGAAGTGTATAAAATAATGAGTGGAATGGATCGGGTGGATGTGAAGCGACTGTTCACGCTATCCAAAAATACTAGGACTAGAGGGCATGAGTTGAAGCTACAGTGTGGTAAATTTAAAACGAATCGGAGGAAAATTTTTCTTCACCCAATGTGTAATTAGACTCTGGAATTCGTTGCCGGAGAACGTGGTACGGGCGGTTAGCTTGACGGAGTTTAAAAAGGGGTTAGATAGATTCCTAAAGGACAAGTCCATAGACCGCTATTAAATGGACTTGGAAAAATTCCGCATTTTTAGGTATAACTTGTCTGGAATGTTTTTACGTTTGGGGAGCGTGCCAGGTGCCCTTGACCTGGATTGGCCACTGTCGGTGACAGGATGCTGGGCTAGATGGACCTTTGGTCTTTCCCAGTATGGCACTACTTATGTACTTATGTACTTATGTACTTATGTACCTTTAGCCAAACTACTAGCCAACCAAAACCTCAACCCCTACATATATGCAGATAATGTCATAATCTACATCTCGTTCAAACATGATCTAAATGAAATCACCAACGAGATCAGCCAAAGCCTCCAAACAATGCACACATGGGCAGATGCATTCCAACTAAAACTTAACGCAGAAAAAACACAATGTCTTGTACTCACCTCGCAACATAACACAAAAAATATCTCCAGCATAAGCACACCATACTGTTCTCTTCCTGTCTCTCAAAACTTGAAAATTATTGGCGTCACCATTGATCGAAACTTCACTCTTGATGCCCACGTGAAAAACACGACGAAAAAGATGTTCTACTCCATGTGCAAACTCAAAAGAGTAAAACCGTTCTTCCTGAGATACATCTTCCGTACCCTGGTACAGTCAATGGTAATAAGTCATCTGGACTACTGCAACGCACTGTACGCTGGCTGTAAAGAACAGACTATCAAAAAACTCCAAACTGCCCAGAATACTGCCGCCAGACTCATATTTGGAAAAACTAAATATGAAAGTGCAAAACCCTTAAGAGAGAAACTTCACTGGCTCCCACTTAAGGAACGAATTGCGTTCAAAATCTGCACAATTGTTCACAAAATCATTCACACAGATGCCCCAATATACATGCTAAACCTCGTGGACCTACCTCCCTGAAACGCCACAAGATCATCCCGCAAATTTCTCAACCTGCACTTCCCCAGCTGTAAAGGACTAAAATACAAGCTGATGCACGCCACCACCTTTTCATTCATGAGCACGCAGTTATGGAATGCATTACCCACAGACCTGAAAACAATCAACGAAACAACTATCTTTCGCAAATCTCTGAAGATATACCTCTTCAACAAAGCCTACAATGAGAACCGATAACCGATAACCTCACAAATCCGCTCACCAACCCACTCATTTATGAAAACCCACCTCTATAACTACCCTAATCACTCCCTTCCTTCTTCTCTCTTCCCTACTTAATCTCTGCACAACACTAACTGTATCTGATATCCTGGAATGACATTGTTAACAAAATTATGTAAGCCACATTGAGCCTGCAAATAGGTGGGAAAATGTAGGATACAAATGCAATAAATAAATAAATAAATATAAATAAAATCATTGCTATGGGTGGGGGGGGGGGGGTAGGTGGGGCAGAAAAGATGAACGTGCATCATTGCCATATGGAGGGGAGAAGGGGCAGATCAAGGTGAGAGTGTGCCATGGGAAGGGGGGCAGAGCAATACAGCAAGGTGAGACTATGCCCTGGAGATAGGGGGAGGGAGAAGGCAGGGAAAGCTAAGAGTGTGCCATGGGGATTGGTGGGGAGGGGGAAAGCTGAAAATGTGCCATGGGGTTAGGAGAATGTGTCATGGGGATTGTGCTGAGAAGGTTGGGGTGGGGGCAGAATAAACAGTGCATGCTAGTGGTAAGGGGGGAGATCAAACTTGAAGGTATGCCATGGGGAGAGATACAATGATAGCTGGGGAGGTGTATGCCTGGGTGAGGAAGAATGAGAAGTGGGAATATTGCATGTGAGAGAAGCAGGGCATTTTTTGAGGGGGTACTTGGGGGTACTGAGTACCGGCACCTTTTCCGTTGTCTGCTACAATTGACCCATGGACCTCAAGTTTTAATGAAAGAGCTCAGGCTCTACGCACCAATTCTGCCTTGTCATAGATTCTGTGACTGGTTGCAAGGGGCCTGGCTATTGTGGGGTGGGTCCCTCAATGATCACCCCACCCCTGAAGAGTGGCCTAGCATTTAAGCACCGGCACCTTTTTTGCTAGAAAAAATGCACTGGAGGGAAGACTTTGGGGAAAGACAGAATTAGGGGTCTTGCTGGGAAGTAGAGGGAGAGAGAGCTACAGGCACAGTGAGAGGTTGGGTGGCAGAGCCGGTGGTGGGAGGCGGGGATGGTGCTGGCCAGACTTATACGGTCTGTGCCAGAGCCGGTGGTGGGAGGCGGGACTGGTGGTTGGGAGGCGGGGATAGTGCTGGGCAGACTTATACGGTCTGTGCCAGAACCGGTGGTGGGAGGCGGGGCTGGTGGTTGGGAGGCGGGGATAGTGCTGGGCAGACTTATACGGTCTGTGCCCTGAAGAGGACAAGTACAAATCAAGGTAGGGTATACACATATGAGTTTATCTTGTTGGGCAGACTGGATGGACTGTGCAGGTCTTTTTCTGCTGTCATCTACTATGTTACTATGAGAGAGGGAACTGGGAAGGCTGAAACCTGAGGAGGGAATTTCAGGCCTTATGATGGAGAAATTCTGTGCAAAAACACTACAAAATATATAATGCATAATTTAAATACTGTGCACAATCCCCCCAGGAGCATCTAATGTACAATACACCCAAGGGAATGAAGAGATGGCAAAAGGTACAATGAGCATGAAACCATCTTCCATTACTTTTTCTGACTTCAGCTTATATGTGATAGTTTTCCAATACATTTGACTCATTAAAATAGCTCCTTACCAAGATGCAACGATTTGTATTTAAATGTGTGTACTCTTTCTCCGCTGAATCCTATTGAGTTGGGGTTGCATAAGTGCTTGTGTCTCTCTTTAAATGAAACACCGTGGTGACTGCAGTGTGGTCATGTACTTTTTGCTCCTTGCCCTCAATATGAGCTGACGTCACCAGTGACCAATAAGCATCCTCCATCAACATCCAGATGTTCCTGAGGAGAGGGACTGCATATTTGGAAAAAGAATAAGGAAGCTCCTTATTCACCGAACAACTTCAAAAGATTCATCCAGTCAAGTCAGATGGAATTGTAAAAGTGGATTTTTGTGGGTAAAAAAACGTTTGACTATGGTGTTCATTTTTCAAGCAGATGTCGTTTATCGTTTATTAAAATTTACTGCATCTGTCTTTTTCTCAAAATGGTCCAAAACACACGTCCATCAGCTGAAAACGTCTAAATCGCAATTTTCAAACAGGTATAATTTGATGGTTTTCTACTGAGTTCATCCAAATAGCAAGTGGACATGATGGGGGGGGGGGATGTTTTGGACAGGGCTAGGATGGCCCCCAAATTAGGATGTCTTTCAGAAATAATAAGTACATAAGTATTGCCATACTGGGAAAGACCAAAGGTCCATCGAACCCAGCATCCTGTTTCCAACAGTGGCCAATCCAGGTCAGAAATACCTGGCAAGATCCCAAAAAAGTACAAAACATTCTATACTTCTTATCCCAGAAATAGTGGATTTTCCCCGTCCATTTAATAACGGTCTGTGGCCTTTTCCTTTAGGAAGCCATCCAAACCTTTTTAAAACTCCGCTAAGCTAACTGCCTTTACCACATAATGGAACAGGAAGACACGTCCAAGGCTAAAAAGAAGTATGTTTTTATCTAGACCTGTTTCAATCACTCCCAAGTTTAAAAAAAGATGCTCTCAATAACCAGCTGACCACTGGATAGATTAAGACTTTACCCCTCCTTAATCCTTCAGTGGTTGCTGGCCCCCTCTCACCCCCCATATAAAACTGAAAGGGGATACTGGTCACTAAGACAGCATCAGGTATTATGGGCATACTCATCAGAGCACCTCCCTGGAGTAGCCTAGTGGTTACTGCAGTGGACTCCTGAATCCCATTCCTTCTAATACAATTATGGTGGAAATTGTGAGCCCTGTAAAACCACCAAATTACCTACTGTACCTAAATATAAGAGGCACCTACATAGTAACCCAGTAAATGATGGCAGATAAAGACCTGAATGGTCCATCCAGTCTGCCCAACAAGATAAACTCATTTTACATGGTATGTGATACTTTATATATATATACCCGATTTTGATTTCTCCTTGCCATTCTCAGGGCACAGACCGTAGAAGTCTGCCCAGCACTGTTCCTGTACTAAAAGTTCTGAAGCTAATATCGAAGCCCCTTAAAATTTACACTCCAGCCCATCCATATCTATTCAGTTACGATCAGGGCATAGACCGTAGAAGTCTGCCCAGCATTGGTTTTGCTTCCCAATTACCAGCGTTGCCACCCAATGTCCTCTAAGATTCCGTAGATCCATTCCTTCCGAAAAGGATTCCTTTGTGTTTATCCCACCTATGTTTGAATTCCATTACCGTTTTCATCTCCACCACCTCCCGCGGGAGGACATTCCACGTATCCACCACTCTCTCTGTGAAAAAATACTTCCTGACTGACATTACTCCTCAGTCTGCCCCCCTTCAACCTCAATTCATGTCCTCTAGTTCTACCACCTTCCTGTCTCTGGAAAAGGTTTGTTTGCGGATTTTTGAATGACTGTATCATGTCACAGCTGTTTCTCCTTTCCTCCATGGTATACATGTTCACGTCAGTCTTTCTCTCATACAGTTTGCAACACAAATCCCATACCATTTTCGTAGTTTTTCTTTGCACCACTTCCAGTCTTTTTACATCTTTTGCCAGATGTGGCCTCCAAAACTGAACACAATACTCCAAATGGGGCCTCACTAACAACTTGTGGAGGGGCATCAACACTTCCTTTCTTCTGCTGGTTATACCCCTCTCTATGCAGCCTAGAATCCTTCTGGCCATGGCCATCACCTTGTCACATTGTTTCTTCACCTTCATATCATCTGACACCAACACCCCAAGGTCTCTCTCCTGAGTCGAGCTTACTAATCTCCCCCCCCCCCCCCCCATCCGGCCAGACCCTCAACCATTCTTCTAATTTTTGGAGATCCCTTCTCATTGTGTCTACTCCCCCCAGGGTATCCACTCTATTGGCTATCTTTGAGCCATCCGCAAATAGGCAAACCTGCAGGGTGGAAGGCAATTGCACTAGGTTTTATACTGTTCCCGGAAGGATCAGAATACAAAAAAAGGGAGTTATGGTTAGAATTGTACCTGGATGTCATTGTTTAAAGTCCACTGCAAAGACCACTAGGCCTCCCTTATGGTCTACAGGGACGCCTGTGTGGCCATTTCTCTCAAAATGCTAGACAGACGTTCTAGGACCTGTTTTTTTGGCGTTTATAATTTGGACGTGTCACTTTGAAAAGTGGCTTTTCTTTGTAGATGTCTTCTGTGTACATTGGAAAGAATAATCCAAATCATAGTTATTTGATGCTAGGTTTATTTATTTATTTGTTACATCTGTACCCCACATTTTCCCACCTATTTGCAGGTTCAATGTGGCTTACATAGTGCCGTGAGGCGATAGCCACCTACGGTGAAGAAACAAATATAGACTGAAGTTATTTACAATTAAGTAGATATGAACAGACACATCAGGGAATCATAGTGGGATATGCTCTTCCAAACAGGTAGGTCTTTAGTCATTTCCGGAAGTTGAGGTGGTCCTCATGGTTTTTGGGAGTACATTCCAGGTTGCACCCTTGGAGTCAGCACCCAAGAAAAAGATCTAGATGTCTTTTGGACAATACGCTGAAATCTTCCACCCAGTGTGTAGCGGCCGCCAAAAAAGCAAACAGGATGCTAGGAATTATTAGGAAAGCCATAGAAAATAAGACGTAGCTTATTGCCTCATTATTGCTCCATGATGCGACCACACCTTGAGTATTGTGTGTAATTCTGGACACCATATCTTTAAAAAGATGTAGTGATGATTCTGGGGGAAGGAGTCTGTCTAAGATGGCTGCTTGTTGAGGAGCTCTGCGAGATGCCGTTGTCCTGCTTACCTTTTTCGATGATAAAATGGAAATCCAAGGTCTGGGTTAACCTTATGGAGCCTAGCCCTGCACTGCAGCTAGCTGGACTTACGGATGCCTTTTTTAGAACATGGTCTGACCACTCGGATTCTAGAGGGTCAGCCCTTGGCTGGAGGAAGCAAGCTAGCGGTGGTTTGTTCTACTTCCCTCGAGGCAGTTAGCTTATCCCTGGATGAGCGGAGTCCACCAGAGCAACCGCTTTCACTGGTGTCATTGTCGGATGTTGTTCAGAAGAACGGTGTGGCAGGAGCAGAACCCGTGGCTCTGGGGAAGCAGGGGGAACCATCAAAGCTGTCGACAGTGTGTACAAGCCAGCAGTCAGAGGAGGAGGAGGCCTTGAAGCGAGTAGCAGTTTCGGGACTTGCAGGTACTCAAGTTCAGCTGAGGTCCAAGTTGGAGATTGCCTCTCTCTCTCTAGACCAAATGTCTTTATGCTTGAGACTACATGGGAAGCAATTTCACTGGGTGCTCGGATGCCGTTATTATTTTCCCACTGTACAGGAATGGAAACTGAACTTGCTGTTACTAAACAAAGAGTGTCTGGTTTGGAAACTAAATTAGAAGAATATGGGACTAGATTGGAATCCTTGGAAACTCAGGGTCAAACCTGGATAAAAGGCAGTGGGAATATTCATGTTAAACTTGAGAATTTGGAAAATGCTGTCAGACGTCACAACCTTAGATTGATCAATTTTCCTAAAACGTCTACTGTTCCTGCTCAAGATATGTCAAAACGTTATCTTTCTGAGGTTTAAGAAGTTCTAGAAGCCTCTTGCCTTCTGGTTTCCAAGGTTTATCATCTTCCTGAGAGGAAAAGTAAATCTTCTCCTGAACAACAAGGGCTATCTTTGAATAGTCATGATCTAAACAAATTTCCTAGAGAGATCGGACATAAACTACTACTACTACTACTACTTATCATTTCTAAAGCGCTACTAGATGTATGCAGTCTCTGCTTGACAGAGCTTACAATCTAATTAGGACAGACAAACAGGACAAATAAGGGATAAGGACAAAGAGTAGCAAGATTCCGGAATCCCAAAGAGTAACAAGATTCCGGAATCCCAAAGAGTAGCAAGATTCCGGAATCCCACAGTAGCAAGATTCTGTGTGGAATCCCAAAGAGTCTCAAGATTCTGGAATCCCAACGACTACTACTACTACTTATCATTTCTATAGCATTACTAGACGTACGCAGCGCTGTACACTTGAACATGAAGAGACAGTCCCTGCTCGACAGAGCTTACAATCTAATTAGGCCAGACAAACAGGACAAACAAGCGATAAGGGAATATTAAAGTGAGGATGATAAAATAAGGGTTCAGAACAAGTGAATAAGGGTTAGGAGTTAAAAGCAGCATCAAAAAGGTGGGCTTTTAGCTTAGATTTGAAGACGGCCAGAGACGGAGCTTGACGTACCGGCTCAGGAAGTCTATTCCAGCTATAGCTTCGGCTACTTTGTTGGTTCAATTAGCTGTGGACTCTGACAGAGACTGGTTGCTTAAATTGTTTTTTTAAGCACAAGGATGATTTGTTTATGACTTATAAATTATGAATATATCCGGATATATCTGCAGCTACCCAGAAGAAGGAAAGATAGTTTTTTGCGTTTGAGACCTCAGGTGCTACAGTTGGGGGCAATTTCTGTTCTTAGGTACTCCTGTAAATGTGTGATCACTCTGTAAGGGGTGTGATGTATGTTATTTGATTCTCTGCAGTTGACTACTTTTCTTTTTGGGAAAGGGGTAGTAGCTTCAATCACTCCTGAGACATTGCCTGGCTAATCAGCGGTTAGCATGTTTGGGTTTAAAAAAGGTTTGGACAAGTACCTGGAGGAAATGTCCATAGTTTGCTATTGAGATAGACATGGGGGAAGCCACTGCTTGCCCTGGGATTGGTAGCATGGAATCGTGTTACCCTTTGGGATTCCGTCAGGTATTTGTTACCTGAATTGGTCACTGTTGGAAGCAGGATACTGGGCTAGATGGTCAACAGATGATAGTGGGAAGCTGGAGGAGGCTTGAGAGAGACCAAGGACACAGGATGTTTAACAATGATATAAAACACTTTATTGCTGATAAATGCAAAGCCCATATATCAGCAATAAAGTGTTTTATATCACTGTTAAACATCTTGTATCCCTGGTCTCTCTCAAGCCTCTGAGGACTTCCCACTGCCACCTGTTGAATACATTCTCTGTAGGTTTCCTTTCCGTTCCTTTTTCCTTCGACTGAGCTAGATGGACCATTGGTCTGACCCAGTGTGGCCTATGTTCTTAAGTTGACCAACTAGGGTTTTTTTCAGTCGTACTTGTTTAGGTTTCCTAGGGAAAAGGGAGGGAAATTCTACCCACTAACACCTTTCTTTCTCAGGTGGAGGCATCAGGTGCCAAGCATTCTGGGACCATTGAGAACTGGCCAAGAAGAAGTCCTGTTAGATAAAGACTAGACCCAGTGATGCCCATAAGGGAGTGCTATACCTGTGTGGTGTGTTTTAAGATTGAAAGAACTTTAATTAATGGCCCTGACGGAGTTCACTGTTAGCCAAGTAAACGTTACAACTTTGCTGTGTTTCAGAAGATTTTGTCTCTGGCCTTTGTGAAGAAGGAGCAGCTATGCAGAGCTTATGGTGTGAAACAAGTTTTTAGGGATGTTGGTTCCTTTTGTAATTACTTTGCAGGCGAACATGCGTTCTCAGCAATGAACCTGACTTTGTAACACCTCTGGCGATCACAGGACGAGGTTTTCACTTAGTATGAGAAAGGAGAAGAAGGAAAGGAAGGAACATGTATACCCTGGAGGAAAGGAGGGACAGGGGTGATATGATACAGACATTCAAATATTTGAAAGGTATTAATCCGCAAACAAATCTTTTCCGGAGATGGGAAGGCGGTAGAACGAGAGGACATGAAATGAGATTGAAGGGGGGCAGACTCAAAAAAGATGTCAGGAAGTATTTTTTCACAGAGAGAGTGGTGGATGCTTGGAATGCCCTCCCGCGGGAGGTGGTGGAAAGGAAAACGGTAACGGAATTCAAACATGCGTGGGATAAACATAAAGGAATCCTGTGCAGAAGGAATTGATCCTCAGAAGCTCAGCCGAAATTGGGTGGCGGAGCCGGTGGGGGGAAGAGGGGATGGTGGTTGGGAGGCGAGGATAGTGGTGGGCAGACTTTTACGGTCTGTGCCAGATCCGGTGGTGGGAGGCGGGTTAGTGCTGGGCAGACTTATACGGTCTGTGCCCTGAAAAAGACAGGTACAAATCAAGGTAAGGTATACACATATGAGTTTATCTTGTTGGGCAGACTGGATGGACCGTGCAGGTCTTTTTCTGCCGTCATCTACTATGTTACTATATCCCAGTGGTCTGCCAGCTCTACTTTCACATCACACTTCGCTGAGAGCCCTAGAAGTCGTGAAGCTGTTTATTGTCAGAAAAGCCCATACATGGCATTTTCCATAAACGATATTAGCCCAATTAAAGCACTCCTCACCAAGCTTGATCATTTTCAGTCAGACATATTGATTGATCCACCTAAAGGTAGTGCATAGAAACATCACTTAATGAGAACTGTGGAGACCCCCGTGATCTCTGTTCTTTAACCTTGTAATATAGTCTCTCAATTTTCTCTTAAGTGGTCTAGTGGCATCAGCAGGGATGGAGAGGCACACTGTCTGTTTCTTTAATGCCTTTCCTGGAAAATAAAAAGGAAAGCTCAAGTCTTCATTGTAATAGGTGGCAAATGGAAAGGTCACTTTCACGGAGGACTGTTAGGGTTTTCTGACAAGGCATCCTTAACAAGCGAAATATTGTTTGGGTAAGCTTGCCTGTCAATCGTGGAAAGTTGATCAGAAACACAACAGACAATAGGGACAAAATGCCGCCTTTGTCCATTTGTAATTGGTTTTGATACCTCGTGGAATTATTTTCTGTCTTTAATGCTTTAGCTGCTAGGAATGAGTACAGGGCAAACCGTTTAAGTTCATTCTACTACAGATTAATTCATAATCTAACGCGTGCTAAATTGACATAGATAATTTTTTAAGGCACATTCAAGCTCATTTTCAAAGCACTTAGCCTCCCAAAGTTCCATAGAAACCTATGGAACTTAGCCTCCCAAAGTGCTTTGAAAATATGTCTCATTGTACACCAGTGTTTTCCAAGTCCGGTCCTGGAGTACCCCTTCCCAGTCAGGTTTTCAGAATATCCACAATGAATATGCATGAAACTGATTTGCATACACCGCCTCCATTATATGCAAATCTCTTTCATGTATAGTCATTGTGGATATCCTGAAAACCTGACTGGGAAGGGGTGCTCAAGGACCGGACTTGGGAAACACTGCTGTACACCCCTGTTGTCTGCTGAAAAGTCATGAAGTGGTCGCTAGGAGGTAGATAATGAAAGATTTGCTGCATGGGTAAGATAAATGGTTAATTTTACCTGTTTATCTTTAGGAACAAGTTCATCTGAAACTAACCAGACAGCTTTTTAGGTGACTATGCACTTTCAAAACAAATAGGAGGAAATATTTTTTCACTCAAAGAATAGTTAAGCTCTGGAACTCATTGCTGGAAGATGTGGTAACAGTGTTTAGCATATCTGGGTTTAAAAAAGGTTTGGGCAAGTTCTTGGAGGAAAAGTCCATAGTCTGTCATTGAGATGGACATGGGGAACTAAGCCACTACTTGCCCCGGGATTGGTAGTATGAAATGTAGCTACTAATTGGGTTCCTGCCAGGTACTTGTGACCTAGATTGGCCATGGTTAGAAGCATGATACTAGGCTAGACGGACCATTGGTCTAGTCTGACCCAGTATGATTATTCATACGTTCTTAAATCAAGTTATGTAGATCACTCATTTAGGGTGCCGAGTCATGAGCATCTGAATTTAATTATCAAGCTAGCTACGTACTGTCGAAGAACCATTCCATTTCCTGCCTTCTCTGTCTCCCATTCTGTTCCAGATTTAAAAATGTTGCTTCTGTCCCATATTACTACTACTACTACTACTATTTAACATTTCTAAAGCACTATTAGGGTTACACAGCGCTGTACAGTTAACAAAGAAAGACAGTCCCTGCTCAAAGGAGCTTACAACCTAATGGACAACATGTGAAGTCAGCTTACAATCTAATGGACAGTATGTGCGGACAGACAAATTCCTGGGTAGAGGTGAAATGGTTAGGTGCCGAAGGTGACGTTGAAGAGATGGACTTTGAGCAAGGATTTGAAGATGGGCAGGGAGGGGGCTTGGCGTATGGGCTTCTGTCCCATATCTCTTCCCTCCTCTCTCTCAGACTGTACCCACAAAGCACGGACAACAAATTCCTTAGTTCTGAATGGAAATTGGCCCATACTTTGTGGAGTGAATAAATACCCATGAACGTAATGATGAGGAAACTGGGGGGCCCTTTTACCAAGCTGCTGGAAAAAGGGCCCTGCACTGACAGCGGGGGCTGTTTTTCACACACACCAGGGCCCTTTTTACTGCAGCGGGTAAAAATACCCCAGGCATGCATGGCCATGTGGAAAGAGAACTCTTACCGCATGGCCATGCGATGGAGAGCCCTTACCACCACCCACTGAGTTGGTGATAAGGACTCCTGTGCTAACCTGGCGGTTAACCGAGCAGTGTGCGGCATCGGCGATGTCCGATAACCGCTGGGATATTGTCACACAAGCCATTTCTGGGGGGGGGGGGGGTTTCCCCCCGAAGCGGCATGCACACAGGGCAGGACTGCTGCCGGTAGCCGCGTTGGACCGGTGGTAGTCCTGGAAGAATGAGCGGGAAGCCCACTGCTGCCCTGTAAAAGGGCCCCTGTGTCAGGTTTGGAAATCCATGCTACTAATTTGCTCATAGTGACGATAGTCATAGGCAGTTTTAGGGTCTCTTGACCAATGGAGAAATTTGTTGCTGGTCATAAGAACTTGAGTTGAGTAATGATCACTCTAATTTTTAAGACTTGAGAAACAGAATCAAAGAGTATTTCTAAGAAGACATTAGAGGCTCTGTTGCTAAACATCCTGGAATCCGTAAACGCATTGGCTTACTGCAGTGCCCGGACTTCACTAACGTGAGCACACACTCCATCAATGGGCACAAACCTCTCAAAGAGGAAAGTTTTCAGTCTTTTGCGAAATACCAAGCAATCGGGCTGACCCTTGATTGCCATTGGCAGTGAGTTCAACCACTTGGCTCCTTGGTATCTAAAGTCTGTGGAGTGAACCGACTTATAACGCACTCTCATGCAATCATAGTAACATAACATAGTAGATGATGGCAGAAAAAGACCTGCATGGTCCATCCAGTCTGCCCAACAAGATAAACTCATATGTGTATACCTGACCTTGATTTGTACCTGCCTTTTTCAGGGCACAGACCGTACAAGTCTGCCCAGCAGTATTTCCCGCCTCCCAACCACCAGTCCCGCCTCCCATCTCCGGCTCTGGCACGGACCGTATAAGTCTGCCCTCCACTATCCTCGCCTCCCAACCATCAACCTCTCTTCCTCCACCTGCTCCGCCACCCAATTTCGGCTAAGCTTCTGAGGATCCATTCCTACTGCACAGGATTCCTTTATGCACATCCCACGCATGTTTGAATTCCGTTACCGTTTTCATCTCCACCACCTCCCGCGGGAGGGCATTCCAAGCATCCACCACCCTCTCCGTGAACAAATACTTCCTGACATCTTTTTTGAGTCTGCCCCCCTTCAATCTCATTTCATGTCCTCTCGTTCTGCCGCCTTCCCATCTCCGGAAAAGATTTTTTTGCGGATTAATACCTTTCAAGTATTTGAACATCTGTATCATATCACCCCTGTTCCTCCTTTCCTCCAGGGTATACATGTTCAGGTCAGCAAGTCTCCGCTCATACGTCTTGGAACGCAAATCCCATACCATTCTCGTAGCTTTTCTTTGCACTGCTTCCATTTTTTTAACATCTGGAAGATGAAGTCTAAGGTAGTCCCTAGAACCAGAGGTTATATTGCATAGGGGAATAGTTGTTAAAAGCTGCATATAATCCGGTGTCATGCCATATAATATTTACATAAGTACATAAGTAATGCCACACTGGGAAAAGACCAAGGGTCCATCGAGCCCAGCATCCTGTCCACGACAGCGGCCAATCCAGGTCAAGGGCACCTGGCGAACTTCCCAAACGTACAAACATTCTATACATGTTAGTCCTGGAATTGTGGATTTTTCCCAAGTCCATTTAGTAGTGGTTTATGGACTTGTCCTTTAGGAAACCGTCTAACCCCTTTTTAAACTCTGCTAAGTTAATCGCCTTCAGATAAAAACACATAATTTAAAATAATCTTGGTTTAATGGGCAGCCAGTGCAGCTTGCATAATAATGGAATGGCTCTATCAAAACACGATACCTTGAGGACAAGCCTAGCTGCTGTATTTTGGGCCATGTGCAGCCATTTTAGGACACCCTCCTTATATCCAACATAGATGGAATTGAAGTTATTGAACTGAGTTAAAGCCAAGGATTGATCTAGTAGTCTAAAGATGTCTGGCGAGAAATATGATCTGATTCTCCTCAGCTTCCAAAGAGACCTGAATGATTCTTTTCACTACTGAGTAAACCTGAGGCTTTAACGTCAGATGACTGTCAATTAATAAACCCAGTACCCTAGAGTAGTGTCTACAGAGTAGGATAAAATTTCACAAGAAATTAAGTCTTATCTCTATTTAACAAATTTAAATTCAGAAGCCCAGGATTCCAACAAATCAAGACCAAGCCTAATCTTAGGGACAATTTCTGTAAGACCAGTCTTGAAAAGGATATAGATTGTGACATCGTCCACATAAATGAAAGTACAGAACCCCGCTGCCTGCAGTCTTTCACCTAACGGATCTATCATAACATTCAACAGGATTGGAGATAGCTGTGAGCCCTGTTGCCCAGGAGACCAGGATAGTAAGAGAGAACCTGACAACTTCGCCTGATATGATCAATATTTTAGGAAGCTGCAGAACTATTGATGAACCTTCCCACACAGTTTGAATTTGTTCAACAGGTCTAAAAGCAACTTATGATCAATAAGGTCAAAGGCACTTGACATATCGAATTGTGTCACTAAAAACTTAAAGCCTAAACTGATTGCTTTTCTAAAATCAGATACTAAGAGGGGCATTTTCGAAAGAAACATCTAAGTGTGAATTTGGACGTTTTACAAAGACGTTCAAATTCCGAGGTGGGAAGAGGTCATTTTCGAGAAAGATGGATGTCCATTGTTTGTGTTCGAAAATACCATGGACGTCCTTGGATTTGGACGTTTTGCAATTTGGATGTCTTTGATTTTTGGCCATTTTCAAAAACAAAAACGTCCAAGTCTAAAACGTCCAAATGCAAGCCATTTGGATGTGGGAGGAGCCAGCATTTTTAGTAGACTGGTCCCCTTGACATGTCAGGACAACAATCGGACACCCTAGGGGGCACTGTAGCGGACGTCATAAAATGCTCCCAGGTGCACAGCTCCCTTACCTTGTGTGCTAAGCCCCTCAAACCCCACTTCCCCCAACTGTACTACCATAGCCCTTACGGGTGAAGGGGGGCACCTATATGTGGATACAATGGGTTTCTGGTGGGTTTTGGAGGGTTTGTTGTTTCCTCCACAAGTGTAACAGGTAGGGGGGGTACGGGCCTGGGTCCACCTGTCTGAAGTGCACTGCACCTACTACTAAACTACTCCAGGGACCTGCATGCACTGTAATGGACCTGAATATGACATCTGAGGCTGGCAAGTAATGTTTTTCATCACAATTTTTAAGGTTGGGAAGGGGTTATTGACCAGTGGGGGTGTAAGGGGAGGTCATCCTCAATTCCCTCCAGTGGTCATCTAGTCATTTGGAGCATCTTTTTGTGCCTTATTCGTAAAAAAAAAAGGTCTAGCTGAAAACGTTGAAGTTTTAGTCCTGGATGTCTTTGCTTTGTTCCGTTATGGCTCAAAGACATCCAAGTCTTAGGAACGCCCAAGTCCCGCCTTAAACACGCCTCCAATATGCCCCCTTGAGATTTGGACATCCTTCCGATGGACTTCTGAGAAAGATGTCCAAAATGCGGTTTTGATTATACCGATTTGGACGTCTCTGTGAGATGGATGGCCAAAAGCCAACTTATGTTACTTTTTGGACATCTTTCAAAAATGAGCTCATAAGGTGATCAGTACTGTCTCTGTACTATAACAAGGCCTAAAGCCTGACTGGGGTTTAAGCAAGAGGGAGAAAGAGGAAAGGTGATTCATTAGCTGAGTATCAACTATCCCCTCCATTACCTTAGTCAACAATGGTACACATCTCACCGCTGCTCCCTTATCTTGTCTGCTGAGTCCCCCCAAACCCCCACAAAACACACTACACTACCCTCAACTGTACACCACTACAATAGCCCTTATGGATGAAGGGGCACCTATATGTGGGTACAATGGGTTTCTGGTGAGTTTTGGAGGGCTCACGGTTTCCACTACAAGTGTAACAATAGGGGGAGGTATGGGCCTGGGTCCACCTGTCTGCAGTGCCCTGCATCTACCACTACACTACTCCAGGGACCCACATACTGCTCTAATGGACCTGAGTATAACATCTGAGGCTGTCATAGAGGCTGGTAAGTAATGTTTTTCATCACATTTTGGGGGTTGGGAGGGGGTTAGTGACCACTGTGAGCTCTTTGAGCAGGGACTGTCTTTATGTGTATGGTGTACAGCACTGCGTATGCCTTGTAGCGCTATAGAAGTGTTAAGTAGTAGTAGTAAGGAGAGGTAATCCTTGATTCCCCCCAGTGGTCATCTGGTCATTTAGGGCACCTTTTGTGTCTTATTTGTAATAAAAACAGATCTAGCTCAAAACATATTAGTTTTAGCCCTGGACGGTTTTGTTTTGTTCCATTAAGGATGATAAACATCCAGGTGTTAGGGAAGCCCAGATCCCGCCCTTAACATGCCCCTAACGAGCCCCATTGTGATCTGAACGCACTTCTGACAGATTTCATGGAAAAACGTCTAAAAATTGGTTTCGAAAATACTAATTTGGATGTTTTTGTGAGAAAAACGTTCAAATGCAGATTTATGCCACTTTTTGGATGTTTTTCTCTTTTGAAAATTTTATTTTTTTAATTATTTGTTTGTTTATTTATTTAACACATTTATACCCCACATTTTCCCACTAGTCGCAGGCTGAATGTGGCTTACACAATACCGTAGGGCAGACTACAGTTCAGTAAAATACAGTTAAACAATGTAAAGTAAGGTAGTGATCGTATAGGTATCGTATAAAACAACAAAGATGATAAGAGATAATAAAAGATCAATAAGGTCCAAAAATTTTGCTGTGACAAAAAAAGCAGTAACTTAAGTTGAGTCTGGAGGATAAGCCTTCTGGAATAAGGATGTCTTCAGTAATTTCCTGAAATTTAGATGGTTCTGAGTTGATTTTAAGAATTTGGGCAATGCAATCCATAGCTGTGTGCCAATGAAGGAGAAGCTGGATGCATAGGTAGATTTGTATTTTAGGCCATAGCAATCTGGGTAATGGACGTTTAAATAGGATCGGGAAGGACTGGAACTGTTTCTAGGTGGTAAAGCTATTAAATTTAACATGTATCCTGGAACGTCTCCGTAAACAATCCTATGAACCAAGGTGCAAACCTTAAAGGCAATGAGCTCCATTGTCATTTTAGTGCACAGTTATAGAACAGTGATTGGCTGCGGTGTTGACATTTAAATGTATAGGTGAACACATGCGTAAATGCTGTTTTTTTAATTTAGGGAACCTGTTATAGAATGAGGGAGATAACCAGAAAAAAAAGGGAATACTGCCAACTCCAGACTTCGCGCCTTCTGTCTCGCTGCACCCTACGCCTAGAATAAACTTCCTGAGCCCCTACGTCTTGCCCCATCCTTGGCCACCTTTAAATCTAGACTGAAAGCCCACCTCTTTAACATTGCTTTTGACTCGTAACCACTTGTAACCACTCGCCTCCACCTACCCTCCTCTCTTCCTTCCCGTTCACATTAATTGATTTGATTTGCTTACTTTATTTATTTTTTGTCTATTAGATTGTAAGCTCTTTGAGCAGGGACTGTCTTTCTTCTATGTTTGTGCAGCGCTGCGTACGCCTTGTAGTGCTATAGAAGTGATAAATAGTAGGTTAGTAGTCTCTTGTAACCAGAGCTAATATTGTGATGTCATAATGCCTCAGTCCACCAATAAGAGCCAACCTCATCAGTGATGTCACAATGGCTTGATTGTCCTATACTTGGCTCACTTTTATTACATAGCTCTTTGAGCAGGGACTGTCTTTCTTCTATGTTTGTGCAGCGCTGCGTACGCCTTGTAGCGCTATAGAAATGCTAAATAGTAGTAGTAGTAGTAGTAGTTTAGTGAAGGAATGGATCCTCAGAAGCTTAGCCGAGATTGGGTGGCAGAGCCGGTGGGGGGAGGTGGGGCTGGTAGTTGGGAGGCGAGGCTAGTGCTGGGCAAGACTTCTACGGTCTGTGCCCTGTAAATGGCAGATACAAATCAAGGTAAGGCATACACAAAAAGTAGCACATATGAGTTTATCTTGTTGGGCAGACTGGATGGACCGTGCAGGTCTTTTTTCTGCCGTCATCTGCTATGTTACTATGAGTCGGGCCTTAAAACTGACAGACTCCTTCAAACAAGCATGGCACGGCACATCAGGCTGACTTTGTGTTCATTTTTGAAATCTGTTTCACTGTGCCTTCTGACGGAATGGCCTCTAGATATTTTACAAAGATGTTGAGTGTGGGGGGGAGGGGGGTCCAGTTCAGAAGTTAGAATACACAAGGTGTGTATGTTCGGGGGGGGGGGGGGGGGGGGGGTGACTTCAGGACAAAAGATCAGAAAAGTAAAAAAAAAAAATGGAATGAAAACACAAATGGAAAAAAAAGAGACCAAGCTAGGAGAGGCCTAGTGGTTAGGGTGGTGGACTTTGGTCCTGGGGAACTGAGGAACTGAGTTTGATTCCCAGCACAGGCAGCTCCTTGTGACTCTGGGCAAATCACTTAACCCTCCATTGCCCCATGTAAGCCGCATTGAGCCTGCCATGAGTGGGAAAGCGCAGGGTACAAATGTAACAACAATAAAATAGATACTATTGGAGATTCTACATGGAATGTTGCTATTCCACTAGCAACATTCCATGTAGAAGGCTGCGCAGGCTTCTGTTTCTGTGAGTCTGACGTCCTGCACGTATGTGCAGGACGTCAGACTCACAGAAGCAGAAGCCTGCGCGGCCACATTGGTGATCTGCAGGGGCCGACTTCTACATGGAATGTTGCTAGTGGAATAGCAACATTCCATGTAGAATCTCAAATAGTAGCAACAGTGGAGGAGTGGCCTAGGGTGGTGGACTTTGGTCCTGGGGAACTGAGGAACTGAGCTCGATTCCCACTTCAGGCACAGGCAGCTCCTTGTGACTCTGGGCAAGTCACTTAACCCTCCATTGCCCCATGTAAGCCGCATTGAGCCTGCCATGAGTGGGAAAGTGCGGGGTACAAATGTAACAAAAATAAAATAGATACTATTGGAGATTCTACATGGAATGTTGCTATTCCACTAGCACCATTCCATGTAGCAGGCTGCGCAGGCTTCTCTTTTTGTGAAGAAGCAGAAGCCTGCGCGGCCACATTGGTGATCTGCAAGGGCCAACTTCTACATGGAATGTTGCTAGTGGAATAGCAACATTCCATGTAGAATCTCAAATAGTAGCAACAGTGGAGGAGTGGCCTAGAGTGGTGGACTTTGGTCCTGGGGAACTGAGGAACTGAGCTCGATTCCCACTTCAGGCACAGGCAGCACTTTGTGACTCTGGGCAAGTCACTTAACCCTCCATTGCCCCATGTAAGCCGCATTGAGCCTGCCATGTGTGGGAAAGTGCGGGGTACAAATGTAACAAAAAATAAATAAAATAAAGGCAAATAGGAAGTAACAGGGCCTTTGAGCCTGGCTTTCAATAAGGAAAATTTCAGGCTATGTAGATTTCTCCAGGGATAATTATGGTGCTTTGGTCTTTTTCTGAAAGGAAAAAAAAATGCTCTTCCAGGTTTTAATGCAAATGAAGAAAGTATCAGTGAGGTCTGTTTTATTTCCCAAACTCGGGCTATTAAAACACTCATTCTTCACAATAATGATGTCAAACCTCTTATTACAATTAAGAACAGACGATGGAAAGTGTTACCCATATTTCTATCTGTAAATTAGCTGCCAATCACCAGTGTTAATGTTTTAGCTTTTCGCCCATGGTTTATAAGAAATTTAGTTTTTGAATTTCCAGCTCTCACCTTATTCCATTCTTGCAAGATATGATTTTAATTAGGAGTGGATGATCTGGAATGGATTAAATTCACTCCTACCCCCCTTTTTCCTTTCCTCTTAGCCTGTGTTTAGCCTGTGTGATATTCAAATAAGCCCAAGAATTCTCGGTTCAAGGTTTTAGGTGAGGCTGCGCTCGCTCAGGATGATTATGGCCGTAGGCATTGCAAAGTTTTTTGAAAAACGTGCTGAACTTTCTACAGTCTGTGGAGGGAAATTTTAGAACAGGTCGCTTAGGTTAAGATGCCAAGTAGGTGCGTGTTTTGGAGCTTTTCTGTAAAATAGCCTTAAAAATGCAGCCGAACTCACTGCTAAAATGGGTCCAGCTACACTTACATCAACTTGAGTTCATGACAGTTTGCTATTGAAGTATCCTGGTTTTAAAAACTTTCGTTTTAAACGTCAACTTGGATCTAGATTTTCTTTTCAAGCGGTCGCTGTTTGGAACAATTTACCGAGTATTATTCGAGCAGATCAAAATTATATGCATTTGTATAAGAGGTTGAGGAGTGTGGTAGCCGTGTTAGTCCACTCTTAAGGTTATCAATAGAAATCAAACAAAATAAAACATGGAAAAGAAAATAAGATGATACCTTTTTTATTGGACATAACTTAATACATTTCTTGATTAGCTTTCGAAGGTTGCCCTTCTTCGTCAGATCGGAAATAAGCAAATGTGCTAGCTGACAGTGTATATAAGTGAAAACATTCAAGCATTACTATGACAGTCTGACAGGGTGGGAGGATGGGGGTGGGTCGGAGGTATGCATGGGGACATCAAAGCATATCATTGATATTCTAACAGGATGGGTGTGGATAGGTGAGGGGTGGGGTTAGAATATCAATGATATGCTTTGATGTCCCCATGCATACCTCCGACCCACCCCCATCCTCCCACCCTGTCAGACTGTCATAGTAATGCTTGAATGTTTTCACTTATATACACTGTCAGCTAGCACATTTGCTTATTTCCGATCTGACGAAGAAGGGCAACCTTCGAAAGCTAATCAAGAAATGTATTAAGTTATGTCCAATATAAAAGGTATCATCTTATTTTCTTTTCCATGTTTTATTTTATAAGAGGTTGAAAATGTGGTGGTTAACTTTTTTGTTTTATTACTATGTAATTCCTCATTTTTGATTGATGTTCCAGGTGTTTTTTAAAGAACGCATTGCATTCAAAATCTGTACCATGGTTCATAAAATCATCTACGGAGATGCCTCGGGATACATGACAGACCTCATAGACCAACCAACCAGAAACACATCAAGATCAACACGAACATACCTAAATCTCCACCACCTGAGCTGCAAAGGACTCAAATACAAATCAACCTATTCATCCAGCTTTTCCTATATAAGCACACAACTATGGAACGCACCGTGAAAACAACAAACAGCCACCTAAAATTCCAGAAATTACTAAAAACGAACCTGTTCAAAAAGGCATTCCCTAACGATTCAACTTAAATGCCTTAACCCTGCAACACAACGAAACCAGATCTCGTACTGGACATAACTTAACTCTTCGCCTTTATGATTCCCTAATGTGTCTGTAACACATGAGCTATACTTTACTACAACATCACTCTGTATTTGTTCACACCGATATTGGCGATCGCCGGTACGGTACTATGTAAGCCACATTGAGCCTGCAAATAGGTGGGAAAATGTGGGATACAAATGTAACATATCCTATATAATAATTCTCACCTCCAACGTTCTGTCTTGCCTGGGACCATGGCTCCCTCGGAGTTGGTCTGCTAGGATCCGTAGATCAGACTGACGTCAGTGGCCGCATTATGAAGTGATCCCGGGTGAGAGAAAAAAACCCACACAGCTGATCGAATCCCACGAACTGGCACGCACCCTGCACCGCCAAATAGCTGGTCCATGCCGCTTCAACACCACCGACTGCCCAAAACCCCACTGGAGGGACCTCTCCGCTTCCTCATGCCGTCCCTGCACCTGCTCTGCTGCTTGTGGCCTTAGCGGCTGACAACTCCAGTCCGGACCGCCCCTTCTCCAAGCGGCTGCAAAAATGCTGCCGACGCACAGGCCACCTTCCCCGGATCACCGCTGCAGGAACGCGGCCAGGCACGGCCCCAAATCGCCGCCCACACCTACCTCCCAGCTCAGCCCGATATGGCCAGGATCACTGCCCCAGCTGAGATACTGCCTCAGCTCCGCACCAGCCTTGCTGAAGAAACCCCGCTGCGGACACCAGCCCCCACTTCTTCCACCTCCAGGAACACTCCAGCAACAGCGCCCCAGGTAAAAATATTAATGAATATAACCTTGCTAGCGCCCATTTCCTTTAAAACAGAAACAGGCCTTTTTTACTAGTAAATAAATAAAAGACTGCATATTTCTGATAAGCGCCGAGGCCCCCTTTTACTGCAGTGGGAAATAATGCATAAAACACTTGCCGCAAGGCCATTTCGGGGTGGAGCAGCGTGGGGCATGGCCCGATTACCGCTGGGGGTGGGAACATATGAGTTTATCTTGTTGGGCAGACTGGATGGGCTGTGCAGGTCTTTTTCTGCCGTCATCTACTATGTTACACATTACTATGTTACTGCCGGGCTGCTGAAGTAGCCCAGTAATACTTTCGGTTTAGCCAGTGGCAAACCCACATTGGGCTGACCGCTGCTTAGTAAAAGATCCCCTGTAGGATCATCTTAGCTGGTGCTAACTCTCAAAATAGACACGTCGGCTCATTTGTTAAGCTCTCAGAATAAGCGTTTGTTAGCTGTTCCAGTTTTCGATCGGTAAGCTTTCTTCCTCCTTTGAAGTCCACTCTATCCGCCTTTTCTCTCCTCTGCCTCTTCGAATAGCGGTCATTTATCGTCCCCCTGATAAGTCCCTTTCATCCTTTCTCAGTGATTTTGACGCCTGGCTTGCCTTCTTCCATGATCCTTCCTCCCGCTCTCTCATCCTTGGTGACTTTAATATTCCTGCTAATGATCCTTCCAACTCTTATATTTCCAAGTTACTCGCTTTAACGTCCTCCTTTAATCTCCAACTATGCTCCACCTCCCCCACTCATCAAAATGGTCACTGTCTTGATCTCATCTTCTCCTCCAACTGTTCACCTTCTAGTTTCCTTGCCTCTGATCTTCCCTCCTCTGATCACCATCTTATAACTTTCACACTTAAATCTCCTCCCTCCCAGTCCCGTCCTATCTTATCTAATTTATCTAGGAATCTTCACGATATTGACCCTTCATCTCTATCCTCCCATGTTTCAAACCTCCTCTCTACTGTGGCACCATCCACGTCTGTCAACGAGGCTGTTTCTTCTTACAACAATACTCTATCCTCTGCCTTAGACACTCTTGCACCTTTGATGACCCGCCCTGTAAGGCGTACAAAACCCCAACCTTGGCTGACTTCTAATATCTGCTACCTACGTTCCTGTACCCGCTCCGCCGAATGCCTCTGGCGGAAATCTCGGGCCCTTGCTGATTTCTTACACTTTAAGTTCATGCTGACCTCCTTCCAATCTGCTCTTTTACGTGCCAAACAGGATTATTATATCCAACTGACCAATTCTCTTGGCTCTAATCCTCGACTTCTCTTCACCACATTGAACTCTCTCCTCAAGGTGCCCCCTCCCCCAACTTCCCCTTCATTATCTCCTCAGAACCTTGCTGAATTCTTTCACAACAAGGTTCAGAAGATAAACCTTGCTTTCTCTACCTCACCACCTCTCCCTCCACTAGTCCGTTCCCCTCTCTCTCCTTCCCCTCATTCCCTTTCCTCCTTTCCTGAAGTTACTATTGAGGAAACTACACTTCTCCTTTCTTCCTCAAAATGTACCACCTGTTCCTCTGATCCCATTCCCACCCACCTTCTTAATGCCATCTCTCCTGCTCTTATTCCTTTTATCTGTCATATTCTCAACCTCTCACTTTCCACTGCGACTGTCCCTGCTGCCTTTAAACATGTTGTGGTCACACCTCTCCTTAAGAAGCCTTCACTCGACCCTACTTGTCCCTCTAATTACCGACCCATCTCCCTCCTTCCTTTTCTCTCCAAATTACTTGAGCGTGCTGTTTACCGCCGCTGCCTTGATTTTCTCTCCTCACATGCTATTCTTGACCCACTACAATCTGGTTTTCGCCCTCTCCACTCAACCGAAACTGCGCTTACTAAGGTCTCCAATGACCTATTACTGGCTAAATCCAGAGGTCAATATTCCATCCTCATTCTTCTTGATCTTTCTGCTGCTTTTGACACTCGATCACAGCATACTTCTCGATACCCTGTCCTCACTTGGATTCCAGGGCTCTGTCCTTTCCTGGTTCTCTTCCTACCTCTCCCTCCGCACCTTTAGTGTTCACTCTGGTGGATCCTCTTCTACTTCTATCCCTCTGCCTGTCGGCGTACCTCAGGGTTCTGTTCTTGGTCCCCTCCTCTTTTCTATCTACACTTCTTCCCTTGGTTCATTAATCTCATCCCATGGCTTTTCCTACCATCTCTATGCTGATGACTCCCAAATCTACCTTTCTACCCCTGATATCTCACCTTGCATCCAAACCAAAGTTTCAGCGTGCTTGTCTGACATTGCTGTCTGGATGTCTCAACGCCACCTGAAATTAAATATGACCAAAACCGAGCT
This sequence comes from Microcaecilia unicolor, assembly GCF_901765095.1. Lineage (NCBI taxonomy): Eukaryota > Metazoa > Chordata > Amphibia > Gymnophiona > Siphonopidae > Microcaecilia > Microcaecilia unicolor. The sequence continues at coordinate 754,467,796 of NC_044031.1, read as the reverse complement.
TCTCATTTCCCCCCCCAAACCCACCTCCCCGCTCCCCCCATTTTCTATTTCTGTTGATGGCTCTCTCATTCTCCCTGTCTCCTCAGCTCGAAACCTTGGGGTCATCTTTGACTCTTCTCTCTCCTTCTCTGCTCATATCCAGCAGATTGCCAAGACCTGTCGTTTCTTTCTTTACAACATCCGTAAAATCCGCCCCTTTCTTTCCGAGCACTCTACCAAAACCCTCATCCACACCCTTGTCACCTCTCGTTTAGACTACTGCAATCTGCTTCTTGCTGGCCTCCCACTTAGTCACCTCTACCCTCTCCAGTCGGTTCAAAACTCTGCTGCCCGTCTCATCTTCCGCCAGGGTCGCTTTACTCATACTACCCCTCTCCTCAAGACCCTTCACTGGCTCCCTATCCGTTTTCGCATCCTGTTCAAACTTCTTCCACTAACCTATAAATGTACTCACTCTGCTGCTCCCCAGTATCTCTCCACACCCCTTCCCGTGCACTCTGCTCCATGGATAAATCCTTCTTATCTGTTCCCTTCTCCACTACTGCCAACTCCAGACTTCGTGCCTTCTGTCTCGCTGCACCCTACGCCTGGAATAAACTTCCTGAGCCCCTACGTCTTGCCCCATCCTTGGCCACCTTTAAATCTAGACTGAAAGCCCACCTCTTTGACATTGCTTTTGACTCGTAACCACTTGTAACCACTCGCCTCCACCTACCCTCCTCTCTTCCTTCCCGTTCACATTAATTGATTTGATTTGCTTACTTTATTTACTTTTTTGTCTATTAGATTGTAAGCTCTTTGAGCAGGGACTGTCTTTCTTCTATGTTTGTGCAGTGCTGCGTATGCCTTGTAGCGCTATAGAAATGCTAAATAGTAGTAGCAGTAGTAGTACTTATTAGGTCTGTGTGCTACTACTACCTTTCAAATTGCGGGGCCTGAGTTGTGGAATTCTCTGCCACTGAAAATGCGTAAAATTGAAACTTTGCTTACTTTTAGAAAACAGCTGAAAACATTTTTGGTCTTGAAAGCATTTGGGGAAACAGGAGGTTTTAAGGGTTAATGGGATGGATGGGTGGGTACAGGGTTATTGGAACAATTACTGGATACATAAATATAGTTATGTCTGTGTAAGGCACAATAAGTTCTGCTCATGGTAAATGGTAGAGTTCTAAGCTTCCTCAAAATTGTTCAGTCAGCTGTACGTCAGTCGGCTTCCTTCTATTGAAGGAAGTTAAAAGGTGATCATTTCTGTTGTCTTAACTGTGTAATTTTTGACTTCCAGGTGTCAGTGCCATTCAGTAAAAGCATCGATTAGTGTCACCCATGAGAAAGTAAAGGTAATCAAAACATCTCTGTACTGAAAAAACTGAAGCCACTACATAGGCGTTAGTTCATGCTGACATTAGTATGGGTGGTTTCTGTGCTGTAAATTAACTTAACACCTTATCATTACAACATGCTAATTTCAGCTTTAACGTTCTAATGTGATAGGAGGTTGGGAATTTGCTTTACAGTTAACGCAAAGCAGGGGCATAGCCAGACAACAGATTTTGGGTGGTCCTAGGCAAGAAGTGGGTTGGCACCAAGTGTTCTCCCCCCCCCCCCCCCCCCAACCACCACCCAAACAATATGTCAACTGGTGAGAAAACGCTTCTTTCCATCTTGGCAATCTGCAGCAGGCATGCACTGAAAACTGAGCATGCACAGGTGCTGTTATTGTGGAGAGTAGCGTTTTCGTTACCATCAGGGGGAAATCTTGAACTGGCCGAGCTTGGGATCCCCACCAGCTACCGCTAAACGTGTGCTACTGTTGGGCGGGCCTGAGCCCTAAGTGGGTGGGCTCTGGCCCACCCAGGCCCACCTGTGGCTACGCCACTGCCGCAAAGGTCATTCTCCAAGGACAAGCAGGTAGATGAATCCTCAAACATGGGGTGACGTCAACTGATGGAGCCTGCATGGGAAGGTTTTTTTGTTTTCCAGAACTTTTGAGATTCTCACCGCGGGCGGATGTACACTTCTTCCTGCCTGCCATTGTTGTGATGTCTTTTGTGTCATTGTTGCCTCAGCGCTTACTTTCAGCTGAAAAACTAAAACATCTGCCTTGTGTGTAAGTCCTGTTGCTGTTGTGTGGTCTTATTTTTCATGGCAGGCTGCCCTTGTTAGGTTTGTATCTGTTTTTATTTTTTAATTATTATTATTATTTTTCTCATCTGCTTGTATTGAGCTGTTTTAGGCCTCAAGTATCCGTCTGCATATTTTTTTTCCAATAATCTACTCACTTGATTTAACTACAAATATTTTTTGGACAATATGTCCAAGAAGACCCTCAGTGGCTTCAGAAGGAGTTCTTGGTGCAACAGAACCATATCAGTTACCAATATTCATACTTGGTGCATGCAAAGTGTGGGACCTGATTGTTGCATTCTGTGTTCCCAGATGTCAGAAAGCAGAAAGAAAAGTCTTTTTGGCACAAATAAGGCTGATCCATCAACATCGGCACTGGAAACATTCTTGATGAGTTCCAGAGCTACAGTATATCAGATGCTAGGGAAACACTGGCATTGAGAATGTGTCACTTTTGATATCAAACATTGGTAGAGGTCATTGGGAGCAGTCATCATCTGATTCCTGCTCAAAACTGAGGAGGGGTTCATCCTCGAAGAAATCTGTGCCAAGAGAGCAAGATGGCTGTAAGACACTGAGGCACCTCGACATCAGCCCTCTTTGATGTATGTCTTTGAGAGTCATCACTAGTGTCACCAGTGTCCTACAAATGCCATTGAAATGAGGGCCACTAATCTTCTGTAGCACCAGAGAATTTGCAATATTGTCCTCATACCTGAGACCACAGTTCCTACACATCCCAAGTTACTCAGGAGTCCTGTGCATGGCCATTTCTACTGTGATGTCTACACCTCTGTCAACAGCAGCCTTCAAAGAAAAATGGAAGACATTTTTTGCTCAACACAATACTGTGATTTCAATATCATTGATGTTGAGACCAGAGGTATTCCAACCATTCTTTGAAACCCATGCACTGCCTATAGGATACACCTCAACACCAAGGCCTAGTAGGGGCTTGGAGTCTATATCAGCAGCACATGTGTCTAATTACAATGTGTTGGGGTGAAAACTTCACCAGTACATTGGGAATCCTTGGTGTCTCGATGCCCCTGGATAAGGCTGGACCTGATGGCCGGTAGTGCAAGACAGACAGAGACTCAAACATTTCTTCTGAAGTTTTTTTTTTTTTTTAGTCTAACTCTGAGCATCCTGGTACTCTGAAGAAAAACCTGAGGTCTTCTCTCCAGAGAAGTTCCCAGGTCTCCCTTCAGAACCCTTCACATCTCATAAGAAGTGTAAATCTGCACCTGAGGAACTGTAATTGATAGATTTTGTGAGGGAGATAACTTAGGACATCTCATTTAAGTTAGAGTTGGAGGATGAATCCAGGGCAGAAATGTTGGATATACTCCAATTCCTTGACCCAACCCAAGGAAGCTGTGAAAGTTCCCATTCACAAAATACTGAGAGAGTTTCAGATGAGAATGTGGGAAACCTCGCTTTTGTTTGTCCTATTAACAAAAAGGTATAGAGTTGAAAAGAATCCCAGATTCAATTCAAATCAATTCTTGTGTACCACTAATATCCCCTTTCAGAGTTCAGTGCGGTTTACATTCTAGGTGAGACAAAAGTAAATAGTGTTAGTGTGAGGTATGAGAAACATTAGAGACCATTGGTGTAATGTATGACACTAAAAACATTAAGGAAAGGATAATGGATGATACTAGGAAGTAGATGTCATGATGGATTATCATGAAGCAGTCTTTGAAAAGAGAAAGGTTTTTAGCCTCTTCCTGAAGTTGAGGTAGCTGTTTTCTGTTCTGATGGGAATAAGTAGAGAGTTCCGTATTTTGACTCCAAGTACGGGGAATACAGAGCTGAAAATCTTCTGATTTCGAATTGTCTTTTGGAATGGTGATGCTGGCATCAGTTGTTGTTTCAGTCTGTTAGACTGGACCAGATATAGCGAAGTGGTCTTAGTCAGCAGTTAGGTGAAGCCCTATAAGATTTGAAAAACTGAATAAGCAGCTTTGAACCTGAGTCGTTCTGCTATGGGAAGCCCGTTCAGTTTGTTTAGATGAGTTGAAAGACTATTATATCTATTTAATTGGTATACATGTCTAGCAGCTGTGTTCTGTATGATTTGCAATTTTTTTTCTGACATTGACATTTAATACCAAGAAATAGAACGTTACAGTAATCCAAGTGAGGTAGAACTAACATTCGGACTAGTAGTGCGAAGGCTTTTTGGTCTCACTAGATGTAGCTGTCTTATTTTGAATAGTGTTTTCTTCCATAGCTGGTTAATATGGGAAAAGAAGGTGAGTGAAGAACCAAGCAAGACCCTTAGTACTCTGGTTTCAGATTTGACCATTGGTCAAAGATCTTGATGATGGGACCTCAACTCCCTGATTTCAGAACCACAGGGCCTTGCTTTTTATGAATTCAATTTTAGTTTATTGGTCAGGCCCCAGGTGCTAACAACAGTTATACCATTCGCTACAGACTGAGTTGGATCTATGTTTGATGCTGTCACTGGTAAGAGAAGCAGGATGCAGTGGCGTAGCTACGTGGGGCCAGGGGGGCCTGGGCCCCGTAGATTTGGCCCTGGACCCCCCCTGCCGACGACCCTCTCGACCCCCCCTCCCGCCGCCAACCCTCCCCCGCCGTCACCGTGGGCTACCTTTGCTGGCGGGGGACCCCAATCCCCACCAGCCGAGGAGGTCCTCTTCTTCCCGCGAAGGCTTTGTTCTGTTTCTGACATCCTGCACGTTGTACGTGCAGGACGTCAGACTCACAGAAACAGAACGCAGCCTTGCAGATCAGCCAGAGACAGAACGAAGCCTTCATGGGAAGAAGAGGACCTCCTCGGCTGGCGGGGATTGGGGTCCCCCACCAACAAAGGTAGCCCACGGCGATGGCGGGGGAGGGTTGGTGGCGGGAGGAGGGGTCGAGACGGCGGGAGGTGGGGGTAGATAATGGCTGGGGGGTGTCAGCGGCGCTGGGGGGGGGAGGGCTAAAATGTGCCCCCTCACCTCGGGCTCTGGACCCCCTCCCGCCAAAGTCTGGCTACTCCCCTGGCAGGATGTCATCTGCATAGGATAATATTAGTTCAATAAGTCCCAGGTGTAATGAGGCAAGGGATGACCTAAAGAGATGTAAGTGAGAAGGGAGATCCCTGCGGGTCCCCGCAGTTAGGAGATCAGTAGTTGGAAAGTTGGTTGTTTTGCTTGACAGAATAGCTTCAACTTGAAAGGAATTCACTGAACCATTTGAACACAGTCCCTGTTATTCCTATCTGATCCAGGCGTTTGTTTGACATATGTGGTTAGAACTAGCAGCAATGTTTATGGACTATGTTACAATCTGAAGCCAAATTGTGACCAGTATATAAGAGAGCTGTTTACTAATATAGGTTTCTAATACTTTAGTAAAAAGGGGTATGTTTCCACTGGACGGTAATTTGCAAGTGATGTTACGTCTAGCCAGGGGTGTGCTGGTAAATTTTTAACAATGGGCTCTCTCTCCGGGCATAGCCGGCCCTGACATTTAGAGTATGTGTGTGTGTGTGTGTGTGGGAGGGGGGAATACATGTCTCTCTCTCCCCTCCCTTGTGCGGGCACGCTAGGCATACCTTTGTCGAGCCCCACCAGCCAATAAATGGACTGCCACCATTCTCTGCTGCTTGTTTCTGGCTCTGAGCAGCATGATGGAACCTTCTTGCGCTTGCATGAAAAGTCCCAGCCTGATGCTCAGAGTCAGAAACAAGGAGCAGGGAGCAGCAGCAGTCTATTTACTTGGCTAGTGGGGCCAGCATCACTGCCAGCAAATTAAAAGAGAATTCATGAGAGGGCCCAAGCCCACATTTTGGGAGTCAGTTGTTAAAGTAGCCATGGGGAGGCCTACTTTAACAACCGGCTCCCAAAATTCTTAAAAACTTAACAAACGGCTCTCGCGAGCCCGTGAGAGCCCGCTCCAGCACACCACTGGGTCTAGCCCAGATCCCTTCAGTAGTGGAGTGAGAACAATTTTGCCCATATCGAGGGGAAGAGAGCCAGTTTTTTTAACAGCTCATTGAGATTATCAAGTAACAGGGGCATAGCCAGACACCCAAGTTTGGGTGGGCCTGGACCCAAGGTGGGTGGGCAGAACTCCGCCTTGTCCTACAAGTGATTTGGTTTCTCCCTCTCTCGCCTGCATGCCATATGATCTTTCAAACATCCCCTCTCCCCCGTATACCTTTTAAATAGCAAATTTTCACCGGCCGCAAACAGTTGTTCGGAGTTTTTGGCTGGTGGGGCTTGGGGTCCCTGCCAGCCACATTATAGGTGTGCTGCTACTTGGTGGGCCTGAACCTAAAGTTGGTGGGCCTGGGCCCACCCCAGCCCATCCTTGGCTATGCCACTGCCAAGTAACCAGTTTACTGCTTCCATAGGGATGGATTTGAGTAGGTGTTTCGGGCATTGATCCAGGGAGCAGTTGGCTCGTTAGCATTTCAACATCATTGATCTTGCATCCTCAATTATTAGTGGTTGAAAAGATTCCCAGTTTTGAGCCCTTGGGTTGTAGGATCTCCGGCGATTAAGGCTGAACTATAGGTTAGACTATTTTCCTCTGTTGGTGTAGCTTTAAATATTTCAGACCTAATTTGGAGGATCTTGTTGTTGACCACAAACTGATGAAACAACTGTCGGCACTTTAAAATATAGTTTTCTTGTCCCTCTCTAATCATTAGACGATAAGCTTAGAATTCTAGAGCTGTTACCTTTTGTATGTTAACAGGCTGATCATTCTGTGTATTTACTTTTGACATTCCAAAATGATACCCACCTTCTCCTTGCCAAAAAATGAAAGGATACTATAAAACGTCATAAGACCTGTGGGTTTCAGACACCCTTTGAAGCTGACTGTCCTTTTTCTTTTTCTTTTTTTTAATGATATGGAATGCCCTCTCGCGGGAGGTGGTGGAGATGAAAACGGTAACGGAATTCAACCACGTGTGGGATAAACACAAAGGAATCCTGTTTAGAAGGAATGGTTCCGCAGAATCTTAGCGGAGATTGGGTGGCAGCGCCGGTAATTGGGAAACAAAACGGGAGCTGGGCAGACTTCTACAGTCTATGCCCTGATCGTGATTGAATAGATAGGGATGGGCTGGAGTGTAAATTTTAAGGGGCTTCGACGTTAGCTTCAGAACTTAGTACAAGAAGAGTGCTGGGCAGACGTCTACGGTCTGTGCCCTGAGAAATCAAGGACAAATCAAACTCGGGTATAATGTATCACATACCATGTAAACGAGTCATTGCTTTCAAAATCTGTACCGTGGTCCACAAAATCATCTACGGTGAAGCCCCAGGATACATGACAGTCCTAATCCACCTACCAACTAAAAACACATCCGAACCGACACGAACAAACTTAAATCTGCACTATCCAAGCTGCAAAGGACTTAAATACAAATCAATGTATGCATCCAGTTTCTCCTACATAAGCACGCAACTGTGGAACGCATTACCAAAATCCTTGAAAATGACGTACGACCATCTATCCTTCCGGAAAATATTAAAAACCAAGTTGTTCAAAAAAGCTTACCCTACCGATCCAACCTAAATGCCGGATCTGGGCAACATAACATAACCGAATTACGCAATGGACATAACACAACTCTGCCACTGTTCGATTCTCTAATGTGGCTGTGCCACATGAACTCTCTCTTACCACAACATCACCTTGTATTTGTTAACACCGGAGTCTGCTAACGCCTCTCTGGATTATGTAAGCCACATTGAGCCTACAAATAAGCGGGAAAATGTGGGATACAAATATAAATAAAATGAGTTAATCTTGTTGGGCAGACTGGATGGACCGTACAGGTCTTTATCTGCCATCATTTACTATGTTACTATGATATCTCACGGATCAAATTGATTACCTACCATGATAATTGCAGCTTCACTTAACATGGGTGCATTACATCGACCTTTATGGTGGCCACTTGGAGTTTTGTCAGCACGAATTACAACACGGTATTATCATCAGGCATCACTTCTAAAGCTGTTTTAAAACTTTGAACGTAGTTGCTATTGTCATACAATAACAATCGTTGTAGATCGCGTAAAATGTTATAATCTACACCAGGCACAATGCCACAACCTCATTCAGCTTCAACATTCTCATCGTCTATAAAATAGATTTGTAGAAATTTATGCTTTTCATTAGGTAATGGTAATAATGAGCCTGCTCTGTGATAAATCTGGCCCTTAACCTTGAAGGTAGACATAAAACCACCTTCTTTGATTTCATGTGCCCCAAATGAGGTCATTTGAAAACATGAGTTGAATTTCCTGATGTTTTCCAGAAAACGCATTGCAGCTGGTGTACAGCCATTGAATAAGGATTTTAGTGGTTCTGGAGGAGCATTTAGTAAAGGGAGCCTTACTTTACCTCCTGAGCAGCACATACCAGTCTTCCTTTCAGGGCCGCCGAGAGACTGGGCCGGGCCCGGGGCAAGGCCGCCCCCCCGGGGCCCCGCCCCTGCCGCCCTCGCCGCCCCACCCCCCGAGGTCGCCACCGCTCCCCCCTCCACCACCCTGAGGTCGCCAATGCTCCCCCCGAGATCGCTGCAGCCACTGCTCCCCCCTCCACCCCCCCCCCCCGAGGTCGCCGCCGCCGCCGCTCTCCCCCTCCGTCTGCCACCGGGCCGGGCCCCCTGCATTGAAATCACAGTCTCACCTCCATGAAAGCGGCGCTGCAGGCAGCAGAATGCCTCCCTTTGGCCCTCCTTGTTTCCCGCCCTCGCGGAAGTTATGTCAGATGAGGGCGGGACACAGGGAGGGAAAAAGGGCCGAAAGGAGGCGTTCTGCTGCCTGCAGCGCTGCTTTCATGGAGGTGAGACTGCGATTTCAATGCAGGGGGCAGACTACTACTACTACTACTATTTAGCATTTCTATAGCGCTACAAGGCGTACGCAGCGCTGCACAAACATAGAAGAAAGACAGTCCCTGCTCAAACAGCTTACAATCTAATAGATGGAGGGCGGGTGGGACTGCGGCGCCGGACCCCCTTGGAGGCCCGGGCCATTTTGTCCCCCCTGCCCTCCATCTCGGCGGCTATGCTTACTTTACCTCCTGAACAGCACATACCAGTGGGTTCTGCCTTAAATTTTAGTGCACAACGTGATTTGCAGACAACGTTCATTTTACCAATGCTCAATTGAGGAGACTCTTCATATTTGTCCATTGAGTTGTAAGAAAAATCTGCCCCTTCTAAATTAGACCTCGTTAACAGTCTTCTATTGGCTTCTTTTTACGATTACTTTCTAAACGATGAGCATTTCGCTGTCTGGTCTTAGGCTCTGATAGCAGCTTGTGTTTGTCTTTGGTACCGAAGTTGTATTTCATTTTCGTATCGGTTTTCAATACTCCTTATTCAAGGCTTGCCTTTCCCTTTGCTGCACAAGTCGCCTTTGATTTTCAACTGGTGTCTCATCAACTCAGTGGCGTTCCTGGCCTGAATGGCACCTGGGGCGGAGCGCCCCCCCTCCCCCCGCTAAATGACACCTTCCCCCCTCCGGCGAAATGACACCCCCCCGGGTGCACGCCACTGTGGGGGGGGGGTGCCACGGCGCACACCTGCTCCGAGTTCGCTAAACTTTGCTTCGCTGCAGCTCCCTGTTCTGTGGTGTGTGAGTGGGGGGGTGCTATTCTGGGGTGTGATTGGGGTTTTGTGAAAACAGGTGAGTGTGAGTGGGATGTTTTGATGAGTGCTGTATTAGAATGGGTCAGTGTGAGTGGGGTGTTTTGCTGAGGGGTGTGTGAGAACAGGTGAGTGTGAATGTTTTGCTGAGGGGTGTATGAAAATGGGTGAGTATGAGTGGGGGTGTTTTGCTGAGAGGTGTGTGAGAACAGATGAATGTGAGTGGGGATGTGCTGTTCTGTGGTGTGTGAGTGGGGGTGTACTGCTGAGGGGTGAGTGTGCGTGGAGATGTGCTACGCTGGAGTGTGTGAGAACGGGTGAGCGTCAGTGGGGGTGTGGTACTGAGCGGTGAGTGTGAGTGAGGGGGTGCTATTCTGGGGTGTGTGATTGGAGTTGTTTTGCTGAGGGTTGTGTGAGAAAAGGTGAGTGGGAGTGGGATGTTTTGATGAGTGCTGTATTAGAATGGGTAAGTGTGAGTGGGGGTGTGTGAGAATGGCTGAGTGTGACTGGGGTGTTTTGCTGAGGTGTGTGTGAGAAAGGGTGAGTATGAGTGGGGGTGTTTTGCTGAGAGGTGTGTGAAAACAGATGAATGTGAGTGGGATGTGCTGTTCTGTGGTGTGTGAGTGGGGGTGTACTGCTGAGGGGTGAGTGTGCATGGAGGTGTGCTACGCTGGAGTGTGTGAGAACGGGTGAGCTTCAGTGGGGGTGTGGTACTGAGCGGTGAGTGTGAGTGGGGGTGTGTGAGAATGACTGAGTGGGACTGGGGTGTTTTGCTGAGGTGTGTGTGAGAAAGGGTGAGTATGAGTGGGGGTGTTTTGCTGAGAGGTGTGTGAAAACAGATGAATGTGAGTGGGATGTGCTGTTCTGTGGTGTGTGAGTGGGAGTGTACTGCTGAGGGGTGAGTGTGCGTGGAGGTGTGCTACGCTGGAGTGTGTGAGAACGGGTGAGCATCAGTGGGGGTGTGGTACTGAGCGGTGAGTGTGAGTGGGGGGTGTGAGAATGACTGAGTGGGACTGGGGTGTTTTGCTGAGGTGTGTGTGAGAAAGGGTGAGTATGAGTGGGGGTGTTTTGCTGAGAGGTGTGTGAAAACAGATGAATGTGAGTGGGATGTGCTGTTCTGTGGTGTGTGAGTGGGAGTGTACTGCTGAGGGGTGAGTGTGCGTGGAGGTGTGCTACGCTGGAGTGTGTGAGAACGGGTGAGCTTCAGTGGGGGTGTGGTACTGAGCGGTGAGTGTGAGTGGGGGTGTGTGAGAATGACTGAGTGGGACTGGGGTGTTTTGCTGAGGTGTGTGTGAGAAAGGGTGAGTATGAGTGGGGGTGTTTTGCTGAGAGGTGTGTGAAAACAGATGAATGTGAGTGGGATGTGCTGTTCTGTGGTGTGTGAGTGGGAGTGTACTGCTGAGGGGTGAGTGTGCGTGGAGGTGTGCTACGCTGGAGTGTGTGAGAACGGGTGAGCATCAGTGGGGGTGTGGTACTGAGCGGTGAGTGTGAGTGGGGGGTGTGAGAATGACTGAGTGGGACTGGGGTGTTTGCTGAGGTGTGTGTGAGAAAGGGTGAGTATGAGTGGGGGTGTTTTGCTGAGAGGTGTGTGAAAACAGATGAATGTGAGTGGGATGTGCTGTTCTGTGGTGTGTGAGTGGGAGTGTACTGCTGAGGGGTGAGTGTGCGTGGAGGTGTGCTACGCTGGAGTGTGTGAGAACGGGTGAGCATCAGTGGGGGTGTGGTACTGAGCGGTGAGTGTGAGTGGGGGGTGTGAGAATGACTGAGTGGGACTGGGGTGTTTTGCTGAGGTGTGTGTGAGAAAGGGTGAGTATGAGTGGGGGTGTTTTGCTGAGAGGTGTGTGAAAACAGATGAATGTGAGTGGGATGTGCTGTTCTGTGGTGTGTGAGTGGGAGTGTACTGCTGAGGGGTGAGTGTGCGTGGAGGTGTGCTACGCTGGAGTGTGTGAGAACGGGTGAGCATCAGTGGGGGTGTGGTACTGAGCGGTGAGTGTGAGTGGGGGGTGTGAGAATGACTGAGTGGGACTGGGGTGTTTTGCTGAGGTGTGTGTGAGAAAGGGTGAGTATGAGTGGGGGTGTTTTGCTGAGAGGTGTGTGAAAACAGATGAATGTGAGTGGGATGTGCTGTTCTGTGGTGTGTGAGTGGGAGTGTACTGCTGAGGGGTGAGTGTGCGTGGAGGTGTGCTACGCTGGAGTGTGTGAGAACGGGTGAGCATCAGTGGGGGTGTGGTACTGAGCGGTGAGTGTGAGTGGGGGGTGTGAGAATGACTGAGTGGGACTGGGGTGTTTTGCTGAGGTGTGTGTGAGAAAGGGTGACATTGACATTGAGTTTAATACTTCCTTAAATCTGAAAACGTGGAGGCTAGATCCCTACCTAGCACTGCCTTCCCTTTTCCAATCAATTTGTTTAGGTTGATTTTCTTGATTAGTTGTTTCTTTCAATCTAGCAAGTGCCTGCCGTTTGGCTTTCACTGTATTCCTGTCAAAACACAGCCTTCTTTTCAAGGGCATATTGAAATTCTCTTTCCCGCCCTTTTCAAGGAACGTTCCCTTGGCGGGGTAGTGAATTCGTGCACGCACACACTTCCCAGCCAGACCCAAATACTTTCGCCCTACCCTGCTCCCACCAGTCTCTGAGCCTCCCTTGTACTGAACTTGTTAGGGAAGAGGGTATTAGAGAATGAGAGAGGAAGGACTGCACAGCTGCTGTCCGTGTTGCTCCCCATCAGTCTCTGACCCTCACCCTGTCCCAAGCAGTTTGTCACTTAGCAATGGCAAGAAAGAACTTTACGACCTGCAGCCTATTCATTTAATGGATAGAGGGTATTGTTCCCCCTCCCCTGAGTGCCCCCGTGAACTGAATCACTTCAAACTACACAATAAACCTCGGCAACGTGGGTAGAGTCTGAATGCCGGGTTTGGTGGCCGTAGTTCTTCGGAGGCTGGAGGAGCTCGGACACGGACAAACGAACAAGCACACATGTCTGATAAAGATATAGATCAAACATATAAAAGACAAGTGACCGACTCACCCGCAAATGCGCAGTAGAGACTTCCCTTTCTGTCCTGCCCTCGCGTCAAGACGTGATGACATCAGAGGGCGGAACAGAGAGGGAAACGGACGCTGCCGGCCTGCCGTTGCTGCTGTAGACGAAGGAAAGGAACATCGCCGGCGCACCAACCTCCACCCTCCCTCTCATCCCCGACGTCGTCGCTGCCGCTCCCTCCCCCCCTCCGTATCGGACCCCCTGCACTGACATGACAGCGCCTCTCACCTCCGTGTGGAAGCGCTGCAGGCAGCAGCAGAGCGATCTGCTGCTGCCTGCAGCGCTTTCACACTGAGGTGACAGGTGCTCTCATATCAGTGCAGGGGGCCCGGCACGGAGGGGGGAGGGAGCGGCGGTGAGGAGGGCAGCTGGACATGGGGGGACGGCAGGGGAGAGAGGATGGTTGGTGGACGGGGGGAGGCCAGGGGATACAGGAGGACTACTGGACATGGGGGGGAGGGCAGGAGAGAGAGCAGGGTTGCTGGACATGGATTGGGGGAGGGGAGGGCAGGGGAGAGAGGAAGGTTGCTGGACATGGGGGGAGGGCATAGGAGAGAGCAGGGTTGGTGGACGGCGGGGGGGGAGTAAGGCCAAGGGAAAGAGGAGGGTTGCTGGATATGGGGGGAGGACAGGGGAGAGAGGATGGTTGGTGGACGGGGGGAGGCCAGGGGATACAGGAGGGCTGCTGGACATGGGAGGGCAGGAGAGAGAGCAGGGTTGGTGGACATGGATCGGGGGAGGGGAGGGCAGGGGAGGGAGGAGGTTTGCTGGACATGGAGGTGAGAATTACAAATCTCGCCCGTTTTAACGGGCTTAACGGCTAGTATGGATATAATCTTATCACTTAGCCCCTTTTGAGGTAGCGGACCATATTTGTAGGGTTGAATATGTTCAAAGTAATGCTCGTTGAGCCATCAGGGCTTCCCAGACACATTATATGAATTTAGCCCTGCAGGTGCTTTGTATGTTATTTATTTATTTATTTTCATCTTGGTGAAATAAGAGGTGTGCATCCATTCCACGTTTTAACGCTACCATCTGTCTGGTTTTTGAAGATGCAATCAATCTGCATTTCTGTTCTTCTTTGCACAGACCCTTCCTTCATCGTCCCCCTTCCCCCTCCCCCCACCCACCCACACACACATAGGCTTTTACAGACAGGAGTAAAAATGACATTCTGGAGATTAGCCTTCGGTAATTCATCTGGCGATAAATTGGCACAAAGCAACTGGGTGAGCGAAATAAAATACCTTCGTGAGCAGCTGTTTGGTCTATCTCAGTGAAAGTAAAATGTCCTATTTGTTTTCAGTGAGTGTTATCCAGACGCTGTATACAGTGTGCAAGTCAACTTTTGAAGGAGGGTTTTAGTTTTTCATCTTCTCAGTAGTCCGTATGATTCCCCTGTATTTATCTGCTTTCACGTACCTTGTAATACTGGATCCTTGGCATGACATGCTCATTCTATGACTTTTTAGCTCGAACAATATTCCATTCCTTTGAGCAGGGGTGTAGCCAGACTTCAGCGGGAGGGGGGTCCAGAGCCCGAGGTGAGGGGGCACATTTTAGCCCCCCTCTGGTGCCACCACCAACAACAACTTTGACCCCCCCCCGCCGCTGACCCTCCTGACCCCCCTCCCGCCGCCAACCCTCCCCCGCCATCGCCTTCCTTTGCTGGCGGGGGACCCCAACCCCCACCAGCCAAGGTCCTCTTTTTCCGGCGCAAGGCTTTGTTCTGTTTCTGTGCGTCTGACGTCCTGCACGTTGTACATGCAGGATGTCAGACTCAGAAACAACGAAGGAAGAAGAGGACCTCGGCTGGCGGGGGTTGGGGTCACCCGCCAGCAAAGGTAGCAGATGGGTTGATGGCGGGTTGGCGGCAGGAGGGGGGTTGAGAGGGTCATCAGTAGGGGGGTCCAGGGCCAAATCTATGGGGGCCCAGGCCCCCGTGGCCCCATGTAGCTACGCCCCTGCCTTTGAGTACATCAAATGATGAACTAAGGGGGAGGGGAGGGGCATCTAAGATGGAGCAGAGACAACCTACCCAACTTCATGAGCCCTGAGTTGGGTTATATATTTTTTTTCTTTAGCTTTTGGTGTGTCGTACTGTAACTTGTGATGGTGAAGAGGAAAGGGAATCCCAGGATCTTTTTCTCTAAGTCCTTTGTACCCCTGGTCTGACCTCATGGGGGCCATTTCATGAAGCATGATGTTCTCCCAGTGGCATTCCCAATGAGAAGGAAGGATTTCCCTCGCAGTAGCTGAACACCACTCGTAGCCTTAAATAATGGTTATCTCCACTTGTACCTGTTGGCATTTATACATCCATAGTAACATAGTAACATAGTAGATGATGGCAGAAAAAGACCTGCATGGTCCATCCAGTCTGCCCAACAAGATAAATTCATATGTGTATACCTTACCTTGATTTGTACCTGCCTTTTTCAGGGCACAGACCGTACAAGTCTGCCCAGCAGTATTTCCCGCCTCCCAACCACCAGTCCCGCCTCCCATCACCAGCTCTGGCACAGACCGTATAAGTCTGCCCTCCACTATCCTCGCCTCCCAACCACCAACCTCTCTTCCCCCACCTGCACCGCCACCCAATTTTGGCTAAGCTTCTGAGGATCCATTCCTACTGCACAGGATTCCTTTATGTTTATCCCACGCATGTTTGAATTCCGTTACCGTTTTCATCTCCACCACCGCCCGCAGGAGGGCATTCCAAGCATCCACCACCCTCTCCGTGAAAAAATACTTCCTGACATCTTTCCTGAGTCTGCCCCCCTTCAATCTCATTTCATGTCCTTTCGTCCTACCGCCTACCCATCTCTGGAAAAGACATAGGTGTGACGTAGGTGTGATTCCTGTCACTTTGGTCTGGACTCTGTAAATGACACTCAAAAATGGGTGCTGAAAAAGATCCGCAAAACCAAATGGGGTTCACAATTTCCAGAAAAGTCCAACGACACGAAAAGGGGTGGAAAAAGAGACCAACTTCAAGAGATGAAACGGAATACCAGGATAAGATGCTCCAAAACACAAACTTTATTCAGACCCAATATTAAAGTTTGTGTTTTGGAGCATCTTATCCTGGTATTCTGTTTGATCTCTTGAAGTTGGTCTCTTTTTCCACCCCTTTTCGTGTTGCTGAAAAAGATCGGCACTAAGTGTGATTCTATAAAGCAGGGGCGTAGGACGTCAGACTCAGAAACAGAACGAAGGAAGAAGAGGACCTCGGCTGGCGGGAGTTGGAGTCCCCCGCCAGCAAAGGTAGGCAACAGCGACGGCGGGGGAGGGTTGGTGGCAGGAGGGGGGATCGAGAGGATCGTCGGCAGGGGGGGTCAAAGTTGTTGTTGTTGTTGTTGTTGGTGGTGGTGGTGGTGGGGCGGTGGGGGCGGGGGTGGCAATGGCGGTGGGTGGGCTAAAATGTGCCCCCTCACCTCGGGTTCTGAACCCCCTCCCGCCGAAGTCTGGCTACGCCCCTGCTATAAAGGGTACTAACTTTGGACGCCAGACTTCCGCTGCTGAAACCTGGTATAAGTGCTGGCATTCAAGCTGGACGCACTAGCCCATTATCCAGTAACAGTGCATGTAACTTTTGAGACTATTCCTGACCATGGTCACACCCCCCTTTGAGATATACATTATGAGATGTAGGCACTCATCATTATAGAATAGCGAGCAACTAGATGCATATAAAAATCCTAATCAGTGTCACTGAATGTTGGAGTGGAGAAGTGGCCTAGTGGTTAGAGCACCGGCCTTGCAATCCAGAGGTTCAAATCCCACTGCTGCTCCTTGTGATCTTGGGCAAGTCACTTCACCCCTCCATTGCCTCAAGTACAAATTTACCCGCCCCTGTTTACAAAGCCATGCTAGCAGCTGTGTTGACATTAGTGCATGGCACGGAGGGGCATAATCGAACAGTGCCAGCCATCTATATGGATGGTATCTATATGGCCAGTGCCGCAAAGAGCGGTCCCGAAATGTATTATCGAAAAAGATGGCCGGCCATCTTTCATTTCGATAATACGGCTGGCCAAATGTCAGAGATGGCCGCGGGTTTCAGTTGGTCGGCATCGGTTTTCGCCGATAATGGAAACCGATGCCGGCCATCTCAAACCCGGCTAAATCTAAGGTCGTGGGAGGGGCCAGCATTTGTAGTGCATTGGTCCCCCTCACATGCCAGGACACCAACCGGGCACCCTAGGGGGCACTGCAGTGGACTTCAAAAGTTGCTCCCAGGTGCATAGCTCCCTTACCTTGTGTGCTGAGCCCCCCAAATCCACCCCAAAACCCACTCCCCACAACTATACAGCACTACCATAGTCCTAAGGGGTGAAGGGGGGGCACGTACATGTGGGTACACTGGATTTTTGGGGGGGGGGGGGTTGGAAGGCTCACATTTACCACCACAAGTGTAACAGGTAGGGGGGATGGGCCTGGGTCCACCTGCCTGAAGTGCACTGCACCCACTAAAAACTGCTCCAGGGACCTGCATACTGTTGTCATGGAGCTGGGTATGACATTTCAGGCTGGCAAAAAAATGAATTTTAATTATTTTTTTGGGTGGGAGGGGGTTGGTAACCACTGGGGGAGTAAGGGGAGGTGATCCCCGATTCCCTCCGGTGGTCATCTGGTCAATTGGAGCACTTTTTTGAGGCTTGGTCCTAAAAATAAATGGACCAAGTGAAGGCGGCAAAGTGCTCGTCAGAGTCGGACTTCTTTTTTCCATTATCGGGCGAAGCCGGCCATCTTGTAACCACGCCCCGTCCCGCCTTCCATACCCTGCCGAAATGCTCCCTTGAAGTTTGGCCAGCCCTGCGACGGAAAGCAGTTGAAGCTGGAGAAAATCGGCTTTCGATTATACCGATTTCGCTGGCTTCAGGAGACGGCTGGCCATCTCCCGATTTGTGTCGGAAGATGGCCGGCCTTCTTGTTCGAAAATAAGCAGGACAGTAAACGGGGGGGGGGGGGGGGGGGGGGGGGGGGGGGGGGGGGGTAGATTGTGAGCCTGACAGGGAAAATACCCATTGTACTTGAATGTAACTCACTTTGAGCTACTATTGAAAATGGTGGGAGCAAAATCCAAATACATAAACATCATACAGCACCCAATTGATGGTTAAGAGCTTGTTAGCCAAATTATACGCACATCTCACTCCCAAATTAGGGCAACATTTGTAGAATGCCTCTAGTATTTTATAAAGAAAAAAAGTGTTTGAGTGGATGAGTAGCTTAATGGTTAGTGAACCTGGGGAACTGAGTTGAATTCCCACTGCAGCTACTTGTGTCTCTGAGCAAGTCACTTAACTCCCTATTGCACCAGGTACCAAATAACAACCTGTATATAATACGTAAACCGCTATGATTGTAACCACAGCAAGGCAATATATTAAGTCCCATCTCCCTTCTTTCCCTTATCTGCCCTGTGTTCAAGACACAAATCTCTATCCTTTCCACCCTGTAGGGCTGGTCTTAGGGGTGACAGGGGCAACCGCACAGGGCCTCACGCTCATCGGGGCCTCGCGGTCGTTGTCAGCTAGTCGCATCCCCAGCATGAATTTTGCACACGTTGCCAACCCCTCACCCTGCAAATTACCTCAGCTGCCACACCAGGCACAGTTGATTACTGCCCTGACACTTGGTCCACTGACGCGGTGACACCCGGAACTTCTGTCTGCCGTGGCCCCACCCCCTTCTGACGTAATTTCCTTCTTCCTCAAGGGTGGGCTGCGGCACAGGGAAGTTCCAGAGTCAGCAGACCAGGCCTGAGGCGAGTAAGAGCGGCGTAGTTGGCTCCACTCTGTTCTTGCTGCTTCGCGACCAGAAGCGTAGCCAGACTACTACTACTACTACTACTACTTAACATTTCTAAAGCGCTACCAGGGTTACGCAGCGCTGTACAATTTAAACATAGAAGGACAGTCCCTGCTCAAGGAGCTTACAATCTAAACAGATTTTGGGTGGGCCTAGGCAAGAAGTGGGTGGGCACGTGGTGTTCTCCACACCACCACCACCAAAAAAATATCTAAGCTGGCAGGAAAACGCTTCTTTCCACCTTGGCAGGCTGCAGCAGGCATGCGCTGAAAACTGAGCATGCGCAGGTTCCAGTATCGTTGAGAGTAGCGTTTTTGTTACCATTAGGCGGAAGCCTTCAGCTGACGGAGCTTTCGATCCCCACCAGCTGCCGTTAAATGTGTGATACTGTTGGGTGGGCCTGAGCCCTAAGTGGGTGGGCCCTGGCCCACCCCGGCCCACCTGTGGCTACGCCACTGTTCGCGACACTTGCAGGCAGTACAGCGCAGGTTGATGATAGTTTGGCATTTAGCGATGTCAGAAGAATGTACCTTGGTAATAAACATCTTTCCTTTGTTTGCATGTTTTTCTGGGTTTTCTTCTCCTATCAATGGGAATTGGGGCTAGGTGGGGGGGGGGGGGGGGGGGGGGACGACGAAACCAGCCTGCACAGGGCCCCCCACTAGCCCTGTCCACCTGCACTCCAATTTCTGCTATTATACATCAGGAGAAGATGTTTTGCTTTTCAACAGAAGTAAAAGTTATAAAAGCAAGACAATTTTTTTCTTTTTAAATAAAAGATGATATGAATCCAATATTTAAAAGGGTTTAACAGGGCAGAAAAGGCTCCTGTCGGGTTAAACCTCACTGAGTTGGCTGTCTGCCAATGTTCAGTGGTACTTAAATGGTTAGTAGAACTGAATATAGCTTCTGACCACCCTCAGCACTGTCTGGTTAGTGCTGGAGTGGTCTGGAGGGGGGTGGGGGGATGGAGCTTGGGTTGAGCCAACACTTAACCAGTTAGGGGTGATATTCAATCATATTTCATATTTCACGTTTATTTAATATACCACAAGAAAAACATCTAGGCAGTTTACACCAAATAATATGGAAAATAGAAATGAGGCATAAGAAGGCATAGGTTGGAAAACTAAACCATAGAGTGTAAATTTTTCTAAGTACAAATTAGCCAAGTATCCATAGGTGTAAATTTATTCTAAGGATACATGATGTGTGTGTGGGGGGGGGGGGGGGGGGGGGGGGGGAGGAGGTAGCAAACAGAAGCAGACAGACAAGAGCAAAACTTTGCTGGCAGGTAGCATGGGAGCAGAGGAATCATACTGCATATCATTGAGTGATTGTCAAGCTATGCCACTCTCCAGAAGTGAGCCCTTATGCCACCACCAGGCATCGGTGACAGGCAGCCGATGTACCCCAGAATCTTCACCTGAACCAACCACCGTTCCCCTTGGGTTGAGCCCTCGGGTTCAGGTGGCCAGCAGGGCTTGGAGCAGTGGCGTAGCCAGGGGTGGGCCCAGGCCCACCCAGTAGCAGCACACCTATGATGTGGCTGGCAGGGATTCCCAAGCCCCACCATCCGAAAACTTAACTACTGCCCCTCCTGCATACCTTGTAAATAGCAGATCTTCACCTGCAGCGAGCAGCAACTGATACATACGGCTCGCACGGCCCCACAGCCTTCTCTTTGATGTATTCCTGCCTATGCGGAAACAGGAAATTGCATCAGAGGGAAGGCTTAAAAGGAATGGGGGGGAGGGGAGATGTTTGAGAGACCATATGGCATGCAGACGAGAGAGGGAGAAACCAAATCACTTGTGGGACAGGGTGGAGTTCTGCCCACCCATCTTGAGCCCAGGCCCACCCAAAATTCGGTGTCTGGCTATACCAATGACTTGGAGAGCCCTTTGTCGGATAATCGGAGATGCCGAGAAAGCTGGCTAGGGCTTGGTCTGGCAGAGCGGAGTGTGGAGTGACTCCAGCGTAGAGTATAAGTCAGGTGTCCCAGGTAGGGGTCAAGTCAGGCGGCAATCCTGGCAAAAGTCAGAATCCTTGCAGAGGTCAGGTTGGGCGGCAATCCCGGCGAAGTCAGAATCCGGGCAGGATCTAGGTTAGGCAGTAATCAAGGCGAAGGAAGCGCTAGCAGAGAAACTGCAAACAGGACCTGTTGCCGAGGCCCCGTTTGCAGTGCGCAGGCCGCTGATAAGGAGAGGAGGGTGTCTGAGGTTAGGGATCGCCCCACCGTTCCCATCATCCGGGACCGCAAGCTGGAAGTGCGCGCTTCCTGGCCCGGGAGCTAAAGCAAGCAGAAGAGGACACACTACAGCAAAACACACTGTGAGGAGGGAGCTGACAGAGATATGATGTGTCACAGCAAGAAGCGCTACGAATAGGGTCACCATATGGTTCTGGAAAAAAGAGGACACATTGATCCAGTCCATGTTTTGCTTCTTTTGAAAGCAATGGAAGTAAAACCCAGACTGGCTCAATCTATCCTCCTTTTTCTGGAGCCATATGGTAACCCTAGCTACAAAGTGGTTGCCGGCAGAGACAGGGCCCGCTGCCATGGTAGGGCGGTGTGAACGTGGTAGTGGGAAATGCTGTCGAGAAAAAGTAGGCCTTAAGGATTGGCTTGAACTTTTGAAATGAAAGTTCAAATCACAGTGCAATAGCAGTAGTGTTCCAAAGTGAAGGGGCTTAAAAGATGTCCCTATGTTTCCTGTTTCGTAATGGCAATACACATCTACTCATAAAAAAGTTTTCCATTGGCCTTACACCTGTTCTGAAGCACATAAGTACATAAATACTGCCATACTGGGACAGACTGAAGGTCATCAAGCCCAGCATCCTGTTTCCGACAGTGGCCAATCCAGGTCACAAGTACCTGCCAAGATCCCAAAATAGTACAATACATTTTATACTGCTTATTCTAGAGATAAACAGTGGATTTTTTTCCCAAGTCCATTTTAATAATGATCTATGGATTTTTCCTTTAGGAAGCCAGCCAAACCTTTTTTTAAACCCCGCTAAGCTAACCGCTTTTACTACATTCTCTGGCAACGAATTCCAGAGTTTGATTACATGTTGAGTGCAGAAATATTTTCTCCAATTCATTTTAAATTTACTAATTTGTAGCTTCATCATATGCCCCCCTAGTCCTAGTATTTTTGGAAAGAGTAAACAAGCGATTCAAGACTACCCGTTCTGCTCCACTCATTATTTTATAGCTCTCTATCATACCTCCCCTCAGCTGTCTTTTCTCCAAGCTGAAGAGCCCTAGCCGCTTTAACCTTTCCTCATAGGGAAGTCGTCTCATCCCGTTTATCATTTTTATCGCCCTTCTCTGTACCTTTTCTAATTCCACTATGTTTTTTTTTTTCAGATGTGGTGATCAGAACTGAACACAATATTCGAGGTGTGGTCAAACCATGGAGTGATACAAAGGCATTATAACGTCCTCATTTTTGTTTTCCATTCCTTTCCTAATAATACTTAACATTCTATTTGCTTTCTTAACGGCTGCCCCATACTGAGCAGAGGGTTTCAACGTATCATCAACGATGACGCCTAGATCCCTTTCCCGATCGGTGACTCTTAATGTGGAACCTTGGATTACATAACTATAATTTGGGTTCCTCTTTCCCACATGCATCACTTTGCAATTGCTCACATTAGATGCCATCTGCCTTTTAGATGGCCAGTCTCCCAGTCTCGTAAGGTCCTCTTGTAATTTTTCACAATCCTCTTGCGATTTAACAACTTTGAATCAGATTGAGCTGGTTTTGCATATAGAGTTCGGAGGTGTGACTGAGGAGGGAATTCTGCGTACATATGTGGTATTCAAAACCATCTGAGAAGCCGTCTGACACTACTTGCTCGGCTCTTTATTAGCGCTCTTTGGATTCCATGCATAGGTGATGGTACGTATACATGTAGGTTGCAAAATCTGTCACTTACGCATGCAAATGCTGCTTCTTACATGTTCTGTTGGATTATTTGTAGTAAATAATTAGCAGATTTTAGTACACACAGCTTCAGCTTTAGAAATGTTAATTTCTTTCTTCATCTCTCTCTCATTCACCCCTGAATAATTCACTGCTGAGTCACTTTAAAGTTGAAGTAACAAAACATCTGTTTACTCACAGTTTGCAGTTAGATTATAATCAGACAGGCTTATATATACATATTACTATACATTTGTATTATCAGCTCTTTCCATGTGCTTAGATGGTAATGGATGCTCACACCACCATAGATTCTCTCAGGTTAGGAGAGATCATGAGCTCCATGTGCTCCATGTGCTGCATCTAACCCCCACAGGAAGTTGCATAGCTGTGTGACCTCTCTAAGTAATTCACATCAGAGGTCACAGAGTAATCACAGAGAAATAATAGGTGACAGGCAATGCATGTAAAATACAATTACATTCCAACAAACCCCTTCTCATGCATAACTGTCATGCAATTATTTATTCATACAAAGTCCAAGCTTTATACGCAGATTCACAAAATGTTCTCTGGGTAACGGTTTGGTCATGATGTCAGCTGTCATCTCACTGGTGTGACAATAGTGTAGACTGATGACCCCTTCTTTCGCCAACTCTCGCACGTTGTGGTATTTCGTTGCGATGTGCTTGGTGCGTGACTGAACCTTGTCATTCTGTGACAGTCGGATGCAGCTCTGATTATCTTCCATTAACTGGATTGGTCTCTTTTCAGCTATTCCAAAATCCAGCAAAAGTTTTTCAATCCACATCAGTTCTCTGCACGCTTCCGATACGGCCACATATTCAGCTTCTGTAGAAGACAGACTCACAATACTTTGTTTATGACTGGCCCATGAAATTTGTACATTTCCATACATAAACACATATCCACTTGTGGATTTATAATCAGAATGATCCCCTGCCCAATCTGAATCACAGTAACATATTAGTTTTGGATTACTATTGGTTGAAATCTTTAATTACAATCAATGGTACCCTTTAAATACCTTACCATCCTTTTAACTGCAGTCCAATCTGATTTGGTAGGTGAGCTGACCCTTCTGCTCAAAATTCCTACTGCATTTGCTATATCAGCCCTGTATGTGGTAGCTAGATATAAAAGCTTACCTATGGCTGATCTATATTGGATGTTATCTGGTAAAGGTTCTCTTACTGTTTCATCCTTCAGAAAATCAGTGATCATGGGAGTGCTTACAACTTGGGCATCTTGCATACCTAAACTTTCAATAAGCTCATTTATTTTCTGCTTCTGGCTTAGAAGATAAGAACCATCATTTTGTTTCTCAATTTCTATACCAAGATAGTATGACACATTTCCAAGTTCTTTTATCTCAACATTGTGGTTTAAACACTTTACAATGTCCTTGTACTCTTGCTCACTTTTGCTTGCAATGAGCAGATCATCAACAAAAGCTAAAATGTATGCATATTGTCCATTTGTGCACCTAGTGTACAAGCATTTATCTGCTTCACCTTGCTTAAATCCTAAATTTGTCAATATTTCATGCAATTTATCATTCCAACATTTTGCACTTTGCTTTAATCCATAAAGACCTTTGTTTAATTTACACACTAGCTGTCTTTGTTTTGTATTTATGAAACCTGTTGGCTGTTCCATGTACAAGTCTTCAGTTATATCTCCGTGAAGAAACGCTGTTTTCACATCAATGTGGTTGACTTGCATGCCTTTTGAGACTGCAATGCTCAGAAGTGTTCTTATTGTCGTGTGTTTCACTACAGGTGCAAACACTTCATCAAAATCTTCTCCATATTTTTGAAGATATCCCTTTGCCACTAATCTGGCTTTATACCTTTCCACTTTTCCTTGTGCATTCCTTTTTAACTTGAATACCCATTTGCATCCTATAGCTTTCTTGCCAGGAGGTAATTTTGTAAGAATCCAAGTATTATTTTTATCCAATGCATCAATTTCTTCTTGTGCAGCTTTATGCCATTCAGCAGCTTCTTCTGCTGACATTTTCTCAATCTCATCCCATGTTAAGGGCTCTTGAGCTTCTGCTGACTTTGTTAGGTAAGACAGTCTTGGGGGTGGAACACCTTTGTTTTCCCTGGATGAGCGTCTGACAACAGGTTGGTCTGACCTTTCCGCATCCTCTAAATCTGAGAGTTCTTCTCCAATTGATTCCCCTTCTCCAACTGTACTGTCTTCTTCAATGATCCTTTCTGTGTCTGCTTCCTCTGCCTGTTCCTCGTTAGATACAGGTGAGTTGCTTTCAGACATCTGCCTTGGTATGGCATTTATATACACTGGCATGTCTACTATGGTTCTAGTTTCATATTCTGGATGATAAGGCTCATCTGGGATAATCCAGCCTTTATCAACCCTTTTGTTTTCATCAAAATATGTAACATGTCTTATGCCAACGATGCCAGTTTTCAGATTCAAAATTCTATATCCTTTGTGTCCTGGAGCATAGCCAACTAAAATGCCCCTTTCTGTTGTGGAATCCAGCTTATGCCTTCTTTGCTTTGGTTCATGAGCATATGCTGTACTTCCAAATGTTCTTATGTGTGACAGGTTTGGCTTCCTACCATGCCATGTCTCATGTGGTGTGCGCTCAGCGCCTTTAGTTGGCATTCTGTTTTGTAGGTACACTGCTGTGAGAATGGCTTCCCCCCATAGTCTTTTAGGGAGATTGCTATCTGACAGCATACATCTGGTCATTTCCACAAGTGACCTAAATTTTCTCTCTGCAACAGAATTTTGCTCTGGTGTATAAGCTACTGTTGTGATATGTTGAATGCCTTCTTGTTCTAGAAATGTGCGCATGCTTTGTGAAATGAACTCACCACCATTGTCGGTCTGAAGAACCTTTGGTTTTCTTTCAAATTTATTGCCCACCATGGCTACGTATTTCTTCAGCATGTCTGTGACTTGACTTTTTTCTTTCAGCAAATAGGCCACACAATATCTAGAGAAATCATCCAAGAATATTAGCACAAATCTGTTATTTCCCAATGATGGGATATTAAACGGTCCACATAAGTCACTGTGTATTAAGTCCAGTACTTTATTACTCCTATTTCCTGTGTATGCAGGAAATGAGGGTCTCACACCTTTTTGAGTAACACAGTCTATGCATTTCTCCATTTTACCAGCATCTGCACTTATCTGAATGCCGGTGGCCAGTTGCTTACTGTAAAGATCCTGGATCACCTTAGAATCACGATGTCCCAGGCGGCTGTGCCAGATTTCCAGACTACATTTACCATCATTCTTCCTTACTTGCGCCATATGTGAGGCTTCACCTGAAATGCTCAGTTTATAAACATCATTATGCATAAAAGCTTCAGCATACACTTCATCATTTTTAGAGATTGTGCACTTACTGTTTTCAAAATGAATCGCAAATCCCTTCTTATCTAATGTAGATACACTAAGCATATTGCAAACTGCTTGGGAATATACAAGACATCACTTACAGGAATTTCTTTAACTTCATTAGACACTTTGCATTTTAAGAATCCAATACCTTTTGCTTGGATCTTAGCAGTCCCTGCGTTTGCAGTTTTAAGAATTCCTTCCTCTGGACACATTTCCTGAAAGAAATCCTTAGAATTGGTTAAATGGCATGTGCTCCCCGAATCCAAAATCCAAGTACTTTCATTTGAATTATTATTTACCATAGTCAAAGATTTTTCTGCCATTAGAAAGCCCTTGTGTTTATCTTTGTCCTTCATACATTTCCTGGTTTGAAAATTCTTTAGTTCCATTGGCTTAGGTGAGCTAGAGGGAGTGTTTTGTGTTTCCTTACACCATTTAGATACATGTCCCTCCTTTCCACATGAGTAGCAAATCAGCTTGCCCTTGGGTGGAGTTTTCCCATAGCTCCGCCTTCCTCTGTTCTTTGCCAAGAAATTTGTTTCATTTCTCTCTGACTGACTTTGAGAACACATCTCCTCAGAATCATTTATTATGCATTCCTGCCTTAGTTTTGATGTTGTCTGTTCAAAAGATTGCCCTTCAATGGCCTCATTTACAGACCTAAAAACATCAAACTTCTTTGATAGTGAGGTAAAAAGAAATGCTCTTTTCAATGCATCACACATGGGAATTCCAGAAAGTTCTAACTTTTGAAATGAAGACATAAGATGCATAATGTGATCATTACATTTACTTTTATCCCTTAATTTGGTTTCATTCAACTCTGCCAACCAAATTGGTTGCTGCTTTGCATATGTAGTTGCATACATAGTTCTCAGTTTATATAAAATGTCCTTTGGTGTATCTTTTCCCTCTACTAATATGGCTTGTTTCTCTGAGAGAGCTTCCAAAAGCATGCACTTCACATAATAGTTTGCATTGTCCCATTCAGCCATATTTTCAGCTGTTCTGTCTTGGTCTAAGCATATATTTAATCTTTTTGCTCGAAGGAGACATATGAATCTTAGTTCCCACTGCCGATAATTAAACTCAGTTAATTTAGGCACCTTGAGAGAATAGAACAATGGTGAATTTCTTCCCTCAGCCATTTTCTTAGCCTTCTGTCTGCTGTGTGGGGGGAGAGAGAGACAGACTGAATCTTTCCTTTAAAACTTAAGAGAAAAATGTGGCCTTTTTTTCTGCCTGGTAATATTTCTCTTCTTTTTCAATTCCTGGACCCTGGGCCCATAACCCTTTTGTTGGATTATTTGTAGTAAATAATTAGCAGATTTTAGTACACACAGCTTCAGCTTTAGAAATGTTAATTTCTTTCTTCATCTCTCTCTCATTCACCCCTGAATAATTCACTGCTGAGTCACTTTAAAGTTGAAGTAACAAAACATCTGTTTACTCACAGTTTGCAGTTAGATTATAATCAGACAGGCTTATATATACATATTACTATACATTTGTATTATCAGCTCTTTCCATGTGCTTAGATGGTAATGGATGCTCACACCACCATAGATTCTCTCAGGTTAGGAGAGATCATGAGCTCCATGTGCTCCATGTGCTGCATCTAACCCCCACAGGAAGTTGCATAGCTGTGTGACCTCTCTAAGTAATTCACATCAGAGGTCACAGAGTAATCACAGAGAAATAATAGGTGACAGGCAATGCATGTAAAATACAATTACATTCCAACATGTTCAAAGACCCAAGTGATGCTGCTTTTTTGAATGAGTATTTTTGCAAAATGACTATTCCCTGTATTTATATTTTTGCAAGCCTTTTGTAAAATATAGACCCTCCTTCCCCCCCCCCCCCCCCCCCCCTGGATATTCAATGCCGGTCACTAGAAATGACCTAGCATTGAATATCAAGGTTCAACGTCAACTGCAAGACTTAGCCGGCCTGCCTCCCAGAGGCTGAATATCATCGCCAGAGTTACCATATATAAGGGGGTATACAAGTGGGCAGTGCATGGGCAGACCATGGGCATATCAGAAAGTGACACATGAAACTTATGAAATACTCTCAGTTGATCACAGTGCATAGTGGAGGAGTGGCTAGAGCACCGGTCTTGCAATCCAGAGATGGCTGGTTCAAATCCCACTTCTGCTCCTTGTGATCTTAACCCTCCATTTCCTCAGGTACAAACTTAGATCGTGAGCCCTCCTGCGACAGAGAAATATCCAGAGTACCTGAATGTGACTCACATTGAGCTACTACTGAAAAAGGTGTGAGCAAAATGGAAATAAAATAAATTACCGGTGCTAATTGATAACAATTTGATTTATGCGTGCATCTTTGTAGTCAGCATTCAATCAAGATGCGCACATAAATTTTTATGCGTGAATCTATAAAAGTGGGTACGGCCAAGGGGGGAGAAGAGCGGGTCAGGGGCATTCCCAGAATTTGGAAGCAGGGTTTCAGAATATGGCAGATCCGCACCTAATTTAGGCACACGGATTTACACGGATTCTGTGTGTTTCGTCGTCGTAGAGGATTTACCTGCTTTCTATTTTGAATGATGCTAAGCAGCAGAATCCGTGTAAATCCGTGTGCCTAAATTAGGTGCGGATCTGCCATATTCTGTAACCCTGCTCCCAAATTCTGGGAATGCCCCTGACCCGCTCTTCTCCCCCCTTGGCTGTACCCACTTTTATAGATCCACGCATAAAAATTTACGTGCGCATCTTGATTGAATGCTGACTACAAAGATGCACGCATAAATCAAATTGTTATCAATTAGCACCGGTAATTTATTGTTAGCACCCAATTATCGGTGCTAATTGGCACAATTATTTAATTAAACTGTGCATACAAATTGGGCGCATGCCCAAATGTCTGCATACAATTTTGAACGCCATATATAGAATTCATTAGATAACGCCTAAATTTAGGTGCTGTGTTAGGAGTCCTTTTACTAAGCTGCGGTACAAAGTGGGCTGCGGAGGTGTGAGCACTTCTTTTGGGTGAACGCTGGGCCATTTTTTTTACCACGTCTAGGAAGAAAGGACCTTTTTTTTATAAGGGGCTGGAAAATGGATGTGCGCTAAAATTGAAACCAGCGTGCATCCATTTTGGGCCTGAGACCCTACTGCTACCCATTGACCTAATGGTAAATTCTGACGTGCTACCCACGCGGTAAGTATGCAGCACGTACCGACTGCTGTTTATAGCCAGGTAAGCGGCTCACGGTAAGACATAAGCATCGCCACACTGGGACAGACCAAAGGTCCATCAAGCCCAGTATTCTGTTTCCAACAGTGGCCAATCCAGGTCACAATCACCCCACAAGATCCACGGAGCAAAGCATTTTGTACTGCTTGTCCCAGGAATAGTGGATTTTTCCCTACGTCCATTTAATAACTTTCTATGACTTTTTCCTTCAGGAAGCCGTCCAAACCTTTCTTAAACTCTGCTAAGCTAACTGCCTTAACCACATTCTCCGGTAACGAATTCCAGAGTCGAATTACGCGCTGAGTAAAGAAAAATGTTCTCTTATTTGTTTTAAACTTACTGCACTCCAGCTTCATCGCATGCCCCCTTGTCCTAGTATTTTTGGAAAACGTAAACAGGCGCTCCGTATCTATCTTTTCCACTCCACTCGTTATTTTATATACAGTACCTCTATCATATCACCCCTCAGCCGGTAGAGAATTATTTTCTACCATGGGATTCGGCTCACGGCAAATTCGAAATTACCGCCCAGCTCACGCACTAGCTGGGCGGTGGTGCCGATTTGGCGTACGCCGTACATGCGTAGGCCATTACGCAGCTTAGTAAAAGGGTCCCGTAGAGAATAGGGGGTTACTGTACTAACTTAATATTTTTAAAGACTTGTTTAGAGTAAGGCAAAGCATACCTTGGTTTTTGAATAGATTTTTTTTTACTGTGGATAGTGGGCTTTTTTCTTTCTAGAGCCCCCTTACTGCGACTATAGGTGAATAATTAGGAACATGACAGGCAGAGTCCTAAATCCTGGCATGACCTTGTAGATGCTGCATAATATCAAGCAGGATTCTTCTCTACATCGAAACCATTAAAAGTGGATAGACATACACCCAATCAATACCGTTGCTAAAAGGGAAAAAAAACGTAGGCTAGACTTTCATAAACTGCTGCCCTGCTGACATAGTTCCAAAAGAGTATATTTAAACTGTCGAGCAAGGAAGCTTTCCTATATTGCTAGGGACCTTGCCAGCTACCTTCCGAGAACCTTTTCTGTCTCAGCACTCTCTCCCTTAATATGCCATACAACACTCACTTGTCAACTGCTTAATTGAAAACAAATTCATTTTTAATTAGCACCGGGCGGATTCTCACCGGCTCGATCCAGGAATTTCTGGATTCACTATCACTGTGCTCCAACCTTCTTCTCACTACGGGAGGGACTGGGGAACAGAAGAAAGCCCGGGGAAGGAATTAACCTCCTCACACTCCTGGAAATGGTTTCCTGGTAGAGCTTTAAGAGTTCATCTTTGCAAGACAAAGTGCAACAGAGATTCAAACACACCCTGAAGACTTGGAATCCCACCAGTGCCTAGTCAGCTGCGATCAGTTACCAAATGGCTCTTACCTTTTCCAAATTAACTGGTCCGATTGTTCGTTCCCATGAACATTTTGATAGCTTGTGGAAAGATGGAGCCAGCTGAGAACCTCCAGCTATTGGTGACATTCAGGGGTAATTCTATAAAGCTTTGTGTGTGTGACAAGCATGTTACAAGTAATAAAGAGCTTTAATAAAACTGTACAGCCAAATGCATGTGCATAGTAACATAGTAGATGACGGCAGAAAAAGACCTGCACGGTCCATCCAGTCTGCCCAACAAGACAACTCATATGTGCTACTTTTTGTGTATACCCTACTTTGATTTGTACCTGTGCTCTTCAGGGCACAGTGAACTGACAAAATGGCATGCGCTTACATGTGAACCATGCATAGGCATTTCAGGAGCATAGTTGGGTAGAGCAAGGATAGATTTTCACTGCGTACCTGCATCTCACCTTTGCACCTTCCTTAGAACAGTGCAAAGGTGAGTACATTTCTGCAAGAGGATGTAAGTCCATTTTAAGAGGCATAAAAGCAGTGTCTTTTTGGACTTTTTTGTAGAGGTGGCCAGTCAGGGGCGTAGGCAGACTTCGGCGGGAGGGGGGTCCAGAGCCCGAGGTGAGGGGGCACATTGTAGCCCCCCCCTCCCGCCATTGCCGCCACCCCCCGCGGTCACCAGCACCAGCAACAACAACTTTGACCCCCCCCCCCCCGCCGTCGACCCTCTCGACCCCCCACCTGCCGCCATCGCCTACCTTTGCTGGCGGGGGACCCCAACCCCCACCAGCCGAGGTCCTCTTCTTTCTTCGTTCTGTTGTATGTGCAGGACGTCAGACTCAGAAACAACACGAAGGAAGAAGACTTCAGCTGGCGGGGGTTGGGGTGCCCCGCCAGCAAAGGTAGCAGACGGGTTGGCGGCGGAAGGGGGGGGGGGTTGAGAGGGTCGTCGGCAGGGGGGCCCAGGGCCAAATCTATGGAGGACCCAGGCCCCCGTGGCCCGATAGTAGCTACGCCACTGGGTGGCCTACATAAGTACATAAGTATTGCCATACGGGGACAGAGCAAAGGTCCATCAAGCGCAGTATCCTGTTTCTAACAGTGGCCAATCCAGGTTACAAGTACCTGGCAAGATCCCAAAACAGTACAATACATTTTGTACTGCTTATACTAGAAATAAAAGCAGTGGATTTTCCTCAAGTCCATTTTAATAATGGTTTTATGGACTTTTCCTTTAGGAAGCCAACCAAACATTTTTAAATACCGCTAAGCTAACTGCTTTTATTACATTCTCTGGCAATGAATTCCAGAGTTTAATTACACGTTGAGTGAAGAAACTCTTTCCCCAATTCGTTTTAAATTTACTAGTTTGTAGCTTCATTGCATGCCTCCTAGTCCTAGTATTTTTGGAAAGAGTAAACAAGCAATTCACGTCTACCCGTTCCACTCCACTCATTATTTTATAGACCTCTATCATATCTCCCCTCAGCTGTCTTTTCTCCAAGCTGAAGGGCCCTAGCCGCTTTAGCCTTTCCTCATAGGGAAGTCGTCCCATCCCCTTTATCATTTTTGTCACCCTTCTCTGTACTTTTTTAAATTCCACTACATCTTTTTTGAGATGCGGCGATCGAAATTGAACACAATATTCGAGGTGCAGTCGCATCATGGAGCGAAACAAGGGCATTATAGAAGGCCTGTTATAAAAATTACTCCTCAGAGGATAATTTGATAAGGGGACACCTAGTTTAAGAGGGAAAGTATTTTATACAGACACATCAACATATTGTATATTTAAGTATATACCTAAATTAGTAGGGATGGGCTGTCATTTGGAATGACATTTTCTATGTCATTTGACGTTGCTACCAAACAAAAATGAGTAGAAAAAACCCAACGCATTTTGTGTTTAATTTAATTTATTTTTTTATTTGTTACATTTATACCCCACATTTTCCCACCTATTTGTAGGCTCAATGTGGCTTACATGGTACCGTAATGGCATTCGCCAATTCGGTTGATAACAAATACAGGTTATAGTGTGGTCTGATGAGGTAGGTGTGTATCAGGCCGCAAGAGGGTCGAAGGGAATGTAAATTATATATTGTCCAGTAAGATCATGGTTATGCTGTGTTGATGGGTTTGGGGATTTACAGTGGGTCAGTGGGGTAAGCCTTTTTGAAGAGGTTGGCTTTTAGAGATTTCCTGAAGTTTAAATGGTGATGGATTGTTTTCAAAGCTTTTGGGAGTGCATTCCATAGTTGTGTGCTTATGTAGGGAAGTAGGATGCGTGAGTTGTTTTGTATTTAAGTCCTTTGCAATTAGGGTAGTGTAGGTTTAGGTATGATCGTGATGATCAGATTCTGTTTCTGGTTGGTAGATCTATGAGGTCTATCGTGTATCCTGGGGCTACGCCGTAGATAATTTTGTGGGTCAGGGTGCAGATTTTGAAGGTGATCCATTCTTTGATTGGGAGCCAGTGCAGCTTTTCTCGGAGGGGTTTGGCACTTTCGAATCGTGTTTTACCAAATATCAGCCTGGCTGCTGTGTTTTGGGCGGTCTGGAGTTTTTTTTTTGTGAGTTGATCTTTGCATCCCACGTAGATTCTGTTACAGTAATCTGCATAACTTAGGACCATTGATTGTATTAGGTTTTGAAGAAATTCTCTCGGGAAGTAGGGCTTTAATCGTTTAAGTCTCCACATTGAGTAGAACATTTTCTTTATTACAGAGTTTACTTGGCTCTCAAGGGTAAGGTTGCGGTCGATTGTGACTCCAAGTATTTTTAGGCTGTCTGTGGTAGGAAGGGTGTGTCCTTTGTCATTCGCTGATAATAGTGTGAACTCTTTGGAAATAGTGCAACATGTCTGTGTGTAAATGGTATTCCGTAAGCAGCGCCTAAAGTTTGGTGCAGTTTATAGAACACACAACATGCTTAAGTGGAGAGTCATGTGTAAATTTAGGTGCAGCCATTTGCACCAATGAAAATGTGGCAAAAATACTTACACATAAATTTACGCATGAAGCATCATTATTTTAAAATTACATGTGTAACTCAAAGTGGAATTAAAAAAGGTGCAAAGAAGGGCGACACAAATGATAAAGGGGATGGGATGACTTTCCTACAGGAAAGGCTAAAGTGGCTAGGGCTCTTTAGCTTGGAGAAAAGACAGCTGAGGGGAGATATGATAGAGGTCTATAAAATAATGAGTGTAGTGGAACGGGTAGACCTGAATCGCTTGTTTACTCTTTCCAAAAATACTAGGACTAGGGGGGCACAAAATTAAGCTACAAAATAGTTAATTTAAAATGAATTGAAGAAAATATTTCTTCACTCAACATGTAATTAAACTCTGGAATTCGTTGCAAAAGAATGTAGTAAAAGCAGTTAGCTTAGCGGGGTTTAAAACAGATTTGGATGGCTTCCTAAAGGAAAAGTCCATAGACCATTGTTAAAATGGAGTTGGGTAAAATCCACTGCTTATTTCTAGAATAAACAGCTTAAAATATATTGTACTGTTTTGGGATCTTGCCAGGTACTTGTGACCTGGATTGACCACTGTTGGAAACAGGATACTGGGCTTGATGGACCTTCGGTCTGTCCCAGTTTGGCAATACTTATGTTCTTAAGTTCTTAAATAGTGTGTTCTGTTTCCACATAGGACTGGATTTTATAAATGGCATTCAAATTTTGGCACCAGAAAAAATTTGGTGCTAAGTGCGATTATATAAGGAGCAGTGGGGCACACACCCTGTACAGAATCACACTTACTACCGAATTCCATATAGCACGGCTTTAGAGATCCACGCCGAAATCCAGGCATATTCTATTTTTTATTTATTTATTTGTTACATTTGTATCCCACATTTTCACACCTATTTGCAGGCTCAATGTGGCTTACATACACACGTAGTTATTGAATATAGCCCACTGCGCATAGATCTACGCATAGGGACCGACACCATGTTTTCGTTGGTGTAAATGGAGGTATATAGTTTTAGGCACTGGAATATCAACTAAGCGTATTCTATATACCACACCTAACCCTAGGTGTCGTTTATAGAATATTCTTAGGCGGAAATGTTTACTGCGTGAATTATTTTAGACACCGTATATAGAACCTGGCCCTTAGTGACAATTTTTGCATCTAATCTTAGGCACCAGACTTACGCCTGCTGAAACCTAAACTAACTTTTAGAAATGCCCTTGCCATACACATATCCCTCCCTTAGCTATGCCCCCTGTTGAGTTATGCGTTATTCGAGTTAGGCGCCATGCTTATTTCTGGGATAAGCATCATAATATGTAGTGAGCTTTTCTGGGATCTTGCCAGGTATTTGTGACCTGGATTGGCCACTGTTGGAAACAGGATGCTGGGCTTGATGGACCTTTGGTCTGTCGCAGTGTGGCAATACTTATGTACTTATAGAATAGTGCACAGCTAGATGTGTACGCAAATTTTAATGAGTGCCAATTAAGTTTAATACTCTGGATCTTTGTTCTTTTAATATGTTCTCAGACCGAAATTTTAGAATAATAGACGTATGTTGGTCAGAAATCCCCTGGTCTGACCACCTTAAACTTAACCTATCAATACTATGGCTGAGGAAAGGTCCTTACCAAAACCAACAACACACAACTATTACCAGAAGAGGTCGAATAGATTCTACGGAGTTTTGGACTAGGATGTATGACAACGAGTGGTCAGCAAACACGGACTCTACACACTTGCTTTCTGAATGGGACATAAGACGTAACAGTGTACTAGATGATTTAGCTCCTCTAAAAATCAAGGCGCTGAAAAGGGTAAATTCTACACCATGGTTCAATATGATGAACTGAAAGTATTAAAATCGCAAACCAGGAAAATGGAACGCAAATGGAAAAAAAAGAAAAAACGAACACACGCTCAAAGAATGGAAACTAGCTCTCACAAAATACAAATATGCAACTAGACAGGCATGAAAGTCATATTATAAATCAAAAATCGGCCATGATTATTCCATATGGTTAATAATCTCCTCGAAACCAACTCAGTTACCTCAATAAGCACAGATTCCCCATCTGCGGATTCACTGGCCAACTACTTCAATGAAAAAATCTTAAAATTACGTAACTCTCTAACTCAGCAGAACTCATTGATCGCTTGTTTAAATTACTTGAGTCTACCTCTGGAGACCACCCAGCGGATCGTACCTGGCTGCATTTTACCCCTCTCTCCATTGACTTAGTCACCCAAGCGACTTCCAAACTCTCCAACTGTTTCTGCAAATTGGATATCTGCCCTAATTATTTACTTAAATCCGCTCCTCCCCAATACATTTAAGACGTCTGGCGAAGGCGCAAGCGGAAGAACAAATGGCTAGAAATGTAAGGAGGGGCGACAAAAATTTCTTCAGATATATTAGTGAAAGAAGAAGGACTAAAAAGGGAATTGTGAGACTAAAAGATACAGCGAACCGCTATGTAGATAATGATGAAGAAAAAGCCAATTTACTAAATAGCTACTTTTGTTCGGTTTTCACTGAAGAAAATCCTGGAGAAGGACCGCGAGGGACTGGCAAAAGTACACCTGAGAATGGAATGGATATAGCACCGTTCACGGAAGAGAGTGTGTATCAACAACTTGGAAAGCTAAAGGTGGACAAAGCCATGGGACCGGACGGGATCCACCCCAGAATATTGAGGGAGCTCAGAGAGGTCCTGGCAAGTCCTCTTAAAGATTTGTTTAATAAATCCTTGGAGACGGGAGAGGTTCCGAGGGATTGGAGAACGGCGGAGGTGGTCCCTCTTCACAAAAGTGGGGATAGGGAAGAAGCTGGAAACTACAGGCCGGTAAGCCTCACTTCGGTTATTGGAAAAGTAATGGAAACCATGCTGAAGGAAAGGATAGTGAATTTCCTGGAAGCCAATAAGTTGCAAGATCCGAAACAACATGGTTTCACCAAAGGGAAATCGTGCCAAACGAATCTCATTGAATTCTTTGACTGGGTGACGGGAGAATTAAATCAAGGACGTGCTATGGACGTCATCTACTTAGATTTCAGCAAGGCTTTTGACACGGTTCCCCACAGGAGGCTCTTAAATAAACTAGACGGCCTGAAGATAGGACCCGAAGTGGTGAACTGGATTAGGAACTGGTTGACGGACAGACGCCAGAGGGTGGTGGTCAATGGAGTTCGCTCGGAGGAGGGAAAGGTGAGTAGTGGAGTGCCTCAGGGATCGGTGCTGGGGCCGATTCTGTTCAATATATTTGTGACTGACATTGCCGAAGGGTTACAAGGTAAAGTTTGCCTTTTTGCGGATGACACTAAGATTTCCAACAGAGTGGACACCCCGGAGGGTGTGGAAAACATGAAAAAAGATCTGAAGAAGCTAGAAGAATGGTCTAACGTTTGGCAATTAAAATTCAATGCAAAGAAATGCAAAGTGATGCACTTAGGGAGTAGAAATCCAAGGGAGACGTATGTGTTAGGAGGAGAGAGTCTGATAGGCACGGACGGGGAGAGGGATCTTGGAGTGATAGTATCTGAGGACCTGAAGGCGACGAAACAGTGCGACAAGGCGGTGGCAGTAGCTAGAAGATTGCTAGGCTGTATAGAGAGAGGAGTGATCAGCAGAAGAAAGGAGGTTTTAATGCCCCTGTATAAGACGTTGGTGAGGCCCCACCTGGAGTATTGTGTTGAGTTTTGGAGGCCGTATCTTGCAAAGGATGTTAAAAAAATGGAAGCGGTGCAAAGGAAAGCTACGAGGATGGTATGGGATTTACGTTCCAAGACTTATGAAGAGAGGCTTGCCGACCTGAACATGTACACCCTGGAGGAAAGGAGGAACAGGGGTGATATGATACAGACGTTCAAATATTTGAAAGGTATTAATCCGCAAACGAATCTTTTCCGGAGATGGGAAGGCGGTAGAACGAGAGGACATGAAATGAGATTGAAGGGGGGCAGACTCAGGAAAGATGTCAGGAAGTATTTTTTCACGGAGAGGGTGGTGGACGCTTGGAATGCCCTCCCGCGGGAGGTGGTGGAGATGAAAACGGTAACGGAGTTCAAACATGCGTGGGATATGCATAGAGGAATCCTGTGCAGAAGGAATGGATCCTCAGAAGCTTAGCTGAAATTGGGTGGTGGAGCAGTTGGGGGGAAGAGGGGGGTGGTTGGGAGGCGAGGATAGGGGAGGGCAGACTTATACGGGCTGTACCAGAGCCGGTGATGGGAGGCGGGACTGGTTGTTGGGAGGCGGGTAATACTGCTGGGCAGACTTATATGGTCTGTGTCCTGAAAAGGACAGGTACAAATTCAAGGTAATGTATACACATATGAGTTTGTCTTGGGCAGACTGGATGGACCATGCAGGTCTTTTTCTGCCGTCATCTACTATGTTACTATGTTACTAAGACCTTACATCTCATTTAAACTTTATGCTTAAATTTGGCTTTTTTCCCTAAAAACTATGGGAACATCATTCTTACTCCCATTTCTAAGGACACCAAGAAAAAAATCAAATGACATCACAAACTACCATCCAGTTGCCTCTATACCACTGGTAATTAAATTAATGGAAAGCATTGTAACTAAACAACTTATGGAATATTTTCCATTTTACATGATTCACAATCCGGATTTCGATCCCTTTATAGTACTGAAACGGTTTTGGTTACCCTTATATCCAAGTTCAAATTGCTGGTGGCAAAAGTATACTTCTCTAATTCGACATGTCCAGCGCATTCGATATGGTTAATCTCTACATCTTCTGGATTATTTTGGGATTGGTGGAAATGTACTTAAATGGTTTAAGGGTTTTCTTTCCTTTAGATCTTACTGGGTGAAACTGAATTCCATTCTATCTTCCTCATGGAACACAGCTTGTGGAGTCCCTCAAGGTTCACCACTTTCCCCTACATTATTCAACATAAGGATGATCCCATTGGCCAATGCCCTATCCAAACTAGGTCTAAATCCATTTATATACGCAGATGATGTTACAATATATATACCTTTCAGACAGAACTTGGATGGAATTACCAATCTTATTAGATTAGGTCTGGGTACAATGGATGAATGGGCTAACTCATTTCACTTGAAACTGAATACTGAAAAGACTCACTGCCTCATCTTGTCGTCTCAGCATAATAAATATAATCCTACTACTTTAAATACTCCCAACCTATCCCTACCCATCTTGGACAGTTTAAAACTTCTAGGGGTCACAATTGATCGGCACCTAACCCTGGAAACCCAAATAAATCACACCACAAAGAAAATGTTTTACTCTACGTGGAGACTCAAACGAATAAAACCTTACTTTCCCCGTGATGTTTTCCACAATTTGATACAATCTATGGTATTAAGCCAATTGGACTACTGTAATGGTATCTATGCTTTACCCAAATCAGTAAAATCTACTCAGAACTACCTAAATTTCAGAAAATGATTGAAGTCCGTCCTGTTCAAGAAGGCTTATTCTCCAGGTTCAACAATAATCTGAATAACTCCTGGTTTAACAAGATTCATGGACACTAATTATCTTTATTATCATTTACATATTGTTGCTTAAATGATGTCTATATGTTCTCTATCTTACATTTACATTGTTTATTGTACTTTTCTGTACTGTAGCCTTTCTTACAGTTGGGATTTAGGAGGAGCCAGCATTTTTAGTAGACTGGTCCCACAGATATCCCAGGAAAGCAATAGAGCACCCTAGGGGGCACTGCAATGGACTTCATAAAATGCTTCCAGGTACACATCTGACCATTGCTCCCTTACCTTGTCTGCTGAGCCCCCCCCCCCCCCAGAACCCACGCAAAACCCACTACCCCCAACTGTAAACCACTACTGGTGAAGGGGGCACCTATATGTGGGTACAGTGGGTTTCTGGTGAGTTTTGGAGGACTTGCAGTTTCCTCCACAAGTGTAACAGGTAGGGGGGAGGTAGGAGCCTGGGTCCACCTGTCTGTAATGCACTGCACCCAACACTAGACTAATCCAGGGACCTTCATGCTGTTCTAATGGACCTGAGTATAACATCTGAGCCTAGCATAGAGGTTGGTAAGTAATGTTTTTCATCACATTTTTGGGGGGTGGGAGGGGGTTAGCAATCACTGGGGGAATAAGGGGAGGTCATTCCTGATGCCCTCCAGTGGTCATCTGGTTATTTAGGGCACCTTTTTGTGCCTTATTGATTATAAAAACAGGTCTAGCTCAAAATGTCATAGGTTTAGTCCTGGACGTTTTTGTTTTCTTCCATTATAGCTGAAAAACGTCTAAGTCTCAGGAACGCCCAAGTCTCGTCCTGAACATGCCCCTGATATGCCCCCTTGATATTTGGACGCATTTCTGATGGACTTCAAAGAAAAACATGTAAAAATAGGATTTGAAAATACTAATTTGGATGTTTTTGTGAGACAAGTGTCCAAATGTTGCTTTATGCCACTTTTTAGAGGTTTCTGTGTTTTGAAAATGAGCCCTAAAGTGATACAGACTTCTGGGATAACAGTGTACATAGAACATTTATTTTATTTTATTTATTGCATTTGTATCCCACATTTTCCCACCCATTTGCGGGCTCAGTGTGGCTTACAATACATTGTAAATGATGGAAATACAATTTGTTACAATTCAGTTATGGATTACATTGTGAGAATTTAAGCAGTTCGTAGGCCCATATGAGTGGAGTAGCAGCCTAATGGTTAGTGCAGGGCAATTAGGTTCAATTCCCACAGCAGCTCCTTGTGATTCTAGGTAAGTCACTTAACCCTCCATTGTCTCAGGTACAAAATAAGTACCTGTATATAATATGTAAACCACTTTGATTGTAACCACAGAAAGGTGGTATATCAAGTCTCATTTCCCTTTCCGTATTTGAGATTCTACATGGAATGTTGCTATTATTTGAGATTCTACGTGGAATGTTGCTAGTGGAGGAGTAGCCTACTGCTTAGTATAGGGGACATTGATCCTGGAGAACTGGGCTTGATTCCCACTACAGCTCCTTGTGACTCTGGACAAGTCTCTTAACCTTCTGTTGGCCCAGGTACAAAACAAGTGCCTTTATATAATACGTAAACCGCTTTGATTGTAACCAGAGAAAGGCAGTATATTAAATCCCATCCCCTTCCCTCCCCCACTCCTTAGAGTGGTATTTAATGTTTTCTATGTTGTTTTAGTTTTGCAGGCTTTTGTTGTTATCAAAAAGAAGTAATCAGCATCCTCTAATTTAACGGGAAAGAGCAGCTGAAGACGGTTCATTTTTGTGTGAGAGAAGCTGGCTGTTCTTTTAGGAAAGAGTATCTAATCTACCTCAGACTGAAATCCCATGGCAACTCTGGAGAATGCCTGCCTTCCCTGTACAACTCTATTATGCTACCCTCAAAGGGTTAATGGCAGTCTTGGCCTTGGGACAATTCATTCTACTGCTAAACACAATGACAAATAGCCATTATTCTTTCCAACTGCAGTGATAATCGGGACAGCTTAAACATTTTCGCCGGTATAAGTGAAACCATTAATCCACTCGGATTTCACGATAAAGTGCTGACTGAAAAATAATGACTCCGTCATTGGAGGCAGAAAAAAAAATTGAGAAGAATTAAAACAAGCTAACCATTATCTTACAGCTTTCCTGAATGGCTTTCACATTTCATTAGCAATATTGTAAGTGATATGTACCTTATTAAACAGCTCTTATTATCAAAGGAACCTAATTAGTCAAAATCTTGCAGTCACTGGCTTAATTTTCTAATGATATCAATGCCTTGCCGTGCGCTGCTCTGCAGGAAGATGTCCTCCCATTCGAAATTACAGAATAGTAAAGAACCCACCACTTATAACATTTGCAGACTAAGATCGTACGATGGTAGTCCTACATATCTCAGTAATAAACCTCCCCCCCCCCCATTATTTAAAAAAAATTTTTTTTTTGTTACATTTCTACCCCGCACTTTCCCACTCATGGCAGGCTCAATGCGGCTTACATGGGGCAATGGAGGGTTAAGTGACTTGCCCAGAGTCACAAGGAGCTGCCTGTGCCTGAAGTGGGAATCAAACTCAGTTCCCCAGGACCAAAGTCCACCACCCTAACCACTAGGCCACTCCTCCACTGTTGCTACTATTTGAGATTCTACATGGAATGTTGCTATTCCACTAGAAGTCGGCCTTTGTAGATCACCAGTGTGGCCGCGCAGGCTTCTGCGAGTTTGATGTCCTGCACGTACGTACAGAAGCCTGCGCAGCCTTCTACATGGAATGTTGCTAGTGGAATAGCAACATTCCATGTAGAATCTCCAATAGTAGCAACATTCCATGTAGAATCTCCAATAGTATCTATTTTATTTTTGTTACATTTGTATCCTGCGCTTTCCCACTCATGGCAGGCTCAATGCGGCTTACATGGGGCAATGGAGGGTTAAGTGACTTACCCAGAGTCTCAAGGAGCTGCCTGAAGTGGGAATCCAACTCAGTTCCTCAGTTCCCCAGGACCAAAGTCCTAACCACTAGGATTCTCCTCCACTTTTTCTTAAGGGGTTTTCACTAGCTTTGCTGTAAGAGAAAGCAGACTTCATTTGTGGTTCTCTCTAGCATATTATTGGCGTATCTCAGTTGTTAAAAGTAAACTAGTTAACAGTACAAAAGACAGAGTAAGAAGGAGTGGATGGCTGAATAGATAGAGCAATGGGTCTCTCTGACCTCATGTGTACCTTTCTTTAAATTAGGTACCTTACTTTCTAACTCCTCTTACTCTTTTACCTATCTAATATGTTCCATCTTTGTTTATAGCCTACACTGTCAATTAAAATGTTCAATTACATACTTTGTTGACATTGAAAATAGTATACTATCCAGCTTATTTTCGAAAGAGAAAGACGCCCATATTTCGACCCAAATCGGGAGATGGGCGCCTTTCTCTCATGGACGCCCAAATCGGTATAATCGAAAGCCGATTTTGGGTGCCTCCAACTGCAGTCTGTTGCGGGAATGGACAAAGTTGACGGGGGCGTGCCGGAGGTGTGGTGAAGGCGGGACTGGGGCGTGTTTATCGGCCAAGGAGAGATGGGCACGATAATGGAAAAAAGAAGGGCGCCAGAAGCGAGAATTTGGGTCACTTTTTTGGACCCTTGTTTTTTCACGAACAAGTCCCCAAAAAGTGCCCCAACTGGCCAGATGACCACCGGAGGAAATCGGGGATGACCTCCCCTGACTCCCCCAGTGGTCACTAACCCCCTCCCACCAGATTTAGGTCAGCATTTTTATGAATGGCGTTGTCTACATAAACTTAGACTGTGAGCCCACTAGGGACAGAGGAAGTGCCTCAATGCAATATGTAAACCACTTTGATTGTACCACAGAAAGGCAATATATAATAAATATTTAATAATAATTTTGCCAGTTAGTGTTGAATATCACATTGGGATATCATTTGGGAAAACTGCCCGAGGCATGTCCCTACCTGGTCTTTCATTTGGCTGCTTAAATTTCTGCACACAACAGTTTTGTGAATACAACCCCCTTATTTGATACCGTTTTTTGAAAAAAAAAAAAAGCCCCCACGCTCTGAATTTACTCCCAGAGGGGCTACGTATAACTCAAGACTACCTCTACTTCAGGAAGCAGGTGAAAGCCAGGCTCTTCTTTCAAGTCTTTAATACATAGGGTGACTGGCTATACTCTCATTCTGCACCTGGACTAGCTTGCTACACACACTGTAACTTAAATTAGTTCCTTATCTCTTGCTTAACTATACCACAAGCTTGCCTTGAGTTTAACTAACCATCCAATTATCCCAACTCACTCTGTACCATGCAAGACATTGAGGTTTGAATCCATGCGAAACACGCTGCCGAACCCAACACGGTCCGAATGTCACTCCAAATGGCGTCATCAGGGGTCATATTCTTTACAATGATTCATAGACTAACGGACGGTCGAAGACTCCATCCCACGTCCTCACACAGCACAGCAGGTCTACCAAAAGTGGGTTAGTTTAGGCCAGCTCAAAAGCTTAGCTATGGGGTCCCAGCACTGATTCACTGCGCGCTGCCCAGTTACCACTGCTGGGTTAGTGTGGGAGCCCTTATCGCCACCTCAATGGGTGGTGGTAAGAGCTCCCTGCTGCATGACCATGTGATTTTATCTCATCGCGTGGCCATTTTTTTTTTTTTGGGGGGGTGGGGCGGCTTTTACCGGATGCAAAAAAAATGGCCCTGGCATGCGGAAAAAACGGCCTTCTGCTAGCGCAGGGCCCTTTTTCCTGTAGCTTGGTAAAAGGACCCCTAAATTATTTAAGCACGATTAAAGTGTTATTACTTATTGAGATAGTTTAGCTTGAAGCTGGTGACATCTACTCAGCTTTGCCTACCTTCTCTAAAATCGTATCATTATGAAGAGACAAAGATGTGAGCCTTATCGATTGCTGGTCCATCCGCAGGAAATGGCTTCCCTGGTCATTTAACATCATGTGACAATATGATGTACTTTTTTGTAGAAGAAGAGTATTGTAATAACTGTTTTTTTCTTCTCTGGGAAAATTTTATTGATTACTGTTTTTTTAAGTATTCATTGTGTTTTATGTTTTTATTGATTATGTACCTTGACTTTTTGTTCCCCGCTTTGGAAAAAGGAAGGATACAAATAAAGTAAATAACTAAATAAAATGAATGATCTATGCGAGGCATTGGGCTGTGTCCTAGTGTGAAACGAGTCGCTGCCGAGGCTTCTTATCCACTGATATTGCCTTTGGCTTGCTGTGAATTGAAGAATTGAAATGATATAATTAGTGTTGGGTTATTTGTAAGAGTTAGATTTAGGTCAGCCATTTGGAC
Source organism: Microcaecilia unicolor (assembly GCF_901765095.1). NCBI lineage: Eukaryota > Metazoa > Chordata > Amphibia > Gymnophiona > Siphonopidae > Microcaecilia > Microcaecilia unicolor. The sequence continues at coordinate 754,423,404 of NC_044031.1, read as the reverse complement.
GGACAGAGTTGCCCATACACATGAGGTAGGTTAATGTAGACTTTCATGTTGGCCAGCTAAATTTGGGATGTCTGTCCCAGGCATTTCCCTATCAGGCTTCTTTTCTGGCTACCTAAATTTGCGTACACATCAATGTGTACATGCAAAATTTAGCCAGGGAGTGGGATAATACTTGACCGGCCATCTTTATGAGCTTAAGAAATGATTGAAACTGCATGAGTCTACTGAATATTAACCTCCATAGTAGATGATAGCAAATAACTCCCCTCCCCACAAAAAAATAACTTTTTTTTATTTGTACCCTGTGCTTTCCCACTCACAGGAGACTCAATGTGGCTTAGGTACTTATTTGTACCTGGGGAAATGGAGGGTTAAGTGACTTGTCCAGAGTCACAAGGAGCTGCCTGTGCCTGCAGTGGGAATCAAACCCAGATCCCCAGGACCAAAGTCCACCACTCTAACCACTAGGCCACTCCTCCACTCAATTCAGCCTGCTAAATTATTCCTGATCACAATGCTAAGGTTTTTTAAATATTTAAATATATTAACACTGACATAATGAAACATCTTGAAGATGCTTGGTGGGAATCAGCAAAACAATTAATATCTGTTAGCATTTGATTGCAGATTGGTTTGGATGGATGGATTAGCATAAGATTCTGAACTATTCCTAATCTGGTATGAAAATCTAATTTCTTTATTAGACATTCTGGGGAAAGTTAATAAGAAAATTACATTTAGCTGTCAGGATAGTAATAGCCAGAAACAGGAAACCAAATGAAATCTGTGATATGTATATTAGTTGAAGGTCTGAGAAACTCAAGCTTTTGAAAATAACTACTGTGCCCATTATGAAGAATTATCTACTATAATAAAACTCACCCTCAACATTCTGAGGACACTGACGTCAGTGAAGCCAAGCCCTGACTTCCTTCAAAAAGGTTTGAAGGTTCGTGGTGGTGAAGCCACCAAAATCGCTCCGGGCACCGCCCTCGAGGGCGGAGCAATGGAAGAACAACGAAGGGGTTGGCAGGGAGGGAGGCAGGAAGGCGGGGGGGAAATTGCTCCGGGCCCCGCCCTCGCGTCAAACGTCATGACGTTGGGGGCGGGGCAATGGCAGAACAACGAAGGGGTTAGCCAGGGAGGGAGGGGGTGTTGGCGACGAAAACCTTGCTAGCGCCCGTTTCATTTGCTCTGAAATGGGCCTCTTTTACTAGTAATCAATATGGTATAATATGGAGTCCATTTGTTGAAGTGATGGAGAATGAGTTTGATTCTGGAGCTAAGCCTGCTGATTTGAAGATGCTTAACTGATTTCTGTGAAAGGTCCTACGAATTTCTGGTGAGTTATTTAAACTTCTACTCTTAAGAAATAATTTTTTTTCTGAAGTTGGAAAAGGAGATCTTCAATAAGCAAATCAACAATTGATTTTCAGAATGCTGGCAGAGAAATTCAAGGAATATAATATATTATCCTTTCTGAGGTCAATAAGGAAATGTATAGTGTTGAGCAAATCAGAATGTCTAAGCTGTAAGTTGTGTGTGATTCTCTATTTATTTATTTTTATTTATTAGGATTTATTTACTGCCTTTTTCAAGGCGGTTACAGTAAGAGTAGATCAAACATGAGCAAAGGTAATTACAACAGTAGAAATATTCAAAGAACAATAAAAACTATGGCATAGAGGGGCATAATCGAACAAAAACATCTATCTCCATGGGCGTTTATCTCCGAGAACGGGTCCGTGAAGGGGCGGACCGAACTGTATTTTGGGAAAAATAGACGTCCATGTTTTATTCGACAATTTGGGAGCTGGGCATTTTTGTTTTTCAGCGATAATGGAAAATGAAAGCACCCAGCTCAAAAACGAATAAATCCAAGGCATTTGTTCGTGGGAGGGGCCAGGATTCGTAGTGCACTGGTCCCCCTCACATGCCAGGACACCAACCGGGCACCCTAGGGGGCACTTTTACAAAAACAAAAAAAAAGGTAAAAGAGCTCCCAGGTGCATAGCACCTTCCCTTATGTGTTGAGCCCCCTCAAATCCCCCTCAAAACCCACTGCCCACAAGTCTACACCATTACTATAGCCCTAAGGGATGAAGGGGGGCACCTACATGTGGGTACAGTGGGTTTGGGGGGATGGACGACTAATAAGCATTAAGCAGCACAATTGTAACAGGTAGGGGGGGATGGGCCTGGGTCCACCTGCCTGAAGTCCACTGCACCCCCTAACAACTGCTCCAGGGACCTGCATGCATACTGCTGCCAGGGAGGTGGGTATGACATTTGAGGGTGAAAATAAAAAGTTGAGAAACATCATTTTTTGTGGTGGGAGGGGGTTAGTGACCACTGGGGGAGTCAGGGGAGGTCATCCCCGATTCCCTCTGGGGGTAATCTGGTCATTTAGGGCACTTTTTGGGGCCTTATTTGTGAAAAAACAGGGTCCAGGAAAAGTGCCCTAAATTCTAGCTACAAACGCATACTTTTTTTCCATTATTGGCGAAAGGCGCCCATCTCTGTTCGGGTGATAACCTTGCCCCAGTCCCGCCTTCACCACGCCTCCAACACGCCCCGCCAACTTTGTACGCTTCCGCGATGGAGTGCAGTTGAAAACGTCCAAGTTCGGCTTTCGATTATACCGCGTTATTCGTTTTTGTGAGATAAACGTCCATCTCCCGAGTTAGGTCGGAACTTGGGCGTTTTTCTCATTCGATTATAAGCAGGATAGTATATGATTTACAATGTCAATACAATACATAATAGAACATTTTAACTGATAGTGAAGAGTAAAGCAAAGATGTAACATGTAGATAGGAAAGAGAGTAAGAGGAGTTAGAAAGTAAGCTGACTAATTTAAAGAAAGTTGCACATGAGGGCAAAGATGGTTTAATATTATCTCAGCTAGGTAGGAGTGGATAAACATGTCCTGCTGCAGTATGTTACTATTCAGATCATTTTCGAAAGTGATCACCGGCCATCTTCCGACATAAATCGGGAGATGGCCAACGATCTCTCAAAAGCGGTGAAATCGGTATAATCGAAAGGTGACCATCGCCGCTTTCCCATCGCCGAGCCGGTGAAAGTTCAAGGGGGCGTATCGGCGGCTTACTGAAGGAGGGACATGGGCGGGCATGGGCGTGGCTACCAGATGGCTGGCTTCAGCGCATAATGGAAAAAACAAAAATGGCGTTAATGAGTATTTTGCCGCTTTTACTTGGTCCTTTTATTTTCACGACCAAGCCTCAAAAAAATGCCCCAACTCACCAGATGATCACCGGAGGGAATGGGAGATGACCTCCCCGTATTCCCCCAGTGGTCACCAACCCCCTCCCACACTAAAAATAAAATAAAAACCTTTTTTGCCAGCCTGTATGCCGGCCTCAAATGTCATACCCAGCTCTCTGACAGAAGTATGCAGGTCCCTGGAACAGTTTTTGTTGGTTGCAGTGGACTTCAGGCAGGCGGACCCAGGCCCATCCCCCCCCCTACCTGTTACACTTGTGGTGGTAAGTGTTGAGCCCTCCAAACCCCCCCAAAACCCACTGTACCCACATGTAGGTGCCCCCTTCACCCCTTAGGGCTATGGTAGTGGTGTAGAGTTGTGGGGAGTAGGTTTTAGGGGGGATTTTGGAGGCTCAGGTAAGGGAGCTATGCACCTGGGAGCTATTTGTATATATTTTTTTTAATTTTTAGAAGTGTCCCCTAGGGTGCCCGGTTGGTGTCCTGGCATGTCAGGGGGACGAGTGCACTTCAAATGCTGGCTCCTCCCATGACCAAATGCCTTGGATTTAGCCTGGGTTGAGATGGCCGCTTTTAGTTTCCATTATCGCTGAAAAACAAAAGCAGCCATCTCAAACCCGGCAAACTCTGGCATTTGGCCGGTCCAAACCGTATTATCAAAAGAAAAGATGGCCGGCCATTTTTTTCGATAATACGGTTCCGGCCAGCTGTTTGCGGCGCCGCCAAAATAGATCGCCGGCAATCTATTTCCCCTCCACGTTACTCTTTGGGGTTCTACATGGAATGTTGCTACTAATTGGGATTCCGGAATCTTGTAACTCTTTAGGATTCCAGAATCTTCAGAACTTTTAGTACAAGAACAGTGCTGGGCAGACTTCTACGGTCTACTCCCTGATCGTAACTTAATAGATATGGATGGGCTGGAGTGTAAATTTTAAGGGGCTTCAACGTTAGCTTCAGAACTTAGTACAAGAAGAGTGCTGGGTAGACTTCTACGGTCTGTGCCCTGAGAAAGGCAAGGACAAATCAAACTCAGGTATACATGTAAAGTATCACATACCATGTAAAATGAGTTTATTGTATCTTGTTGGGAACTGGATGGACCGTGCAGGTCTTTATCTGCCGTCATTTACTATGTTACTATATATTTCTTTGTCTCACCCTGTATATAATTGTATTATGTGAACTGCTTTGACCTGCTTGACAAAAAAAGGCTCCTTTCTTTTGCTGGGGAGCCTAGAAAGCAGGCATGTGTGCTACCTGTGCCACGTCATTAAAGAAGCAGCAGAGGACTCATTGGCCAAGGCACCATTTTAATGAGAGAGAAATGCAAGACATAAGAACAGAGGAACACACTAAGAAACCGCAGCGCACATCTGCAGGAACGTAAAGTCAGACATTTTCAAAGCTTGCTTAATTCTAATATGTTTTCTGCCACTAGGCACTAGGCTCTGGACTCCATTAAATTCAATTTTACTTTGGCTTTTTGTGGCCTAAAGTGTACTGTGATATTCTCTCTCCTCAGGCAAGGCTGAACTTAAATGCAACTGGGGATTTATATAAATCTAGGCAGGTTTAGGCTGGTGCCTCAGGAGAGCAAATTTAAATGTGGCCATGTCTGAAGTAAATTGTAAGCCGGTATGTTGCTTCAGGATGGGTCAAATCAGCTCAGCGTCAGAGCCAGACTTTGCCAGTGAGTCACACACCTTTATCAGGTCCTGCCTCCGGTTATTACTCCTGATGTTACCATGTTGTAACTAAGGAAATGCTGCTGCTACGCCAGGCCTGTCGTGTCCCATCTAATCTGTAGGCCTCAGCTTGTGTCTGCAGGTGTTTCTCTGTATTGAATCTCCCTGGGGAATCCTCGACTTCGCAGCAAAGGCTGGTACAAGTGAAAGTGATTTGATTTGGATCCTATTACAGGCACTTTACCTCTTCTGTTTCCGTGATAATAGCAGATTGGAGTCGATTATTGTACGGGGAGGGAAGTTAATGGGTTGTCGGGAAACATTGGTACAAGCTGGCCTAGGGAAGGGGATAAATGAAAAGTTAAAACTGAAGGAAACAGTCTGAGAAGTAGCATTGGCCCCGTTGTTGGAAGCGTGTCTTCTTCTCAGTTCACATCCAATTTTTCTACTTGCTCGATTGCTGTATTTTAATGATAATTTGGTTTTAAAAAGACAATATGAAAAAGGTACACATAGAGAATGTTTACTAATCTAACTGCTGGATATAGCTCCTTCTGACTCTGGGCAAGTCACTTAACCCTCCATTGCCCCATGTAAGCCGCATTGAGCCTGCCATGAGTGGGAAAGTGCAGGGTACAAATGTAACAAAAATAAAATAGATACTATTGGAGATTCTACCTGGAATGTTGCTACTATTGGAGATTCTACATGGAATGTTGCTATTCCACTAGCAACATTCCATGTAGAAGCCTGCGCGGCCACATTGGTGATCTGCAAGGGCCGACGTCTACATGGAATGTTGCTAGTGGAATAGCAACATTCCATGTAGAATCTCAAATAGTAGCAACAGTGGAGGAGTGTGCTAGGGTGGTGGACTTTGGTCCTGGGGAACTGAGTTCGATTCCTACTTCAGGCACAGGCAGCTCCTTGTGACTCTGGGCAAGTCACTTAACCCTCCATTGCCCCTTGTAAGCCGCATTGAGCCTGCCATGAGTGGGAAAGCGCAGGGTGCAAATGTAACAAAAATAAAATAGATACTATTTGAGATTCTACATGGAATGCGGCTATTCCACTACCAACATTCCATGTAGAAGCCTGCGCGGCCACATTGGTGATCTGCAAGGGCCGACTTCTACATGGAATGTTGCTAGTGGAATAGCAACATTCCATGTAGTATCTCAAATAGTAGCAACAGTGGAGGAGTGGCCTAGTGGTTAGGGTGGTGGACTTTGGTCCTGAGGAACTGAGTTCAATTCCCACTTCAGGCACGGGCAGCTCCTTGTGACTCTGGGCAAGTCACTTAACCCTCCATTGCCCCATGTAAGCTGCATTGAGCCTGCCATGAGTGGGAAAGCGCAGGGTACAAATGTAACAAAAATAAATATGACACCACTGTTCTTATGAAACACTTTATTTACTTCAGCTGGTGGCCTTAAGTTGGAAGGATTCATTTTAATGTAACACCTGCCAATTTGGGGACCCTCACAGCTGCTATTTTTCTGCTGTGACCAACTGGGACTACAACTCCAGAGAACTAACACTGTCTGTTGCAAGTTTAACACTTTGGGAATTTAGCTAGCTAACTAACCTGTACATAAGTAATGCCACACTGGGAAAAGACCAATGGTTCATCGAGCCCAGCATCCTGTCCACGACAGCGGCCAATCCAGGCCAAGGGCACCTGGCAAACTTCCCAAACGTACAACATTCTATACATGTTATTCCTGGAATTGTGGATTTTTCCCAAGTCCATTTAGTAGCGGTTTATGGACTTGTCCTTTAGGAAACCGTCTAAACCCCTTTTAAACTCTGCCAAGCTAACCGCCTTCACCACGTTCTCCGGCAACGAATTCCAGAGTTTAATTACGCGTTGGGTGAAGAAAAAGTTTTTTCTCCGATTTGTTTTAAATTTACCACACTGTAGTTTCCTCGCATGCCCCCTAGTCCTAGTATTTTTGGAAAGCGTGAACAGACACTTCACATCCACCTGTTCCACTCCACTCATTATTTTATATACCTCTATCATGTCTCCCCTTAGCCGTCTGTTCTCCAAGCTGAAAAGCCCTAGCCTCCTTAGTCTTTCTTCATAGGGAAGTCGTTCCATCCCCGTTATCATTTTAGTCGCCCTTCGCTGCACCTTTTCCAGTTCCACTATATCTTTCTTGAGATACGGCGACCAGAATTTGACACAATACTCAAGGTGCAGTCGCACCATGGAGCGATATAACGGCATTATAACATCCTCACACCTGTTTTCCATACCTTTCCTAATAGGTATGGAAAAGCTGCTAATCATTTCTATAGCACTACTAGACATACACAGTGCTGTATACATTATATGCAGGTACTTTATCTGTCCCTATAGGGCTCACAATCAAAGCTTTTTGTACCTGGGGCAATGGAAGGTTAAGTGACTTGCCCAAGGTCACAAGGAGCTGTAGTAGGAATCAAACCCAGGTCACCAGGATCAAAGCCCACTGCACTAACCATTAGGCTACTTCCTCCAGCTCAGGACCAGAAAAAAACTGAGAGGCCACTGGCACCAAAACCCACACTCTCCTCATGCCCCCTTCCCAAATGAGACAGACCAGGCAGGATATTACACCAGTGTTCTATGTACCGAATCATGTCTCCTGTGTACGGCTGATAATTTAAATATTAATTCACTGTTAAACTGTGTGCCACTTAGAAGTTGTCGGTAAAGCAGACTATAAATGCAAAATTAAATTAAATTAAATATTGTTCTGAACCAAGGGTTTACTGAAAGTCTTAAAGGGTGAATAGCAAAATCCAATAATGGTAGAGTAGAAATGATAAGGTATGAGTCCTCCTTTTTAGTCCTGGAGTCTCACTCTGGGGTTAAGAATCCTTCTTCAATATCTTCTTTTTTATTCCAACAATGACTTGCAGAAGTGGATTAAACTCAGACGTGGTCAGACATGCAATTCCTGCTGCTTGGCTGTCCTTGTCCAGATAGAGGCGATATCCCTTGTTTCATCTTTTTCTTTCCAGGATCAATGTCTCTCTTGTGCTCTAGAGATGCTTATGTTCGCTCTCTTTTTCTTCTCTTTTATATTATTGTACACTCTGGTTCAATGGTTTGGCTTGCCAAAGTTTCTTTCCCCTTTGCTGTATGGCAAAATGGCTGGATAGCCAAAGACGAAGATTACAGTAGTGCTGGGGTTTTTATCACCACCTTGGATGAATCTCTTCATAAAGCTGTTTAATAAATCTCAATAAATAAATATATATCAGTCCTAGTTTACTTCAAAAAGGGATCTCCACCTACCATTACCTCACTGGTCAGATGAGCCCTTCCTTGTGGAAATTGCAAGGGTGCAAACATACCGCAATATAATACTTTGTAGTACATAAGAACATAAGAGTAGCCATACTGGGCTAGACCAAGGGTCAATCTAGCCCAGTATCCTGTTTTCCAAACAGTGGCCAAGCCAGGTCACAGGTACCTGGCAGAAACTCAAATTGTGGCAACATTTCATGTAGAACCCCAAAGGTAAGAATCTGGAATCCTAGAGTGACAAGATTCCATGCAGAATCTCAAAGAGTAGCAACATTCCATGTAGAACCCCAAAGAATAGCAAGATTCTGGAATCCTAAAGAGTGGCAAGATTCCATGCAGAATCTCAAAGAGTAGCAACATTCCATGTAGAACCCCAAAGAATAGCAAGATTCCGGAATCCTAAAGAGTAACAAGATTCCATGCAGAATCTCAAAGAATAGCAACATTCCATGTAGAACCCCAAAGAATAGCAAGATTCTGGAATCCTAAAGAGTAACAAGATTCCAGGCAGAATCTCAAAGAGTAGCAACATTCCATGTAGAACCCCAAAGAATGGCAAGATTCTGGAATCCTAAAGCGTGACAAGATTCCATGCAGAATCTCAGAATAGCAACATTTCATGTAGAACCCCAAAGAATAGCAAGATTCTGGAATCCTAAAGAGTAACAAGATTCCAGGCAGAATCTCAAAGAGTAGCAACATTCCATGTAGAACCCCAAAGAATGGCAAGATTCTGGAATCCTAAAGCGTGACAAGATTCCATGCAGAATCTCAAAGAATAGCAACATTCCATGTAGAACCCCAAAGAATGGCAAGATTCTGGAATCCTAAAGCGTGACAAGATTCCATGCAGAATCTCAGAATAGCAACATTTCATGTAGAACCCCAAAGAATGGCAAGATTCCGGAATCCTAAAGAGTAACAAGATTCCATGCAGAATCTCAAAGAATAGCAACATTCCATGTAGAACCCCAAAGAATGGCAAGATTCTGGAATCCTAAAGCGTGACAAGATTCCATGCAGAATCTCAGAATAGCAACATTTCATGTAGAACCCCAAAGAATGGCAAGATTCCGGAATCCTAAAGAGTAACAAGATTCCAGGCAGATTCTCAAAGAGAGGCAACATTCCATGCTACAAATCCCAGGGCAAAGCAGTTGCTTCCCATGTCTCTCTCAATAGCAGACTATGAACTTTCCTCCAGGAATGTGACCAAATGTTTTTTTAAACCCAGCTAAGCTAACCACTGTAACCACATCCTCCTCCAGCAAAGAGTTCCAGAGCTTAACTATTCATTGAGTGAAAAAAAATATTTCCTCCTACTTGTTTTAGGTAATCAATAGAAATAGAATAAAATAAAACATAGAAAAGAAAATAAGATGATACCTTTTTTTATTGGACTAACAATACATTTTTGATTAGCTTTCCAAGGTAGCCCTTTCTGATCTGACGAAGAAGGGCTACCTTCGAAAGCTAATCAAAAAATATATTAGGTTAGTCCAATAAAAAAGTATCATCTTATTTTCTTTTCTATGTTTTATTTTTTTTCCTTTATTTATCATTTTAATATAGAATATACAAAGAATAACTCTTTGACAAGATACATCAGCCTTTACAAACAAAGAAAAGAAAACATATTCTAACTTAATAGATAAGTTTACTAACAGAGAATATATATTCGGCTGATATTATAGTCCACAAATAGAGGGATTCAAGATATATTAATACCAAAGGAAGTTGGTGCTAGAACACTTTAAATTAAAGGAAAACAAGCAATGGTTATCCATATTTATATAGGACTCATTTATCTGAAATTAACCCTGGTCTCCCTTCTTATCAAGAAATGACTTCAATTGATCTGGCTCAAAAAACACATATTTCTTCTCTTTAAACATCAGGACACATTTACATGGGAAACGTAATTGGAAGACTGCTCCTGTATTCAAAGATTCCTGTTTCATAAGCAGGAATTTTTTCCGTCTTTGTTGAGTCCATCGAGCAATGTCTGGAAATATGGAGACCTTGCTTCCTTTAAATTCAGGACACATGTTTTTAAAATAAAGTCTCAATAAAGATTCTTTATCTTGCAGAAAAACGAAAGATACTATCAAGGTTGCTCTAGTCTATTATCCTTCGACTGTTCTAAAAAGTTTGTTAAGTCCAGTGCTTCGGATGATTTATCCTGCATAGTATTATCCTGTATTGGAGAAGTCTTCACATCCAAATAGTAAATTTTTTGAGTTGGGGGAATTGTTTGCTTAGAATACTTATATATATTTTATTTTTGTTACATTTGTATCCCGCGCTTTCCCACTCATGGCAGGCTCAATGCGGCTTACATGGGGCAATGGAGGGTTAAGTGACTTGCCCAGAGTCACAAGGAGCTGCCTGTGCCAATCGAACTTAGTTCCTCAGTTCCCCAGGACCAAAGTCCACCACCCTAACCACTAGGCCACTCTTTAGGAGCCACAAATTGAGATTTTGGAAAGTTTAATGTTCTCAAGTTCAAATTTCTTGAGTAGTTTTCCATATTCTCAATTTTTCTGTAGATTAACATGCGATCCCCAGAGATCTGGGCTTGTTGCTGATTTAATTTTTCAACTTGTGTTTCCAAACTAGTCTGCTTCATTAATATTCCCTCCATTTGAACTTTTAAAGAATTTATCTGAGAAGAATTATTCAATGACAGTGTAATAAATGAAGTACAGACCTTGTGAAGTGATTCAAGGGCTGTCCAGATTGATTCCAACGACACCACTTGAGGTTTTCTCAGCAGTTCAATCGCCAAAGCGCAAGCCGAAGCCTGCGCTGTTGTTTCAGGCGACTTCCCGCCGATTAGCCCAGGCAAAACGTCCGGCATTCGTTGGTCTCCCTGCGCCATCCCAAAGATCTCCTCGGGCTGCACGGACGTCTCCGGAGAGCGCCACTCCTTCAAGTTCCCCTTTCCTTCAGGGCTCGGTACAGAACCTTTGGACTGAGCGATACTTCGCTCTCCAAGGCGAGGCTCTTCCCTGCCTCGCCAGCGGATACGTCCGAGACTGGAGTTGAAACCAGATACGCAGACATGGACTGCTGCCCAGGTAAGGAGGGAATTTGCTTCGGGAGAGGTGGTCCCCTCAGCTTTCCTTTCCTTTTCGGCATAATTATTATAGGAAACTTTGCTTTTGGAAAATTTTTCTAGGAGCGTCCTCATCGCACATCTTGCTTGAGCGCCATCTTGAATCCCCCCCCCCCTCCCTTCAGGCACAGGCCTCTATGTTTTATTTTATTCTATTTCTATTGATTAACTTTAAAAGTGGACTAACACGGCTACCACATCTCCCTACTCCTATTTGTTTTGAAAGTATTTCCACATAACTTCCTAGTCGAACCACTAGAGGTCTCTTTATTAGAAATGTGCAACACCCATATTGGCTTTGCTAGGGTTGAGATCTTTGGCTCAGTGGCGTAGCCACAGGTGGGCCTGTGTGGGCCAGGGCCCACCCATTTAGGGCTCAGGCCCACCCATCAGTAGCACATGTTTAGCAGTAGCTGGTGGGGATTCCAAGCTCCGCCAGCTGAAGACTTCCTCCTGATGGTAACGAAAATGCTACTCTCCATGATACTGGCACCTGCACATGCTCAGTTTTCAGCGTAAGCCTGCTGCTGACTGCTAAGGTGGAAAGAAGTGTTTTTCCGCCAGTTGAGCTAGTTTTTTTTGTGGTGGTGGGGGGGGGGGGGGGAGGGAGAACCCTTGGTGCCCACCCAGTTCTTGTCCAGGCCCACCCAAAATCTGTTGTCTGGCTACGCCCCTGCTTTGGCTATTGCAGTCAGTCATTGCTGTGCTTATGGGAAGAGCAGGGAGGTAGCTGGGCCCAGTACAGAGTGATGATCAGATTAAGAGTCCTGGACTAGTACGTGGCAGGCATGCAGACATTAAGTCATATAACTGCATGAGTTGCTACTACTACTACTTATCATTTCTAAAGCGCTACTAGACGTACGCAGCGCTGTACACTTGAACATGAAGAGACAGTCCCTGCTCGACAGAGCTTACAATCTAATTAGGACAGACAAACAGGACAAATAATAGATAAGGACAAAGAGTAACAAGATTCCGGAATCCCAAAGAGTAGCAACATTCTGTGCGGAATCTCAAAGAGCAGCAAGATTCCGGAATCCCAAAGACTACTACTACTACTTATCATTTCTAAAGCGCTACTAGACGTACGCAACGCTGTACACTTGAACATGAAGAGACAGTCCCTGCTCAACAGAGCTTACAATCTAATTAGGACAGACAAACTGGACAAATAAGGCATAATGAAAAAATATATTGTCAACTAAAAAAGGTATCATTTTATTTTATTTTCTATGTTTTGATATATTTCTATTTATTACCAGTTATTAAAGAATTTGATATATTGCCTATCATAGCTATCTGGCAGTAGAAGAGCCTAGAAAACAATTATTAAACACCATTAACACTTTTTAGGGTCTGCACTCACAAACAAATCTACTAGAAAATATCTTTGGGGATGGACATCCAGGTGGACTATATGGTCAAGCATGGTTTTGGATCAGCACTTGACATTACTTATGATGTTGAGGGATGGGTGAAGGGGGACTCTGGGGATCTTTTGTTTTAAGCTTTTGTTTTTGTTTTGTCTTTCTTGTAATTGTAATAAAAGACTAAAAAAACATCTCTGGAGAGAATGCCGTTTTCGCATCCTGTTCAAACTTCTTCTACTAACCTATAAATGTACTCACTCTGCTGCTCCCCAGTATCTCTCCACACTCGTCCTTCCCTACACCCCTTCCCGTGCACTCCGCTCCATGGATAAATCCTTCTTATCTGTTCCCTTCTCCACTACTGCCAACTCCAGACTTCGCGCCTTCTGTCTCGCTGCACCCTACGCCTGGAATAAACTTCCTGAGCCCCTACGTCTTGCCCCATCCTTGGCCACCTTTAAATCTAGACTGAAAGCCCACCTCTTTAACATTGCTTTTGACTCGTAACCACTTGTAACCACTCGCCTCCACCTACCCTCCTCTCTTCCTTCTCGTTCACATTAATTGATTTGATTTGCTTACTTTATTTATTTTTTGTCTATTAGATTGTAAGCTCTTTGAGCAGGGACTGTCTTTCTTCTATGTTTGTGCAGCGCTGCGTACGCCTTGTAGCGCTATAGAAATGCTAAATAGTAGTAGTAGTAATTCTGGAATCCCAAAGAGTAGCAAGGTTCTGTGCAGAATCCCAACAGTAGAAAGATTCCGGAATCCCAAAGACTGCTACTTATCATTTCTATAGCGCTACTAGATGTACACAGCGCTGTACACTTGAACATGAAGAGACAGTCCCTACTCCACAGAGCTTACAATCTAATTAGGACAGACAAACAGGACAAATAAGAGATAAGGGAACATTAAAGTGAGGATGATAAAATAAGGGATCTGAACAAAGTGAATAAGGGTTAGGAGTTAAAAGCAGCATCAAAAAGGTGGGCTTTTAGCTTAGATTTGAAGACGGCCAGAGATGGAGCTTGATGTATCGTCTCAGGAAGTCTATTCCAGGCATATGGTGCAGCAAGATAAAAGGAACGGAGTCTGGAGTTAGCAGTGGAGGAGAAGGATGCAGATAAGAGAGATTTACCCAGTGAACGGAGTTCCCGGGGAGGAATGTAGGGAGAGATGAGAGTGGAGAGGTACTGCGGAGCTATTGGAACAGAGAATTTATTGTTGACTGTTAAATACATTGGTAACACTACTACTACTACTATTTAGCATTTCTATAGCGCTACAAGGCGTACGCAGCGCTGCACAAACATAGAAGAAAGAAAGTCCCTGCTCAAAGAGCTTACAATCTAATAGACAAAAAATAAATAAAGTAAGCAAATCAAATCAATTAATGTGAATGGGAAAGAAGAGAGGAGGGTAGGTGGAGGAGAGTGGTTACAAGTGGTTACGAGTCAAAAGCAATGTTATCACACCCTTGGGAAAAACTAGTGCTCTGGAGCTGAAATGTGTGAGTGATTACAACTTACGACTTTTGCAAGGTTAGGGTTGCACGCCTGCTTTCCCTGAACTGGACTTCAAAGCCTATGCATTTGGCGCTGTGAAAAAAAGGTCGAGGATTTCATAAATTGTGTGGACTAATTAATTGGTTCTCGATGGAAAATATTTTGTGTGGATGTGATTGATTTCTGAAAAGAGGGAACTTTACGTCAGCTTCAAGTCTTTTGCCTACGAACGCTACTTAACACCTGAAAATGATGAACACCGGTGGCCCCTAGTGGTCCAGGTGCATATTTCACCCTATGTATTCCAAGCATAACTGTGACATCTAGTGATGGAGAAGTATATCTACAATTCTACAGCATGTTGATAACTTGTAGCCAAAGGGTGTATATATATACACTCTTTGGGACTTGGGTCCATAACATTTAAAGGGGTAGTTATATTACTGTAATACGGGTCTATGAGAGGGTGAAGATCTTTGGGGAGGATCTCTACATGGGGGTGTTCCGGGACATCTGTGTTCAGGGAGAGCAGTCCGTGAGGGAGGGGGGTATCTTTGGGCAGACGGTGAAGGGGGAAGCAGGACCGCCAAGGGGGGCTACATTCCCCAGGGCCCGGCCTCCAAGGGGGACCTGGCGCCTACCTGGCGCTAGCATGGCTCTCCTGCTCCTGCTCCTATGTGCCGCAGAGCAGAGTTATCATGTTAACTCTGCTCTGCCAGCCACAGGTCCTTCTTCCTGTTGTCTCCCGCCTCCTGTGTAAAGTACTTCCTGTTTGGATCCAGTAGGAACAAGGAACTGTGCAGCAGAGCTGACCTAGCAGGAAAGAAGACAAGCAAGTAAGCAGGCTCGGCACACGGGCCTGGAGAGGGGGAATGGCGCACAGGCCTGGAGGGGAGTGGTGAATGGGCCTGGAGGGAGGGTGGCGCACGGACCTGGAGGGGGGTGGCACACGGACCTGGAAGGGGGTGATGCGCAGGCCCAGAGGGGTGGTGGCATGCGGGCCCAGAGGCGGGCAGCGTGCTGACCCAGGGGATGCTTGCCTCGGGCCCGGCTTTGTCTCTCGGCGGCCCTGGGGGGAAGCAAGGTTGCTTTGGCCCCTTTAAGAACTCTCCTTGGGAACAGCAGGCTGTGGGTTAGTGACCTGAGGATGAATAACAAGGTGACTCACAAGCTGCGTTGTTCATATACTTCAGGAGTCACTAAACTGCGGACTGAGACACGAGATTAGTGACTCCCATGGAAAACTAATCTGTAGTAAAAAGCTGACTTTTACTGCAGCCTCATTAATATTTTAAAATTATGTGTAATATCCTGTTTTGTTGTTTAGACTGTGGAAGTGACCATTGATTGAATTCTTTTAATCCTGTCCAATGTTTGTATTTTCAAAATAAATATTAAAATATATTTTGCCTACAGTATTATATGCATCAGGGATATTTGGAGCTTTTCCGTCTAACCTTGCAGGGGCCCCTTCAATAACTTCCCTCCCCCCCCTCACCACTTCTTGTATTCTAGCTGGAAAGGAGTTAGATGTATAGTGACCGCTTTGTGTTATTTAAGAGAAATCAATGAGGAGCAAGTAGAATCAGTATCAGTAGTGCATGGCTCTGTGCCCCCCCCCCCGCCCCCCAACCCAGAAAGCTCTGCCTACTCAGAGGGACTGTGAAGTTCCAGAAGAGGCTAGAGAGGATCAGTTGAGATAGGAGAGCTGTATACTACATACAAGTAGAGACACTGCTGGAGAAGGGTTGTCAGCTTCAACCCCCCAAAGCTCAAGTGATATGCCCCCCCCCCATCCTTTATAATTCCAGTGCCCCTACAAACCCATCCCCACCTCTTCTGAGGTCAATAGCAATCATCTGAGGGTTTTTGCCTAGTACATGGTAAGGGATAGTAACATAGTAAATGACGGCAGATAAAGACCTGTATGGTCCATCCAGTCTGCCCAACAAGGTAAACTCATTTTACATGGTATGTGATACTTTATACCCGAGTTTGATTTGTCCTTGCCATTCTCAGGGCACGGATCGTAGAAGTCTGCCCAGCACTGTTCCTGTACTAAAAGTTCTGAAGATTCTGGAATCCTAAAGAGTTACAAGATTCCGGAATCCCAATTAGTATCAACATTCCATGTAGAACTCCAAAGAGTAACATAGTAAATGACAGCAGATAAAGAGCTGTTCGGTCCATCCAGTCTGCCCAACAAGATAAACTCATTTTACATGGTATGTGATACTTTATTATTATTATTATTATTTATTGCATTTGTATCCCACATTTTCCCACCTATGTGCGGGCTCAGTGTGGCTTACAATACATTGTGAAGGATGGAGATATAGTGTTACAGTACGATTATGGGTTACATTGTGAGGAGTTATGGGAAGACAAAGTCAAGTCAAAATCTGAAGTTACAATGGAGAAAAGATAAGGCGATAGAACAATTTCAGGAGAACATAGGGTATAACATTTTATCTGTGGGTGGAGTTTGAAGTGTATGTATACCCGAGTTTGATTTGTCCCTGCCTTTCTCAGGGCACAGACCGTAGAAGTCTGCCCAGCACTGGTTTTGCTTCCAATTACTGGTGTTGCCACCCAATCTCCGCTAAGATTCCGTAGATTCATTCCTTCTAAACAGGATTCCTTTGTGTTTATCCCATGCATGATTGAATTCCATTACCGTTTTCATCTCCACCACCTCCAAGCATCCACCACTCTCTCCGTGAAAAAATACTTACTGACCTTACTCTTCAGTCTGCCCCCTTCAATCTCATTTCATGTCCTCTCGTTCTACCACCTTCTCATCTCCGGAAAAGGTTTGTTTGCGGATTAATACCTTTCAAATATTTGAACATCTGTATCATGTCACCCCTTTTTCTCCTTTCCTCCAAGGTATAGCATTTCATAATGCATTTCATCTACTGCCTTTCTGTAGTACAGTCGAAGTGGTTTCTATTTACTAAATACATGTACTTTCTCTGTCCCTAGTTGGCTCACAATCTAAGTTTTGTTTTTTTGTTTTTTAACCTGGGACAACAGAGGGTAAAGTAACTTGCCCAGAGTTACAAGGAACTGCAGTGGTTATCAAACCCAGTTCCCCTAGTTTTCAGGCCATTGCATTGAGCATTAGGCTACTCCTCCACTCCTGGCATGGCTTTGTGGTAGAGATCAGTATGGGAATGAGAATTGCGGGAATCCCGCGAAACCTGCAGGATTCCCACGGGTACGGAAGAAGTTATCATGGGATTCCTGCGGGAATGTAGACAAAATCTATGGTGACTCCAAAATGAAGTTTGGATTGTATGGACAGAAGAAGTTGGAACACCAGACTGAGGCCTGGAACACTCATTGGTTGAATAGTGAATAGATTCCATTGGGGATGGGTGAACTTTCTGTCCCCATGAATTCTTTGACTGGGTGACAGGAGAATTAAATCAAGGACGTGCTATGGACGTCATCTACTTAGATTTCAGCAAGGCTTTTGAGACGGTTCCCCACAGGAGGCTCTTGAATAAACTAGAAGGGCTGAAGATAGGACCCGAAGTAGTGAACTGGATTAGGAACTGGTTGACGGGCAGAAGCCAGAGGGTGGTGGTAATGGAGTTCGCTCGGAGGAGGGAAAGGTGAGTAGTGGAGTGCCTCAGGGATCGGTGCTGGGGCCCATTCTGTTCAATATATTTGTGAGTGACATTGCCGAAGGGTTACAAGGTAAAGTTTGCCTTTTGCGGATGACACCAAGATTTGCAACAGAGTGGACACCCCGGAGGGAGTGGAAAACATGAAAAAAGATCTGAAGAAGCTGGAAGAATGGTCTAACATTTGGCAATTAAAATTCAATGCGAAGAAATGCAAAGTGATGCACTTAGGGAGTAGAAATCCAAGGGAGGCGTACGTGTTAGGTGGGGAGAGCCTGATAGACACGGACCAGGAGAGGGATCTTGGGGTGATAGTATCTGAGGACCTGAAGGCGATGAAACAGTACGACAAGGCGGTGGCCGTAGCGAGAAGGTTGCTAGGCTGTATAGAGAGAGGTGTGACCAGCAGAAGAAAGGAGGTTTTAATGCCCCTGTATAAGACGTTGGTGAGGCCCCACCTGGAGTATTTTGTTCAGTTTTGGAGGGCCGTACCTTGCGAAGGATGTTAAAAAAATGGAAGCGGTACAAAGAGAAGCTACGAGGATTAGATGGGAGTTGTGTTCCAAGACATATGAAGAGAGGACTTGCTGACCTGAACATGTATACTCTGGAGGAAAGGAGGACAGGGTGATATGATACAGACAGTTTAAATATTTGAAAAGGTATTAAGCCGCAACGAATCTTATTTCCGGAGATGGGAAGGTGATAGAACGAGAGGACATGGAAATGAGATTGAGGGAGGGCAGACTCAGGAAAGAATTGTCAGGAAGTATTCTTTACGGAGAGGGTGGGGAACGATTGGAATGCCCCTCCCAGCGGTAGGTGGGTGGACATGAAAACGGTACGGAAATTCAAACATGCGTGTGGGATAGGCATAACGGAATTTGTGCAGAAGGAATGGATCCACAGAAGCTTAGCTGAAATTGGGTGGCGGGGGGAAGAGGGGTTGGTGGTTGAGAGGCTAGGATGGGGGAGGGCAGACTTATACGGGGTCTGTGCCGGAGCCAGTGATGGGAGGCGGGACTGGTGTTTGGGAGGCGGGAAATACTGCTGGACAGACTTATACGGTCTGTGCCCTGAAAAAGACAGGTACAAATCAAGGTAAGGTATACACATATGAGTTTATCGTGGGCAGACTAGATGGACCGTGCAGGTCTTTTTCTGCCGTCATCTACTAGGTTACTATGTAACTCTGTGTCTCTGCCTCCACCTGGGAATCTAAAAGCTCTGCCCATGTACATTGTAACTGAGAGCTAATTGAGATACCAGGATGCTGTTGAAGAGAAAAAGAGACTGACCTGATATCTGGGGAGCAATGAGAGGATTGAAGTGTACTTTTTCTGGTAGTGAGAACTGGGTAAGCTCTCAGATGAGTATTTTTTGCTTTGCATATGGTTCAGTGGTCCCACCCTCACTGGGAATGCTCCAAGTTCTGCCGCTTACATCATCACTGAGAGCTGTGATGCCATGCAGATGCATACTGGCCTGGGGTGGCATATCAAAGGGACACAACAAAGAGGCATACTCCTTGTTGAGCCCCTTGGGGACCATTGGTGGGGGGGGGGGGGGGGGGGTCCATTGTGAAACAAGGGATTTTTTTCTTAGAAGTGATTTTGAGGAATAGTAAGAATGTGTAAGGAGAATTTTTGTGTGATAGGTTGAGGGAAGTATGCTTTAGTTGGTCACTATGAGGGGCATAATCGAACGTCGCCGGGATCTATTTTGGCGGCGGTGCTACAGCTGGCCGGAATCGTATTATCGAAAAAGATGGCCGGCCATCTTTTGTTTTCGATAATACGGTTTAGCCCGGCCAAATGCCAGAGTTCGCCGGGTTTGAGATGGCCAGTTTTGTTTTTCAGCGATAATGGAAAAAAATGCCGGCAATCTCCACCCGGCGACATCCAAGGCATTTGGTCGTGGGTGGAGCCAATTTGTAGAGCACTGGTCTCCCTGACATACCAGGACACCACCGGCACCCTAGGGGGCACTTCTAAAAATTTTAATAATATATACAAATAGCTCCCAGGTGCATAGCTCCCTTACCGTGGTGCTGAGCCCCCCAAATCCCCCCAAAACCCATCCTCACGGGCCGTGCCTAGGGTCTCTGGCGCCCCCCTGCAGACTATCAGTTGGCGCCCCCCCCCCCCGTGAAATGTATCACACCCCCCCCATGAAAATGATCGCTCACCACCTTGCCACACTGAAAGGAATTGTCAGCAATATCTTAGAAACAAATTGTATACATTGCAAAATAAGATAGCAGATGTAAATTCTCAAAGGGACATATTCCAAACGCTAAAATGAAAAAAATAATTTTTTTCTACCTTTGTTGTCTGGTGACTTTCTTTTTTCAATCATGCTGGTCCAGTATCTGATTCTGCTGCTATCTGTCCTCTTAACTCCATTTCCAGGGCTTCCTTTCCATTTATTGCTTTACTTTTTCCTTTCTTCTTCATTTCTTGCTCTATATCCATTTCCAGCAATTTCTCCTCTCTCCCGGGTCCTGCCCTCCCATCCATGTCCATTCTTGTCCCTCTCTGCCCTTCCCTCCTCCATCCATAGCCAGCAATCCTCCTCTCTCCCCTCCCTCCATTTCAGCAATTTGCCTCTCCTGGGCCCCCATGTCCATCCTTGTCCCTCTCTGCCCTTCCCTCCGCCATCCATAGCCAGCAATCCCTCTCCCTCCCCCCCTTCTAGCAATTTGTCCTCTCCTGGGCCTGCCCTCCCATCCATGCCTCTCTGCCCTCCCATCCATGCCTCTCTGCCCTTCCCTCCATGCCCTGGGCCTTTAATCTTTTACTTCCGGTCGCAGCAGCGTCAGTGAAAGCGGAGCGCTGCCGACGTCTCCCTTCCCTTTGCGCTCTTGGTTCCCTCAGTGTCCGCCTTTTCTGACGTCAGAGAAGGCGGGACACTGAGGAAACCAACGAGTGCAAGGAAGGGAGACGTCGGCAGCAGTGGCGTAGCTAGGGTAGTTGACACCGGGGCCGGTCATCATTTTTTAACACCCCCCCCCCCCCAAATCCAGTACTAGGCATACCGAGAATACAAAACACTCACGACCTATAGAGCAATTTTACCATACCATAAGCAGTCATTTCTACGAGTCACACAAGGAAAAGGAAAGCATCTTAAGCTACAGTGAGCACTAGAACATCAATTCACCTATTGTAAAACGAAACAGACAGAATAGTACAGATCGTCGATCCTGCACAGTCAATGCCAATGAAAGCCATGTCTTTTTCACAAACACAGAGACACCCTAATCCACTATAGAATAAGTAATCATAAACTTTCTATTTAGACAAAAATTAAACTGAACCCCGATGCCAGACTCTGCATACAATGCAACACCACAGAAACAGAAATGTCCCTAGTACTGTGCAAATATAAAGACAGCAGATGTAAATTTGAAAAAAACTAACAAATACCAATCACCACTTTACAAATTAACAAATAAAACAAATACAGAAAATAAAATAATACGATTTTACTGGACTAATACATTTAGCTTCCAGAGGCCAAAATCCTTCATTAGGTCCGTACAGTATAGGCTGTTACAGTATCTTATCCTGACCTGAGGAAGGGGGTTTTGTTCTCTGAAAGTAAGTCAAAATGTATTAAAATTAGAAATAAAAAAGATAACCTATTTACATGTTCTATTTATAAACACACAGCTACAATATATATCCTAAAGCAAAATAATAAAAATATATATTTACAGTTTGTTGTCTTTGGTTTATGCTTTCCTCATCTTCTTTTCACCGTCTTCTTCCATCCAGAATCTGTCTCGCTCTCTCTCTGCCATCCAGTGTCTGCACTCTCTAATGTTCCTTCCATACACATCTGCCCTCTATTTCTGCGCCTTCCATCCACCATCTGCCCCAGTCTGCCATCTCTCTCTCCCCTTCCATCCACCATCTGCCCTCTCTCTTCCTTTCTCTCTAGATTGCCTCTTACTCTGCCCCCTTCCATCCACTGTCTGCTTTCACTCCTTCTATCCACCGTCTGCCCTTTCCTCTCTGCTCCTTTGATTCACCACTTGCCTCTCCCACCATCAGGGTCTGCCCTCCCTCTCACCCATTCCATCCAGGATCTATCCCCCTCTCTCACTGCCCCCTCTTTCGGCTCCCAGTTCCCACCTGCAGCTGCCCCTAGTTCCAGATCAATGATTCTCCCATCCAACACCTGCCCCAGGCATGACCCATTCTCCTCTGCTCACTTTTCAGACCCAGTTCCAGCTCCATGCCCTTTCTCCCATCTGTCCTCCACCCAGTCCCTTCTGCCCATCCGAGTCCCCTCACCCCATCTGTTCCCACAGTCCCTTCGCTATCCAGTGCCCCCAAACCCCACCCCATCTGTCTCCACCCAGTCCCTTCTGCCCATCCGAGTCCCCTCACCCATCTGGCTCCCACCTAGCCCTTCTGCTATCCAAGTGCCCCCCACCTCACCCCATCTGTCTCTCACCAGTCCCTTCTGCCCATCCGAGTCCCCTCACCCCATCTGTCTCCACCAGTCCTTTCTGCCCATCCGAGTCCCTCACCCATTGGCTCACAGTCCTTTGCTATCCAAGTGCCTCCACCCTCACCCATCTGTCGCCCCCCAGTCTTCGCCCATCCGAGTCCCCCTCACCCCATCTGTCTCCCCCCAGTCCCTTCTGCTATCCGAGTCCCCCCCACCTTCACCCATCTGTCCCCACCCTCACCCTGCCTCGTCTCCCTGCCACCGGTCTTTAAAAATAAAATGCCAACGCGATAGCGAGCGCAGCACCTCGTGTGCAAGTAAAAGAAGCGGATCCGATCATCTCATTGGGCCTTCCTTCACGTCCCGCCCTAGAGGAAATAGGAAGTTGCGTCAGAGGAGGGCGGGACAGTGAGGAAGGCCCAATGAGATGATCGGATCCGCTTCTTTTACTTGCACACGAGGTGCTGCGCTCGCTATCGCGTCGGAAATTTATTTTTAAAGGGCTGGTGCGGGGGGGGGGGGCCAGGATGAAGAGCAGCGGGAGCGGCGGCACCCCCGTTTCTGGTGACACCCGGGGCGAACCGCCCCCACCGCCCCGCCCTTGCTACGGTCGGCAGCGCTTTCACTGACGCTGCTGCGACCAAAAGATTTAAAGGCCTCGGCGGCGTGGAGCGAGGATAAGCACCGCGGCGGCGCCCTCCAGAGGTGGGCGCCCCCCTGCGGCGCTTACCTCGCTTACCGCATCGGCACGGCCCTGCTCCCCACAACTCTACACCACTACCATAGTCCTTATGGGTGAAAGGGGGCACCTACATGTGGGTACAGTGGGTTTTGGGGGGTGGAGGGCTCAACACTTACCACCACAAGTGTAACAAGTAGGGGGGGATGGGCATGGGTCCACCTGCCTGAAGTCCACTGCAACCAACATAAACTGTTCCAGGGACCTGCATACTGCTGTCAGGGAGCTGGGTATGACATTTGAGGCTGGCATACAGGCTGGCAAAAAGGTTTTTAGTTTTATTGTTTAGTGTGGGAGGGGGTTGGTGACCACTGGGGGAGTACGGGGAGGTCATCCCCCATTCCCTCCGGTGGTCATCTGGTCAGTTTGGGCACCTTTTTGAGGCTTGGTCGTGAAAATAAAAGGACCAAGTAAAAGCGGCGAAATACTGCTAAACGCCACTTTTTTTTTCCATTATCCGCAAAAGCCGGCCATCTGGTAGCCATGCCCATGCCCGCCCATGTCCCGCCTTCACTTCGCCACCGACACGCCCCCTTGAACTTTCGCCGGCTTGGCGACGGGAAAGCGGCGATGGTGTCAAAAATGCACCTTTCGATTATACCGATTTCACCGCTTTTGCGAGATCGCCGGCCATCTCCCGATTTATGTCAGAAGATCGCCGGCGATCACTTTCGAAAATAAACCTGCATGTGACTGTTATCTCCTTCAAGGTGGCAACATCCTGGTGCAGCCCAGCCACTGTGGTCTGCAAGTCCTCCTCTAGGTCCATCGTCACCACAGGAGTCACCACCTTCTGGGCAAGCACCATGGACCATCTCTCTTTACAGTTGTTAAATAGACTGTTAGGAGGCTACTTCATTTACCATGGTTCGGAGGCTTTCCTGGCTTCTGCCAGAGCCAGAGTTTCAGCATCCTGCTCATCCTCATCTCTAATTTCTTTTAGCAGCTGTAAGAATCAGGAGGAAGGGGAATTTTCTGCTCTCTGAGTCTCAGCTGCATGATCATTCTTAGCATGTGGAGCACCTTGTACCAGCTGCTCCAATATGACCAAGTCGTTTTCTTTTTTTTTTTTTTTGCGATCAGATAGTGCTGGACTCTGGAGATAATCTCAAAGGTTATATTTGGTGTCGAATCCAGAAATTCAATGCCAGGCCATGTCCGGGCACTGCCACTGAATTTCTGATTTTGTGGAGCCGGCTAACATATACCGTTAAGTGCAATATTAAGCACTTAACTGGCTATGGACCACCGCATAAAGACAGGACTCTCTGTCTGTCCCTTCTCCTCTACTGCTAATTCCAGACTCCGTTCCTTTTATCTCGCTGCACCTCACGCCTGGAATAGAATTCCCGAGCTTGCACGTCTAGCCCCGTCCTGGCCGTTTTCAAATCCAGGCTAAAAGCCCACCTCTTTAACCCTGCTTTTGACTACTAACCACTACTCACTTGCCCGTACCCTTTTATCCCCACCTCTTTAATTCCCTTACCTCTTAATTGTTCTGTCTGTCCTTTAGATTGTGAACTTTGAGCAGGGACTGTCTTTTTGAGTGGTGTACAGCGCTGCGTATGCCTTGTAGTGCAGGCCGCATTGCTGATCTGCAAGGGCAGGCTTCTACATGGAATGTTGCTAGTGGGGAGTAGCCTAGTGGTTAGTGCAGTGGAACGTGGGATGTTGTTACTATTTGAGATTCTACATGGAATGTTGCTATTCCACTAGCAACATTCCATATTTAGATTGTGAGCTCTTTGAGAGCAGGGACTGTCTTTTCATGTTTGGTGTACAGTGCTGCGATGCCTTGTAGCACTATAGAAGTGATAAGTAGTAGTAGTAATGTAGAAGCCTGCCTTTGCAGATCAGCAACGCGGCCGCGCAGGCTTCTGTTTCTGTGAGTCTGACGTCCTGCACGTACGTGCAGGACATCAGACTCACAGAAACAGAAGCCTGCGCGGCCGCCATTGCTGATCTGCAAGGGCAGGCTTCTACATGGAATGTTGCTAGTGGAGGAGTAGCCTAGTGGTTAGTGCAGTGGAACATGGGATGTTGTTACTTTGAGATTCTACATGGAATGTTGCTATTACTTGAGATTCTACATGGAATGTTGCTATTCCATTAGCAACATTCCATATTTAGATTGTGAGCTTTGAGCAGGGACTGTCTTTTCATGTTTGGGGTACAGTGCTGCATATGCCTTGTAGCACTATAGAAAGTGATAAGTAGTAGTAGTAATGTAGAAGCCTGCCTTTGCAGATCAGCAACGCGGCCGCGCAGGCTTCTGTTTCTGTGAGTCTGACGTCCTGCACATACGTGCAGGACATCAGACTCACAGAAACAGAAGCCTGCGCGGCCGCGTTGCTGATCTGCAAGGGCAGGCTTCTACATGGAATGTTGCTAGTGGAGGAGGCCTAGTGCTTAGTGCAGTGGAACATGGAATGTTGCTACTATTGAGATTCTGGAATGTTGCTATTACTTGAGATTCTACATGGAATGTTGCTACTATTGGAGATTCTGTTGCTACTATTTGAGATTCTACATGGAATGTTGCTATTACACTAGCAACATTCCATATTTAGATTGTGAGCTCTTTGAGCAGGGACTGTCTTTTCATGTATGGTGTACAGCGCTGCGAAAGCCTTGTAGCACTATAGAAGTGATAGTAGTAGTAGTAGTAATGTAGAAGCCTGCCCTTGCAGATCAGCAACGCGGCCACGCAGGCTTCTGTTTCTGTGAGTCTGACGTCCTGCACATACGTGCAGGACGTCAGACTCACAGAACAGAAGCCTGCGCGGCCGCATTGCTGATCTGCAAGGGCAGGCTTCTACATGGAATGTTGCTAGTGGAGGAGTAGCCTAGTGGTTAGTGCAGTGGAACATGGGATGTTGTTACTATTTGAGATTCTACATGGAATGTTGCTATTACTTGAGATTCTACATGGAATGTTGCTATTCCATTAGCAACATTCCATATTTAGATTGTGAGCTCTTTGAGCAGGGACTGTCTTTTCATGTTTGGTGTACAATGCTGCATATGCCTTGTAGCACTATAGAAGTGATAAGTAGTAGTAGTAATGTAGAAGCCTGCCTTTGCAGATCAGCAACGCGGGCGCAGGCTTCTGTTTCTGTGAGTCTGACGTCCTGCACGTACGTGCAGGACATCAGACTCACAGAAACAGAAGCCTGCGCGGCCGCGTTGCTGATCTGCAAGGGCAGGCTTCTACATGGAATGTTGCTAGTGGAGGAGTAGCCTAGTGCTTAGTGCAGTGGAACATGGAATGTTGCTACTATTTGAGATTCTGGAATGTTGCTATTACTTGAGATTCTACATGGAATGTTGCTACTATTGGAGATTCTGTTGCTACTATTTGAGATTCTACATGGAATGTTGCTATTACACTAGCAACATTCCATATTTAGATTGTGAGCTCTTTGAGCAGGGACTGTCTTTTCATGTATGGTGTACAGCGCTGCGAAAGCCTTGTAGCACTATAGAAGTGATAAGTAGTAGTAGTAGTAGGACTGACTTTTTGGCAGTCCTATTTATATAGCTAACTTGGCTAAGTGCTGATTATCAGCACAACTGGCCAAGTGTGAACTCTACCCCCATATTGCCCCCAAAGTTCAGCGCTAACCAGTTCTTTTCAGTGACTCTAACCAGTTAAGATCAATGCTTTGAATGCCCTCCCAAGGGAGG
This sequence comes from Microcaecilia unicolor, assembly GCF_901765095.1. NCBI lineage: Eukaryota > Metazoa > Chordata > Amphibia > Gymnophiona > Siphonopidae > Microcaecilia > Microcaecilia unicolor. Next base: position 754,396,654 of record NC_044031.1, on the reverse strand, counting down.
TGGTAGAGACCACAACAGTGGCGGAATTCAAAAAGACATGGGATGAACACAGAGGAACCCCTATTTAGAAAATAGATAGTAGAAAACAAAAATAAAATAAAAAAAAACCTTAAATGGCAGCAGAGGGTGGATGTGTGAGTGACACTTGAACGGCTGCTCCGGCTGTGAGAGCTTAGGGGTTCTTTTACTAAGGTGCGCTGAAAAATGGGAGGCGCATCACCCCCTACCTGTTACACTTCTGGTGGTAAATGTGAGCCCTTCAAAACTCACCAGAAACCCATTGTACCCACATCTAGATGCCCCCCTTCACCCCTAAGGGCTATGATAGTGGTGTACAGTTGTGGGGAGTGGGTTTTTTTTTTGGGGGGGGGGGTTGGGGGGCTCAGAACCCAAGGTAAGGGAGCTATGCACCTGGGAGCAATTTCTGAAGTCCACTGCAGTGCCCCCTAGGATGCCCAGTTGGTGTCCTGGCATGTCAGGGGGACCAGTGCACTACAAATGCTGGCTCCTCCCACAACCAAATGGCTTGGATTTGGTCGTTTCTGAGATGGGCATCCTCGGTTTCCATTATCGCCGAACATCATGGACGACCATCTCTAAGGTCGACCTAAATGTTGAAATTTGGGCGTCCCCGACTGTATTATCGAAATGAAAGATGGCTGCCCATCTTGTTTCGATAATACGGGTTTCCCCGCCCCATCACGGGGACATCCTGCGAGGACAGCCCCAGGAAAACTTAGGCGCCCCGTTCGATTATGCCCCTCCATGTTACCACCAGATTCTATATATGGTGACTGAAGCTGAGCATGCAATTTTGGCTGTGTGGCCAACCTGCATGCGCAAATTAACTATCAAGCCAATCAGCACTGATAATTGACCACAAACAAATAATAATCGGCACTAATTGACACATTAGAATTTATGCATTCAACTTTCTAATTCTAATGTGTGGATCACAAAAGGGCACATGGTCATGGAAGGGGCATGAGTGGGTTATGGGCGTTTCTAAAAATTATGCACACTGGGATGGAATACGCCCGATATACCAGGTTTTCATAGTTGTAAATGGTCGCGCCTAAATTTTAGTCGTGGAGACTGGTGCAAAGTGCGTTCTATAAACTGCCCCTAACTTTAGGCAAGGTTTATAAAATAGTACTAAGCCTGGGGTTTTTATGTGTCAATTTTTAAGGCACTATTTATAGAATTTGGTCCTTGGGCCCGAACAGGAGTCATTTTTGGCAAGTTAAATCGCTTTGAATATTGACTTCAAAGTTTGTCTCCCTGCTTTTCGACAAATGTTTCTGCAACAACGATTCATATCTGGCCCGCTTTCTCTGACAAAAAATTCTGTTAGGGCTTCTTTTACTAAGCCGCACTAGCGATTCCTGCGAGGCAAATGGGCTTCCTCTCATTTACTGCACAGGAGTTGTCTGAAAAATATTTTTTTATTTTCAGGCGCGCGTAATTACAAACCTCATCATACAAACAGTGAGTCATCTTATCTTAAATTTTGGTGTTCAGAGAATACAGCCTATGAGAACAGTACAGTTGCCTGTGCTTGTTGAACTGGTTACTAGTCTCCAGCCAGGCAGCACATTGATGAGTTCAGTCTCTTTGAAGGGGAGCTGAAGCTGGTTGCAATTCTTGGTGAACAGACATATGTTTCTATCACAACGGACTGCTGGACATCCCATGGAAAATTTTTACATTGGCATGACAGTCCACTGGATTGATAGTTTCCATGGATTGAAGAGTTTCCATACGTAGGACATTCTTGCATCAGTTCTTGAAGATATTCAGAGTTTGCCATCAGACGAAAAATAGTTAGGACAACAATAGACAATGATTTCAACTTTGTGAAAGCCTTCTCTGTAGTTGGACAGCATGACAATGATAACAAAGATGAAGATGCAAGTGATGAATTAACACTACTACTAATGCTACTACTTATCATTTCTAAAGCGCTACTAGACGTACGCAGCGCTGTACACTTGAACATGAAGAGACAGTCCCTGCTCGACAGAGCTTACAAGAGAGCTTACAATCTAATTAGGACAGACAAACAGGACAAATAAGGGATAAGGACAAAGAGTAGCAAGATTCCGGATTCCCACTGTAGCAACATTCTGTGCGGAATCCCAAAGAGCAGCAAGATTCCGGAATCCCAAAGACTACTACTACTACTTATCATTTCTATAGTGCTACTAGATGTATGCAGCATTGTACACTTGAACATGAAGAGACAGTCCCTGCTCGACAGAGCTTACAATCTAATTAGGACAGACAAACAGGACAAATAAGGGATAAGGACAAAGAGTAGCAAGATTCCGGATTCCCACTGTAGCAACATTCTGTGCGGAATCCCAAAGAGCAGCAAGATTCCGGAATCCCAAAGACTACTACTACTACTTATCATTTCTATAGTGCTACTAGATGTATGCAGCATTGTACACTTGAACATGAAGAGACAGTCCGTGCTTGACAGAGCTTACAATCTAATTAGGACAGAACAACAGGACAAATAAGGGATAAGGACCAAGTGTAGCAAGATTCTGGAATCCCAAAGAGTAGCAAAGATTCCGGAATCCCAAAGACTACTACTACTACTTATCATTTCTACAGCACTACTAGACATACGCAGCACTGTACACTTGAACATGAAGAGACAGTCCCTGCTCCACAGAGCTTACAATCTAATTAGGACAGACAAACAGGACAAACAAGAGATAAGGGAATATTAAATTGCAGATGATAATGAAAACGATGATGATAAAGCATTCTTTGCTATAAGGAAGTCAAGGGTTTCAGGCAGAGATTCCTTTGATCAATACCTGCAGACCCAGATAAAACGCATCAGTAGGCCTGGCTTGTTTTGAAGGAACTTTTTATCAAACTCAACAATCCACTTCCTGATAGTGCTGTTGTTCAACACCTTTTTAGCTGTGGTGGATTAAAGACTCACAAGCCTGCTCACATGAGTTATCAGTCATTTTCAAAATGTAGTTTTACTAAAAGGAAAGTGGATTGAATTGTAGAGCAATAAAATTATTGGGATAAAAATGTTAACAATAGTTGAATTCTTTGTAGTTACGGTACTTTTACTTTTTGCTCAAAAAGTATTATATTAGGAAGTAATTTTTTTTACTTTTACATTAGTAAGTTTTTGAATGTGTTCTTCATTGTACTTTTACTTTTGTATTAAAATATACATTTATTTTTACTTTTACTTAAGTACATTGACCTAGTACTTTTAACAACACTGGTGATATGTCTCATCTGGATTGCACCATCCTGGGCTACAACTAGTAAATTTAATACGAATCGGAGAAAATTTTTCTTCACTCAACATGTAATTATACTCTGGGATTCTTCACCAGAGAATGTGGTAAAGGCGGTTAGCTTAGTGGGGTTAAAAAAAGGTCTGGACAGCTTCCTAAGTAAAAGTCCATAGACCATTATTAAATTGACTTGGGGAAAATCCACTGTTTATTTCTAGGATAAGCAGTATAAAATGTATTGAACTTTTTCAGGATCTTGCCAGGTATTTGTGACCTGGATTGGCCACTGTTTGAAACAGGATGCTGGGCTTGATGTACCTTTGGTCTGTCCCAGTGTGGCAATACTTATGTACTTATGTAACTATGAAACTCATCCATGGGTTTCAATAACCATACATGTATCCAGGTTTGCTCACAGCATGGTTTCTGGAGTAACACTTTGCATTTCCTCTGTATTTGTGCATTTGGAACTTGTTATTCATTGTCGGCTGATCTATTTAGAATGTTTTTTTTTCCCCTCTTGTTTTGAAAATTCTGTTGTTTTCTCCCCTGTGTGTACTGGTAGATTCCCAAACCTGCTTTCTGTTCATAGGAATGTTTATACAAGTTTAATGATGGAGATGGATTCTGGCATTTACTTTCATATCTCGGTACTTTTCTTTTTGCATATTTGGATCTGTTCAAGCTGTTAAATAGTCCTAGAGTCCTATCATAGAAGCTCTAACCCCTGGATTCTATATAAGGAGTCCGAATTTGGGCACACTGCCAAGATGTGCGTGCAACTTAATTGGCTAACATGCTCTGAACCATTAATAAGTGGCCATTAATAAGTGTCCTTTAGAGATTCACATTTAGCGCCAATCTTTTCTACAAATGGTGCTGGAAAAAGACCGCTTAAGCAGTATTCTATAAGTGGTACCTAAATATCAACGTAACATGATAGTAACATAGAGGGGCACAGTAACATAGTAGATGACAGCAGAGAAAGACCTGCACGGTCCATCCAGTTTGCCCAACAAGAAAACTCATATGTGCTACTTTTTGTGTATACCTGACCTTGTTTAGAATCTGCCATTTTCACGGCACAGACTGAGGAGGTCTGCCCAGCACTAGCCCCGCCTCCCAACCACCAGCCCTGCCACCTCCACTGGCTCTGCCACCCAATCTCAACGTGGTTTATAAACTAATGCATAAGTGAAGAGGTAGTGCGTACATGTAGGCGCTGCCTTTTGCACCAACACAGTAACATAGTAGATGACTGCAGAAAAAGACCTGCATGGTCCATCCAGTCTGCCCAACAAGATAAACTCATATGTGCTACTTTTTGTGTATACCTTACCTTGATTTTCAGGGCACAGACCGTATAAGTCTGCCCAGCACTATCCCTGCCTCCCAACCACCAGCCCTGCCTCCCACCACCGGCTCTGCCACCTGATCTCAGCTAAGCTTCTGAGGATCCATTCCCTCGGAACAGGATTCCTTTATGTTTATCCCACACATGTTTGAATTCCGTTACCATTTTCCTCTCCACCACCTCCCATGGGAGAGCAACGAAAGCGTAGTGCAAATGTCTCTGCCTAAGTTTACACATGGAGTAACCATATTCTATAATTACATGCATAACTCAAAACCACGACCTCATGATGCCCCTAAAATGCACAAGACCCTCTCATTTCTGCTCCCCTTTACATAAGAACATAAGCGTTGCCATACTGAGACAGAACTAAGGTCCATCTAGTCCAGCATCCTGTTTCCAACAGCAGCCAATCCAGGTCACAAGAACCTGGTAAGATCCAAAAACAGTATAATATATTTTATGTTGCTTATCCTAGAAATAAGGTGGATTTTCCCAAGTTCAACTTAATAATGGCTTTTGGACTTTTCTTTTAGAAAGATATCCAAACCTTTTTGAAAACCCCGCTAAGCTAACTGCTTTTACCACATTCTCTGGCAACGAATTCCAGAGTTTAATTACACATTGAGTGAAGAAATATTTTCTTCAGTTTGTTTTAAATTTACTACTTTGTGAAAACCGAGGTCGCCCATCTCTAAGGTCGACCATATCAACATTTAGGTCAACCATCTCTTAGGTCGACCTAAATGTTGAGATTTGGGCGTCCCCGACCGTATTATCGAAATGAAAGATGGACGCCCATCTTGTTTCGATAATATAGGTTGCCCCGCCCCTTCGCGGCGCCGTCCTTAGAGATGGGCACCCTTAGAGATGGTTGTCCACGTTCGATTATCCCCCTCTATGTCTCCTTTATTTTGGAAGAGTCAAAAAGAGTGAAGCCAAGTTTTGTGTGTGTAATGGGGAAACAAAATATATTTGATGATGTATTTAAAATTTAACATGCCACCCTTCCTGAGGGCATCACAGAGAGGTTTACTATAAAACACCACCTATACGTTGCATGAGAATAAAAGAACGCCAATTAAAATAGGAAAGAACCACTCATACAACTCAAGAGACCATGTGAAAGTAAACAAGCAAGACAGAGCTTAGTAGTAAGTTGTGAAATGAGAGTCAGTGAATCCTGGGTACCAATAGTTGCTGCATCTCCAAATGCCTTTTGAAATATATATATCTTTTATTTATTTGTTGCATTTGTATCCCACATTTCCCCACCTATTTGCAGGCTCAATGTGGCTTACATTGTACCGTGATGGTGATCGCCAACTCTGGTATGAGAAATAAAGAGCGGTATTGCGTTAAAGTTCATGAGTGAATTAGGTAGTCAAGGAGGAAGAGTTAAGTTTTGTCCAGTTCTGGTATAAGTTTCGTTGTGTTGCAGGGTTCAGGTGTTTAGGTTGGATCGTTATGGTATGCCTTTTTGAACAAATTGGTTTTTAATGATTTCCGGAAGTTTGTTAGGTTGTGCATTGTTTTCATGACGTTTGGTAGTGCATTCCATAGTTGCGTGCTTATGTAGGAGAAGTTGGATGCATACGTTGATTTATATTTTAGTCCTTTGCAGCTTGGGTAGTGGAGATTCAAGAATGTGTGTACTGACCTTTTTGTGTTTCTGGTTGGTAAGTGTTTGAGGTCTGCCATGTATACCGGGGCCTCGCCATTAATAATTTTATGAACCAGGGTGCAGATTTTGAACACAATTCGTTCTTTGATTGGGATGCAATTCAGTTTTTCTCGTAAGGGTTTGTCGCTTTCGTATCTCGTTTTTCCAAATATGAGTCTGGCTGCGGTGTTTTGGGCAGTTTGGAGTTTCTTAATGATTTGTTCTTTGTATCCGGCATAGATTGCATTGCAGTAGTCTAGGTGACTTAGCACCATTGATTGTACCAGGCTGCGGAATATTTCCCTTGGGAAGAAAGGTTTTACTCGTTTGAGTTTCCACATTGAGTGGAACATTTTCTTTGTTGTAGTTTTCACTTGGCTTTCTAGCGTGAGGTTTCGGTCGATTGTAACTCTGAGACTGTCTGAAACAGGAAGGGTGTAGTCTTAGGGTTACCATATGGCTCCAGAAAAAGGAGGACGGATTGAGCCAGCCGGGTTTTACTTCCATTGCTTGAAAGCAATGGAAGTAAAACCCGGCTGGCTCAATCCGTCCTCCTTTTTCTGGAGCCATATGGTAACCCTATGTAGTCTGGGGTGTTTATATTGGTGGGTTTATTCGTGTTGTATTGTGATGAGAGGATGAGACAGTGTGTTTTTTCTGCGTTGAGTTTTAGTTGAAATGCATCCGCCCATCTTCAGGGCAATACGAACATTAGGGTATGATTTTTCCAAGCAAACAATTTGAGATGCACACGAGACAATGTAGGTGCCCAGTGTTATATAATACCGCAAAGGCAGATCCGTGCGGAAGTTCTAATTAGAGCCAACTAACATCAATAATTGATTAACAGTTCATTAAATAATGAGTTTCCATACTTGTGTTATAAAAAGACTGGAAGCGGTGCAATGAAAAGCTACAAAAATGGTATGGGATTTGCGTTACAAACCGTACGAGAGACTTGCTGACCTGAAAATGTATACCTTAGAGGAAAGGAGAAAGAGGGGTGACGTGATACAAACATTCAAATATTTGAAATGTATTAATCAGCAAATGAACTTTTTTCGGAGATGGGAAGGCAGTAGAACTAGAGGAAATGAACTGAGGTTGAAGGGGGGTAGACTCAGGACTAATATCAGGAAGTATTTTTTCACGGCGAGGGTATTGGACATGTGGAATGCCCTCCCGCGGGAGGTGGTGGAGATGAAACCGGTAATGGAGCATGCGTGAGATAAACACAAAGGAATCCTGTTTAGAAGGAATGGTTCCATGGACTCTTAGCGGAGATTGGGTGGCAATGCCAGTGACTGGGAAACAAAACAGGAGCTGGGCAGACTTTTACTGTCTATTCCCTGATCTTGACTGAATAGACATGGATGTGCTGGAGTATAAATTTTAAGGGGCTTCGACATTAGTTTCAGAACTCATAGTACAAGAATAGTGCTGGGCAGACTTCTACGGTCTGTGCCCTGAGAACTGAAAGGACAAATCAAACTCGGGTATACATATAAAGTATCACATACCATGTAAAATGAGTTTATCTTGTTGGGCAGACTGGATGGACCATACAGTCTTTATCTGCCGTCATTTACTATGTTACTATCAGGCTTATTCTTGAAAGAGAAGGGTGCCCATCTTCCAACACAAATTTGTTTTTGAGGGTGGGAGGGGGTTAGTAACCACTGGGGGAGTAAGGGGAGGTCATCCCCGATTCTCCGGTGGTCATCTGGTCAGTTCGGGAATCTTTTTGTGGCTTGGTCGTAACAAAAAAAGGACCAAGTAAAGTCGTCTAAGTGCTTGTCAGGGACGCCCTTCTTTTTTCGATCAGAAGGAAGGGATCCCCAGAAGCTTAGCCGGCGGTGGGAGGTGGGGATAGTGCTGGGCAGACTTATACGGTCTGTGCCAGAGCCAGTGGTGGGAGGCGGGGCAGGTGGTTGGGCGGTGGGGATAGTGCTGGGCAGACTTATGTGGTCTGTGCCCTGAAAAAGACAGGTACAAATCAAGGTAAGGTATACACAAAAAATGACACGTGAGTTAATCTTGTTGGGCAGACTGGGTGGACTGTACAGGTCTTTTTCTGCCATCATCTACTATGTTACTATGTTACTATGATTAGGGGTCGAGGACGCCCATGGCTTTTCCTACCATCTCTATGCTGATGACTCCCAAATCTACCTTTCTACCCCTGATATCTCACCTTGCATCCAAACCAAAGTTTCAGCGTGCTTGTCTGACATTGCTGCCTGGATGTCTCAACGCCACCTGAAATTAAATATGACCAAAACCGAGCTTCTCATTTTCCCCCCCAAACCCACCTCCCGCTCCCCCCGTTTCTATTTCTGTTGATGGTTCTCTCATTCTCCCTGTCTCCTCAGCTCGAAACCTTGGGGTCATCTTTGACTCTTCTCTCTCCTTCTCTGCTCATATCCAGCAGACCGCCAAGACCTGTCGTTTCTTTCTTTACAACATCCGTAAAATCCGCCCCTTTCTTTCCGAGCAGTCTACCAAAACCCTAATCCACACCCTTGTCACCTCTCGTTTAGACTACTGCAATCTGCTTCTTGCTGGCCTCCCACTTAGTCACCTCTCCCCTCTCCAGTCGGTTCAAAACTCTGCTGCCCGTCTCATCTTCCGCCAGGGTCGCTTTACTCATACTACCCCTCTCCTCAAGACCCTTCACTGGCTCCCTATCCGTTTTCGCATCCTGTTCAAACTTCTTCTACTAACCTATAAATGTATTCACACTGCTGCTCCCCAGTATCTCTCCACACTCGTCCTTCCCTACACCCCTTCCCGTGCACTCCGCTCCATGGATAAATCTTCTTATCTGTTCCCTTCTCCACTACTGCCAACTCCAGACTTCGCGCCTTCTGTCTCGCTGCACCCTATGCCTGGAATAAACTTCCTGAGCCCCTACGTCTTGCCCCATCCTTGGCCACCTTTAAATCTAGACTGAAAGCCCACCTCTTTAACATTGCTTTTGACTCGTAACCACTTGTAACCTCTCGCCTCCACCTACCCTCCTCTTCCCGTTCACATTAATTGATTTGATTTGCTTATTTTTTATTTTTTGTCTATTAGATTGTAAGCTCTTTGAGCAGGGACTGTCTTTCTTCTATGTTTGTGCAGCGCTGCGTATGCCTTGTAGCGCTATAGAAATGCTAAATAGTAGTAGTAGTAGTGTTAGGCATGTCCAAGTCCCGCCTTCGCTATGCCTCTAACACGCCTCCAGGAACTTTGGTCGTCCCCACAACGGAAAGCAGTTGGGGAAGCCCAAAATCGGCTTTCGATTATGCCGATTTGGGCGACCCTGGGAGGACGCCCATCTTCCGATTTGTGTTGAAAGATGGGCGCCTTCTCATTCGAAAATAAGCCTGATAGTATACTACTTACAATGTCAATATTTCTTATTTTGGGTGGTAAGGAGTTCCACCATTTGGTTCCTAGGTAAGTGAAGTCTGCAGAGTGGACAGTTTTGTAGGTCATTTTTTTGCAATTTGGGAGGTGTAGTCTGATCTAGTTTCTTGCCTCATATTTAGTGTTCCTTTGAGGTCAGTTTATTAATGGTACCACATAGTCTGGAGCTGTGCCATTTAGGATTTGAATGATAAAGGTATATAGAATCTAGCCCTCTGCCTGTGTGCATAAATTTACAGAACACTTACACTTTCGTAGGTAAGTCTATACATAGGTAAGCAGGGCAGGCTCAAGGCAAGATGCCGCCTGAGGTGGAGCTAACATGCCGCTCCCCTTGGGCTGAGATTCTGCCCCTCTTCATGGCGTTTTACCTCATGGTGAGATTCCAAACCCGGCAGCGGCAGCAATTCCCATACGCTGCCCTGCCGCTGGAACCCGTCTCTTCCCTTTACTGTGGCTGCCTGAGCCTGTGATGAAACAGGAAGTTACATCAGAGAGGTGGCAGCAGTAAAGGGAAGAGGCGGGTGATGGCAGCAGCAGGGCAGCATATGGGAATCACTGCCACTGCCAGGTTTAGAACTCCACCATGATGTACAATGCTGTGAAGGGTGAGATGCCACCCCTCCGAGGTGCTGCTCCTGAAGAGTGCCGCCTGAGGCCCCCGCCTCAGCTGGCCTAATAGTCGGGCCGCCCCTAAATGCAAGTAACTGCTTGCAGGGTCTCTAAGCTTTATTCTGTAAGGGCGTGCATAAGTGGCATAGGACCTTATTCAGTATACGTCACCTATTAAATTGGCACTGAAGGAAAATGCGCATAAGAAAGTTCTGTAAATGATGCTAAAGTTAGGTGCAGTTTATAGAATATGCCTAAATTTGTCCGCGTGACTAGAATTTAGGTGCAGCCTTTTACGCCAATGAAAACCTGGTATAAGTGCCCACACCGTGGAGCAGGTTATTCTATAACACTGTGCGTAAATTTGGGGAATATCTAAGACCTGCCCGTGCTCCTCCTATAGCCACACCCCCTTTTGGGATATGCACGGTAGAATTTACACAGACTAAGTTATAGAATATGCTTAGTGAGTAGTGTGCCTAAATTCTAATTATTGCCAATTAGTGCTAATTGCTTGTTAGCATCCAATTATTGTTGCTGATTGGCTCATTATCAAATCAAGTTACGCATGCAAATCAGAAGATGCCCAGATTTACACGTATAACTCAAGGAGCCTATATAGAACCAGTGGGATTGTGAATACATGCAAGGGGCCTGTGCGCATGGGCGGGCAGTCAGTAGGGCTCCAACTTGCACGCAAACACTAATTACGCACATCCCTGCTGCATTTGTGTGACTACAGTGGCGCCAAGTCTATGGCTCAAGAAAACTGTGGACGCATAAAATGGTAGGCCAGCTGGATACTGGGTTGCATTAGTATTCTACAGTGGCATAGCCAGGGAGGGCCTTGAAGGCCTAGCCCCCCCCTTCCCTTTGGGCAAAGACCCCTGCAAACCTGCAGTATCTGTTAAATACCTGGCGGGTATGCCGAAGCCCCGCAGCCGAGGAAGGAAATTCTCTGCCTGTGCTGCTGATGTAAAGAGAAGTTGGGGCATACCACCAGCCTCCAACAATAGAACTCCTCGTGCGAGCTCAATTCTTCACAAAGCGAGCACGGTGAAGAATCCCGGCATCACCGGCTGAAGGCACACCGTCGACTTCCTCTTTACTACAGCGCCTCAAGAAGGAGAGGAGGCATCCCTGTCAGCAAAAGTAACATTTTTAACGTGGAGGGGGGGGGGGGGGCAGAGGAAATGCATTGCCCCAGTTCACCCTTGGACCCCCCTCCCCCCCCCCCAAAAAAAAACAGATGACTGTCTACGCCCCTGATATTCTATAACGGAATCTGAACGCCTACTGGACTTCATTGTATAGGTTCTCAGTCCATGGAGACGTCCAGTTATCGAACTGCCCCCTATACCTCTGAAGTTTCTATTTTTGCATTATGAATTGTGCAGGGGATTTACAACTCGAGTGATGTCTATATTAATATATCCTGCATATAGCCAGTTTCTAAGCAAGAATTATAAAGGGGGCCCTGAAGGCATTCTGCAAAATGTAATAAATTGCTTTTATTAGAATCTGAGTAATGAAGTTCTCCCTTAACATATATCTTAGATGCAGCACCAAATTTCCAAAATCCAGTCACTAACATAAAAAAAAAAAAAAATCCATTCTCCTTTTTTTTCATCCTTTGTTGCAGAAGTGTGGGGTCTTCTGATCCAAGCCTTATTTTACGATAGGTGGAACACAAGCAGTTAATTTACTATCAAATGGTAATAACTATATATATATATATATATATATATATATATATATATATATATATAATTTACTTAAGCAGAAATTTGTAAAGGCTTCTATTTCAAATGTTTCCACTTCCTCCGTGCGTAATAATGCATAGAGGATCTTTAAAATTATTTTTTAATTGAAAGGTTTAAATTGGTAACGGTGCCAAAAAAAAAAAAAAGGCCAACTTCTCTTAAATCTGCCATTAATAATATATATTCTAATGAGAAGAATTAAGGTCTTGGATGAGAGTCTTTATCAAAGCGAATATAAAGACATTACATGTTCCAGTAATTGTATAGGCCGGTTGAATTAATGAATCCCTGGCTGGAAGTCTCCATTCGAAATCATTTCAGTGGTGTCGGGCTGCTCTGCTGTATTGGAAAGCCTGTTGTCTGAAGCTCTAGAGAAGGGCCTTGAACCCTGCCTACTCAATCCCTTTCGACCATCAGCTGACTCTAATTGCCAGAAAGCACACCAGACCTCCAAGTCTGATTGTTCCTCCACCTCCTTTGAGGTTCTGAGGCATGAAAAGCAAAAGGGGAAAAATAAAGACTCTTTTGATCTTCGGTGTCTTTCTCTCTCTCTCTCTTTTTCTTTGTCTGCCTACTAAGAATGACACTTTTTTTTCTCTGGCTTCTTCTTTTTCTTATAAAGACAATAATTAATAAGGCCTTTATAAGACGAAGCTTCAATTGGTGTCACCTCTAGGGTGGTCTGGGGCTCTGAAGTGAAACCTCGGTGGGCCTCGGCGTTGCTTGGCCTTTGCACAGGTCGGGTTTAAATACCTTGACCCCAATTTTCACTCCCCTTCCCTAATGAGGCCGATTCGCGCAGAGATACAAAATATACGGGTAGAAAAACAAAGAGAGCAAAGGTGTAGTTGGACACCAAACCGGCCAAATTTCATTATTGTCTTTGTGTCGATGACATCACAGATGTGTAGGTCCTCAAAGCGATGAAATCTCTTTTTTGTCTCTGCCATAAGCTTCATATAATTACTTTTACAAACTCGCTATGTCTTATTTGCTCAGGCATCATGAGGTAGCCATATTGGGCGGGATCAGAGACTAGGCTCCTCGGCCCCTTATGTGGTTGCCCCAAGCATAACTGGTCTTCCTTTGCTCCACTGTCAATCGGGAGGATAAAGCTGTATTATTTGTATTCATTCTATTTAACAGACTTATCAAATTGCACAAAAGGAATTCTGTTGCTCAGATAGTTTGAAAGGGAAGTGGGAAAGAGCTGCATCTCACTGACGACCAACGTGATCTTCTAAGGGGTGTTTTTTTGACTTGTAAAAATAGGTTATGACCATCAATTTACTTTTTCATTTTTCTTGGTGGAGGATGAACAAATGCAATATGGTAAGGGGGGGGAGGGGAAGCATTCCTAAAGGTTTTGACCTTTTAACTTTCAGGAAAAGCTTTTTATTCAACAAGCTACTGGAGAGGAAAGTTTGGGAATTTGCAAATTGACGTTACAGAATGTAGATGATTTCTTTGGGTGGCGGATAGCATGAACGTATTGAACCTCCTTACAATGCCCTCTCGATGAACCCAGCTTGATCTTGTCGCTCCGTCTCCTTCTTCCCACCTGCCCCAAACAGCTTAATGAGGGAGCCTTCAAGTGTTGCTTTACTCCCCCCCCCCCCCCCAATCCTTTTTTTCTTTGGCAACATGCTTAATAAAAAGACATAAAAAGAGACAGCTAGTCTTAAAGAGCATGAAAAACAAATGAAGACCTGCCCTGTAATATGCTAGAGAAGAATGTTTTTAAAGAGATGCCCTTTAGGGAAATAGTGGTTTACATGATAATAATCAAAGAAATAGGAAACTATGGGAAGACGAAATGGTATGATTTCATGTAAATTAGAAAATTGTATGTGATACAATTGAGACACTATCGGTGTATGACTGGTTTTAAATTAGAGTAGAACTGATATACCGGCATCAAAGTACACACCGTGCCTGATAACAGTAATTCTGTTCTGTGCATTGAAAACACTGAAAATCTGTTAAAAACAGAAAGCAGGAAAATCACATTTTTAAACAGGTTTTAATTAGTTATAGTGGTATTATATAAGTGATAGAGAACTAGATTGTGAGCCCGCCAGGGACAGCGGAATACTTAGTGCACCTGAATGTAACTCACCTTGAGCTACTACTGAAAAAGCTGTGAGTAAAATCCAAAATAATAAATAATTAAATTACAGGAGGGGCATAATCGAAATACGATCGGGGACGCCCAAATCATGAAATTTAGCTCAACCTTAGAGATGGTCATCCTTAGAGATGGTCGTCCCCGATTTTCAGCGATAATGGAAACCGAGGACGCTCATCTCAGAAACGACCAAATCCAAGCCATTTGGTTGTGGGAGGAGCCAGCATTCGTAGTCCACTGGTCCCCCTCATATGCCAGGACACCAACTAGCACCCTAGGGGGCACTGCAGTGGACTTCAGAAATTGTTCCCAGGTGCATAGCTCCCTTACCTTGGGTGCTGAGCCCCCCAACGCCCAACCCCCACCCCTAAACCGACTACCCACAACTGTACAACACTACCATAGCCCTAAGGGGTGAAGAGAGGCACCTACATGTGGGTACAGTGGGTTTTGAAGGGCTCCCATTTACCACCACAAGTGTAACAGGTAGGGGGGATGGGCCTGGGTTCACCTACCTGAAGTGCACTGCACCCACTAAAACTGCTCCAGGGACCTGCATACTGCTGTCAGGGAGCTGGGTATGACATTTGAGGCTGGCATAGAGATTGGCAAAAAATATTTAAAAAGTTTCTTTTTAGGGTGGGAGGGGGTTGGTGACCACTGGGGGGGGGGGGGTAAGGGGAGGTCATCCCCAATTCCCTCCAGTGGTCATCTGGTCAGTTTGGGCACCTTTTTGAGGCTTGCTCGTAAGAAAAACTGGACCAAGTAAAGTCACCCAAGTTCTCGTCAGGGATACCCTTCTTTTTTCCATTATCTGTTGAGGACGCCCATGAGTTAGGCACGCCCCAGTTCCGCATATGCTATGCTTCTGACACACCCCTGTGAACTTTGGTCGTCCTCGCGACGGAAAGCAGTTGAGGACGCCCAAAATTGGCTTTCGATGATGCCGATTTGGGCTACCCTGGGAGAAGGATGCCCATCTCCCGATTTGTGTCGAAAGATGTGCGCCCTTCTCTTTCGAAAATAAGCCTGACAGTATAGAAGCCAAAACTAGGATAACATCAGTTCTTGCAGATTTGAAGCTAGCAACAGTAACTTTGATTTGCTTTTTCATTTGATTATGGTTTATTGTGTATTGTATTTGCTGTTGCGATGTTTTTTTTTTTTTTTTTTTATTATGGATGTATTGTTGTAACCTGATCAGATTTAGAGATGGGGAGGGATATAGATGTTTTAAAATAAATAAAATAAAATAATGGAGTTCTGTGGGGCCCTTTTTACAGAGCGGCGGTAAGCCCAACGCGGGCATACCGCTCGCTCTTCCAGGACTACTGCCGACCCAACGTGGATCCCGGCACTAGTTCCGCCCTAAGCGCGCACCATTTCCAAGGGAAAAAGAAACCCTCCTGAAATGGCTTGCACGGCGGTAATCGGGCATCACTGCGCGCTGACCGGTTACCGCTGGGTTAGCGTGGGAGCCCTTATCGCGACCTCAATGAGTGGTGGTAAGGGCTCCCCACCATATGGCCACGTGGTAAGACTTCTCTCACCACGTAGCCATATTTTTTTTGGGGGGGGGGGGGGGCTTTTACCGGCTGCAGGGCCCTTTTTACCGCAGCTTAGTAAAAGGACTCCTGTAGTTTTTTCTTGGACAGCCACGTTAGTCCTAAGGTTACAGTGCTCCGGTGGCAAAGCATGAAAGCACAGTAGCGAGGCTTGCAAACCAGTGAGAATAAAGGTAGGGACACAAAGAGGACAGCTGCTCGCCTCTTTGTGATTAAAAGAAGTTCGCAGAATACGATTGCAAACAGTTCTCGCACTGCCCTATATTCAGCTTCACTGGAAAATATTCCATCCAGCTCATTCTCTCCGAATTCAAGCTAAATACTTAGGCATACAGAACAGATGCAGCTGGAAGACAATTTCCAGACTTCTGAGTTATTTTTAGAGACATTGATTTGTCTTAAAAATGCCTTTTCTTTGGTAAAATATCACTTTACATCAGAAGGAAGAGAAAATCTATGAACTGTGAAAGCGCTTAAATGACTCATTGTTGTGTGCGTGAAGAATTAGCTGCTCCGATCCAGACAAGTTGCTGTCTTCTGTATAAAAATAAAACTCAGCTTTCTCACTTGATGCTCTGCGTTACTCGCTTGCATGTGGGTGCATTCAAAGGTATATTCAGATTCAAAGAGGAACAAACGCCCATCATCCTGCAATTATTTAAAGCTTTAATTGTAGGTCCTGTTGGAGAATTATTGATAAGATTGAAGTAGGGTTGGTAGGGTGGTGATGCAGAATCACTATTAAATTATAAAGAGTAGAGATTCCTTTAACACTGGTTTTCCACATGGGTTAAATCTTGAGATTGACTGGCCTTCATTAGTATGAAACTGAATAGCTGATTGGATAGCGCGGGTCGTATTAACTTAAAAAAGGGCGGCGTTTAGGCATGCTCGCCATGTTGAATAAGGATCACTCAACGAGGAACTGTGGCAGTTGCCAGGTAATTGGGTATTTTGTAGGTGTATTGTTTTAAGATTTTAAGTTTAATTTTAATGAAACATATGTAGTTTTTCTATTCTTAAGGACCATGTCCTGATGCAGAACAGGCAAAACATGGTCCATGCCAACTAGGGTCCTGATGAAGGGCTTCTTTTACAAAGCCATGCTAGCGATTCCTGCACGGCAAATGAGAGGAAGCCCTTAGGAACTGAATGGACGTTCTCTCATTTGCCGCCAGGGGCTTAGCCAGTATGGGGCCATGGAGGCCTGGGTCCCTATAGATTTGCCCCTGGACCCCCCTGCCGACGACCAGACGACCCCCCCTCCCGCCGCCGCCTACTACCTTTGCTGGTGGAGGACCTCAACCCCCACCAGCCGAGCCAAGGTCCTCTTCTTCCCAATCCCGCGCAAGGCTTCATTCTAGTCCAACGTCCTGCACGTACAACATGCAGGACGTCAGACTAGAACGAAGCCTTGCGCGGGATTGGGAAGAAGAGGACCTCAGCTTGGCTGGCGGGGGTTGGAGTCCCCTGCCAGCAAAGGTAGGCGGAGGCAGGAGGAGAGGTCGTCGGGTCATTGGCAGAGGGGGGTTGGCAATGGCGGGGGGGGGGTCAAAGTTGGTGGGGGGGTTAACAATGGCGGGGGGGGGGGGGGGGGGTAGCAATGGCGGCGGGGGGGTCGGCGGCGCCGGGGGGCTAAAATGTGCCCCTCACCTTGGGCTCTGGAACCCCTCCCGCCGAAGTCTGGCTATGCCCCTCTTTGCCGCAACAAGAATCGGTAGTGCGACTTTGTAAAAGAGGCACGAAAAGAGCTTAAGATAAGTTATAAAGATTTAAACTTGATTTATAAGAACTACAGAGACATTTATTTATTTATTTGTTGCATTTGTACCCTACATTTTCCCACCTATTTGCAGGCTCAGTGTGGCTTACATAGTACCGTAATGGCATTCGCAAAGTCGGTTGATAACAGATACAAGGTTATATTGTGGTCTGATGAGGTAGGGGTGTGTCAGGCACCATGAGGGTCGAAGGGAATGTAAACTGTTTATTGTCTCGTATGATCATTGGTTATGCAGTGTAGCTGGCTATGGTGATTTACGGTGGATCGGTGGGGTAAGCCTTTTTGAAGAGGTTGGTTTTTAGTGATTTCGTGAAGTTTAAATGTTCATGGATTGTTTTCACAGCTTTTGGGAGTCCATTCCATAGTTGTACACTTATGTAGGAGAAGCAGGATGCGTAAGTTGTTTTGTATTTAAGTCCTTTGCAATTTGGGTAAGGTAGGTTTAGATACGATCTTGATAATCCGATTCTGTTTCTGGCTGGTAGGTCCATGAGGTCTGCCATGTATGCTGGGGCTATGCCGTAGATAATTTTGTGGGTCAGGGTGCAGATTTTGAAGATGATCCTTTCTTTGATTGGGAGCCAGTGCAGCTTTTCTCGGAGGGGTTTAGCACTTTCGAATCGTGTTTTACCAAATATTAGCCTGGCTGCTGTGTTTTCTGCAGCCATTAGTTTTGAGATGTTTGGTACTAATAAAGAAGGAATATATTACATAAGTTAGGGTTATTGAAGGAATGGTGATGAACTGAGCAAGAATGTGAAAAAATTCACTACTACGGTCCAGTTCGATTTAAAATTCAGGGGCGCTTCTACTAAGGAACGTAGGCTCTTATACGCAACCAATGCGTGTCAAATTGGAACTACCGCATGCCCCGGGCACTAATTCCATCTTTGATGCACGTCCAAAACACACAGTAGAAAGTTTCTACTGCATGGTGCTTACCAGGCGGTAACCGGCAGCGTACGAGCACTGATGATTATCGCCTGGTTAACGCATAAGGCCTTACCGCTAAGTCGATAGGTGGCAGTAAGGTCTCAGACTGAAAATGGACTGCACTGATTTTAATTTTGCCGCACATCCATTCCCCCCCCCCCCCCAAAAAAAAGGCCTTTTTTGCAGGTGCGCTGTGCTGCAAAATGGACCTGTCTGTGTCCAAAACACATGTCTACACCAATGCAAGCCATTTTTCGGTGCAGCCTAGTAAAAGGGCTCCTCAATCTGTAGTGATGACACCTATAGGAAAGTTTTTACAAGGCGCCGGACTGTAGAATTAATTTTGTTATTTAAAGCATTTGCACTTATTGGATTCATCCAAGAAGTTAATTAGCATATAATTTCGGACAGCAAGAAGTGCACATAGATGAGTGCAATCTTGTTTTCAACATGGCAATTTAACTCATTCAATTGTTCGTGTGGAGACCATTATGCATACATGATGGTGTTTATTTTAAAAATTTTATTCACATTTTAGACATGCATATATCAGCATTTGGGTGTTTCCACTGCATAAACGTCTAAGGGGGAGGGGAAGTTATTTTACTGTTAACCCAAGTTATTAGCAACTAGGTCTCTGCATAAAATGGGACCTGTGCTAAAACAGCATGAGTTAGTTTTAAAATAACAAGTCTTTATAATTTGGGTAAGGTAGGTTTAGATACAATCGTGATAATCCGATTCTGTTTCTGGCTGGTAGATCATAAGTACATAAGTAACGCCATACTGGGAAAAGACCAAGGGTCCATCGAGCGCAGCATCTTGTTCACGACAGCGGCCAATCCAGGCCAAGGGCACCTGGCAAGCTTCCCAAACGTACAAACATTCTATACATGTTATTCCTGGGATTTTGGATTTTTCCAAGTCCATTTAGTAGCGGTTTATGGACTTGCCCTTTAGGAAACCGTCCAACCCCTTTTTAAACTCTGCTAAGCTAACCGCTTTCACCACATTTTCCGGCAATGAATTCCAGAGTTTAATTACACGTTGGGTGAAGAAAAATTTTCTCCGATTTGTTTTAAATTTACTACACTGTAAATTATGCGGTGGTTTTAATTTTGCCGCACATCCATTCCCCCCCCCCCCCCCCAAAAAAAAGGCCTTTTTTGCAAGTGCGCTGTGCTGCAGAATGGACCTGTCTGTGTCCAAAACACATGCCCACACCAATGCAAGCCATTTTTCGGTGCAGCCTAGTAAAAGGGCTCCTCAATCTGTAGTGATGACACCTATAGGAAAGTTTTTACAAGTCTTTAACGGTAGCCTGTGTTGATAACTTTCCCCCTTAGTGTGAAGAGTTTTAATCTCTGGTAACCAGAGCTGATATTGTGATGTCATAATGCCTCATTCCACCAATGCCTAAGAGCCAACCTCATCAGTGATGTCACAATGGCTCCATTGTTCTATACTAGGCTCAGTTTTTTTTTTAGTTTAAAGTAATTTTATTGAGAACTCAAAGTTAAGCAACACAACACACAACATACACAATATTGCCAACTTACAAACAATAAGATACTATTCATGAACCATACAGCTTGCCTTACCAAAATGGCTGCCATGACTGAAACACAATGAGGCTAACGTTAGAGGTCATGGCAGCCATTTTGGAAAGGCAGCCGCTAGGGGCAAGAGTGATTAAGCATCATTCCTGCTCTTTCCGCCCCTGCTGGGCCAACAGGGATTCCAGGTAGGCCCGGAGAGCCTATTCTGCATGTTTGGGGAGTGTTTTTTGTGTGGTTGAAGACAGGGGAGGGGGTTTAGAGTCCTGTGACAGAAGGAGGGGGATCAAGACTGGAGGGGAGGGATCTGGAGAAGGGAGATTAGAGCACTGCTGGAATTTGTTTTTGGTTTTTGAGTCCCAGCCAATATTCAGCTTTTGAGTTGTTCTAAATTCGCCTGCTTAGCAATGTGAGTACTGGCACCTGCATAACTGTTGGCTTCTCCCAACACCACCCCCTGTACTACCCCTGACCTCCCATGTTTTTGTTGACCAATTAAGTGCCGCTGAATATTGGCGATCGGGCAGCTCTAAGTGATTTAAATGGGCAAATTATCAACTACTACCAGTGTGCACTTGAAACTATAGAGGTGTTTACATTATCTGTATTGTGTCTGCTGAGCCACTGACTGCTTCAGTTCAACGTGGAAAGTGTATAAGTCCATCCGCTAGAAGACACAATGATGATATTGATAAAGGCTTCTATGTGAGAACTATGATATCACAAAAATACACAGAGCTAAAGATTTTATTGAATAAATGTTGGTATAGTTTAATAATGCTATAATAGAAAGTCACATCAACTTTATTGTAATTATAGAATGTGCTTAATAGAGATGGGCATCCCCCAAATTTTCATTTCATAAGTACATAAGTAATGCCACACTGGGAAAAGACCAAGGGTCAATCGAGCCCAGCATCCTGTCCACGACAGCAGTCAATCCAGGCCAAGGGCACCTGGCGAGCTTCCCAAACGTACAAACATTCTATACATGTTATTCCTGGAATTGTGGATTTTTCCCAAGTCCATTTAGTAGTGGTTTATGGACTTGTTCTTTAGGAAACCGTCTAACCCCTTTTTAAACTCCGCTAAGCTAACCGCCTTCACCACGTTCTCCGGCATATACCTTTCAGTTCAATGCGGATCACACATTAAAGAAGACTGGACATTTTCAGGGATAACAAGATGTAACCTAACAAAAACAGAATATCCCTAAGTTGCATATTCTATTTAACATTATTTAACACAATTTTTTTTAAATAGATCAGTTTTAATCTGTTTACATAAGAGATTTCGGACATCAATATATCCTTAATAGCCTGATCCGAATGAACTACTTGATATTGAAAGAGAGTGTCTATTAATCTAGTCCTTCTCATGTTTTTGCATCATTGTTAGTTTAGTTCTGTTTTGCTTAGTTTTTATTTTCATTTTGAGGTCATTGTCATTAAGGGTTCACCCTCTTTGCAAATAGTGAACACTTTTGGAAAGCGTGTGCACTCTTCCCTGATTGTGCACGCGTGTGCGAACCATCATGCATGTTCACACACGCAGGCACTACCAGGAAAAAGTATGCACTCTTTCCATACAGTCTCCTTCCTTTGCAAATAGTGCAAAACCTCTGTGTTGCCCACTAGAGGAATGCCCAGTATTTACTCATAACATTAATTCGGAAACAATACATATATTTATTACTTATTAAGGGCCAGATTTTATATATGGTGCTTGAAAAATCTGCATGGAATAAATTTCTGCTCGGAAAAGCTTTCTGCCTAAGCTTGTTCTATAAGTGACACCTAGATTTAGGCACAGTATATAGAATACGCTTAGTTGATGTCCCAGTGCGTAAAACTACACGCCTCCAAACACGGCGCAAATCCTGGCATGTGGATTTAGGCGCAGAGGGCCATATTTTATAACAACGAGTGTAAATTTCAGAATGCCTATGAAACGGTGGCCCCTGTAGATTTGGTCCTGGACCCCCCTGCCGACGACCCTCTCGACCCCCCCTCCTGCCGCCAACCCTCCCCCACCGCCGTCGCTGTCTGCTACCTTTGCTGGCGGGGGACCCCAACCCCTGCCAGCCGAGGTCCTCTTCTTCCGGCGCAAGGCTTCGTTCTGTTTCTGTGACGTCCTGCACGTACACGTATGTGAACAGTAACCGCCGGATTCTATATATGGCACCCACATTTGGATGCCGATTGAAGATGTGTGCATAAATTAATCGGCTTATGAGCCAATTAATTGCAATAAATTGATGTTAACACTTAATTATTGCAGCTAATCGGCATCATTAAATATTTGAGCCCCCATCTTCCTGGGCTCTAGTGTATAACCCCACATGCCGAAATCCCTTAGTTCCCCTTTTAACAATTCCTCAGTTTATTTATAAGCCTCAAATGGGGAATTGTATCAACGGTTCTGCTGAAATTGAAGTAGACCATAACCAGTGTCTGCCCTCTATCTAGTTCCCTAGTCACCCAGTTGAAGAAATCATTAAGATTTGTTTAGCATGTTCTACCTCTGGTAAAACCGTGTTGCTTTGTATCTTGCAACTCACTAGCCTGTAAAAAGCTTACCATCCTTTCCTTGCGCAGGCATCTGCTCCACCAAGGTCAAGCCTACTTGCCTGAAGTTTCCCATCTCTTCTAATAGAATGAGGGGGTTCATGCTAAGGGAGTTGGTTTATTATGGTCCAGGGAGTTCGTTTTAACTCTAGGAAAAGTTGGATATGTGGGTGGGGGAAGAGGTTGAATGTGTGGAGGAGAACATGATAGCGTGGAAGGCAAGTGCAACAGGAGGTTTCAAGCCTTCGTGGATGCTGGGGGGAAAGGAAATCCATCCTGCTCACTGTAGTTTTCGTTTTGGGCTGATTGCCATAGAGGATTACATGAGACGGTAATCACAGTATAAATTTATCATCTATCCAAGGCAGGTAATTACATTTTTGCTATTAACAAGCCCACACTACATAGTGGAAGAAGGTGAGCAAAGCCCATCATTTACCTTAAAGACCATAAAGGCTCATTTTCATGTCACTGTCTTTCATGTACATGTGTAGAGATATAATTTTTGGCACACTTCCTCCAACATCTTTTCACACTGTTTTAGCAGGTCCAGCTGGAGTTTATTGTATATCATGCAATACAGTATTTAGCACATTGAACAGGCCCTAACTTGGCATGCTAAGAATGATTGAATACATGGCTCAGTGCCATTGTTCTTTCATTTTAATGTATAACTAGCCGTTAAGCCCGTTAAAACGTGCAAGCTTTTTGTTTTAAAAAATGTAATGAAAGAGCGAAAGGAAGAAATGAAAGTTGAGGGGCGAGTTTTTTGTTGTTGTAAATTTAATACAACCTCCATCCATCCATGTCCAGCAACCCTCCTCTCTCCCCTGCCCTGCCCTCCCCTCCCCTTCATCGATCCATATCCAGCAACTCTGCTCTCTCCTCTGCCCTTCCCCCATGTCCAGCAGCCCTCCTCTCTCTCCCCTGGCCACCAACCCTCCTCTCCCCTGCCCTCCCCCCCCATGTCCAGCAACCCTCCTCTTTCCCTTGGCCTTCCCCAGTCCATCAACTCTGCTCTCTCCCTTGCCCTCCCCCCATGACCAGCTACCCTCCTCGCCGCCGCTCCCTCCCCACTCTGTGCTGGGCCCCCTGCACTGACATGTCAGCGCCTCTCACCTCCGTGTGAAAGCACTGCAGTCGGGGGGGGGGGGGGGGAGCGGCGGTAGCAATGCCGGGGAGAGGGGTGGAGGTTGGTGCTTCGGCAACCTCGGGGAGGGTGGTGGAGGGGGTAGCGCCGGCAACCTCGTGGGGGTGGAGGGGTGGGAGCGGCGGCGTAGTTAGGGGGCCCGGCACGGATGGGGGAAGGAGCGGCGGCGACCTCTGGGAGGGGGGTGGAGGTTGGTGCGCCGGCGACCTCGGGACGCTGGGCTCTTAAAGGCGGTTCCCACAGTGGACTCTGCGGCCGTCCGGTTCTCAGAGAGGGGGGGCTGCTGCTACTCTTTCTGCTGTCTACCTCCCCTTAGCAACGCACACAGCCTGCGTCGGTGGAAGGGGCGGGACAGCGATGCTGGCAATGAATCACTGTGACCTGCTGCGCGTGCGCGGAACGTTGCTCTCTGAATGTTCGGCCTGTACTGCTGGTGGAGGTGAGGCTTGGACTTTTACTCTCTCAACGTTTGGGCTCTACTCCGCATTTGCGGGTGAGTCGGTCCAAGCTCATTTATATAGATTGATGGAAAAAAGTTGTCTTAATGAATTCCCAATATTTTTTCTTCATGAATATGTCTCTCTTATCTTTTCATGGGCAGAGGTGTAGTATCAATATTCATCTTGAATATTTGTTTGAATATATACATGGGACAATGGTTTGTGGTAGAGGAGAGAGAGGAAACTTGTTTTTCGCATTTGTAGAATTGCATTAGATTTGATAAACACCTGGAAAAGCACCTAAAACACCAGAAGTTAAATATGGAGCCAGGCAGTCAATGTTTGTGCATTTAAGATAAGAATTTGTTTGGCATACAGTGGGCATTGAGGGGCAGATGCAAAAAGCCTTGCAGTAGTACTGCTACTACTACTTAACATTTCTAGAGCGCTACTAGGGTTACGCAGCGCTGTACAAATTAACAAAGAAGGACGGTCCCTGCTCAAAGAGCTTACAATCTAAAGGACGAAATGTCAAGTTGGGGTAGTCTAGCTTTCCTGAATAGAGGTGTAGTGGTTAGGTGTAGTGGAAGGGGACACTGAAGAGGTGGGCTTTGAGCAAGGATTTGAAGATGGGCAGGGAGGGGGCCCGGCGTATGGACTCAGGGAGTTTGTTCCAAGCATGGGGTGAGGCGAGGCAGAAAGGGCGGAGCCTGGAGTTGACGGTGGTGGAAAAGGGTACTGAAAGGAGGGATTTGTCTTGAGAGCGGAGGTTACGGGTAGGAACGTAAGGGGAGATGAGGGTAGAGAGGTAAGGAGGAGGGGCTGCAGATCCGCGTGAATTTGTAGGTTAGTAGGAGAAGCTTGAACTGTATGCGGTATCTGATTGGAAGCCAGTGAAGTGACTTGAGGAGAGGGGTGATATGAGTATATCAGTCAAGGCGGAAGATAAGACGTGCAGCAGAGTTCTGAACGGACTGAAGGGGGGATAGATGGCTAAGTGGGAGGCCAGTGAGGAATAGGTTGCAGTAGTCAAGGCGAGAGGTAATGAGAGAGTGGACAAGAGTTCGGGTGGTGTGCTCAGAGAGGAAAGGGCAAATTTTGCTAATGTTATAGAGGAAGAAGGGACAGGTCTTGGCTATCTGCTGGATATGCGCAGAGAAGGAGAGGGAGGAGTCCAAGATGACACCGAGGTTGCAGGCAGATGAGACGGACGATGAGGGTGTTATCAACTGAGATAGAGAGTGAAGGGAGAGGAGAAGTGGGCTTGGGTGGGAAGACAATAAGTTCGGTCTTGACCATGTTCAGTTTCAGTTGGCGGTTGGACATCCAGGCAGCAATGTCGGATAAGCAGTACAAACGGTTTAGCACACAGCTCTACTATGAAATGACTGATCTGAAAATACCACTGCGTACATGGATTTTCAAAAGGTGTTTGACAAAGTACTTCATGAAAGACTCCCGAGGAAATTGGAGAGTCATGGGTCAGGAGGTATTGTCCCATTGTGGATTAAAATCTGGTTAAAAGATAGAAAACAGAGAGTAGGGTTAAACGGTCAGTATTCCCAATGGAAATGGGTAGCTATTGGCATTCAACAACAACAACAACAACCATTTCTAAAGCGCTACTAGGGTTACGCAGCGCTGTACAATTCAAACATAGAAGGACAGTCCCTGCTCAAAGAGCTTACAATCTAAAAGACAAGAGAACAATCTAAAGACAAGTGAACAATCTAGAGGACGAGTGAACAGTTAATCTGATATGGTGGATAGATTGGGGTATTTTATATTTCTCGAGCGGTTAGGCGCCGAAGGCAGCATTGAAGAGGTGAGTTTTAAGCAGGGGTCTGTACTGGGACCACTACTTTTTAATATATTTATAAATTATCAAGAGATGGGAATAACTAGTGAGCTAATTACATTTGCTGATGACACAAAGTTATTCAAAGTTGTTAAATTGCAAGAGGATTATGAAAAATTACAAGGGGACCTTACGAGACTGGGAGACTGGGCAGATAACATTTAAGTGAGCAAGTGCAAAGTGATGCATGTGGGAAAGAGGAACCCGAATTGTAACTACGTAATGCAAGGATCCATGTTAGGAGTCACCGACCAGGAAAGGGATATAAGCGTCATCGTTGATGATACATTGAAACCCTCTGCTCATTGTGCGGCAGTGGCTAAGAAAGCAAATAGAATGTTAGGTATTACTAGGAAAGGAATGGAAAACAAAAAATGAGGACATTATAATGCCTTTGTATTGCTCCATGGTGTGACCACACCTCAAATACTGTGTGCAATTCTGGTTACCACCTTTCACAAAAGATATAGAGGGGCATAATCGAACGTCGCCGGCCAAATAGATCACCGGCGATCTATGTTGGCGGTGGCGCTACAGCTGGTCGGAACCGTATTATCGAAAAAGATGGCCGGCCATCTTTTTTGTCGATAATATGGTTTAGCCCGGCCAAATGCCGGGTTTGAGATGGCCGGGTTTGTTTTTCAGCGATAATGGAAATTTATGTCGGCCATCTCAAACCCCGGCCAAATTCAAGGCATTTGGCCGTGGGAGGAGCCAGCATTTTTAGTGCACTGGCCCCCCTGACATGCCAGGACACCAACCAGCCACCCTAGGGGTCACTGCGGTGGACTTCAGAAAAGCTCCTACGTGCATAGCTCCCTTACTTTGGGAGCTGAGCCCCCCAAACCCACTACCCACAAATGTACTGCACCTACTAAATTTGCTCCAGGGACCTGCATACAGCCTCTGGACTTATTGCTGCTGTATAACTTTGGCACACCAGTTCACACCTGAAGACTAATCTCTCTGAAAAAGTCCTTTCTTGAAATAAGCACGTTTACTCACAGTTAACTGCAGATCAGAGGTTGTGCCCCACTGGCAAAGAGTCCCCTGGTACTAAGATTAGCAGTAGGTCAGAGCTGGCACAATGGTGTACAATGCCCTCTTTCAGCACCATTCAAGGTAAGAACTACGTTCTCTAACATGAGTAACACAGGAAAGGGAACTAAAACTGGCTTACAAAAATGGCCACTACCGCATGGGCTACAACAGGAAACAAAACAGGGCACACTCTGACCCAGTTAGCAGGGGGGAAAAGCACCATGGAAGTAGAGCCCAGAACCCTACACCCACCACAATGCATTGCTAATGTGACTCTGCAGGGCACCTAACAGAAAAGGTGTCACACTCACCCGAGAGCCACATCGCAACCAGGGAAAGGCTGTCGGAGGATACAACACATTCTGCTGTCATGGAGGTGGGTACGGCATTTGAGGCTGGCATACAGGCTGGAAAAAAAGGTTTTTAGCTTTATTTTTTTAGTATGGAAGGGGGTTGGTGACCACTGGGGGAGTATGGGGAGATCATCCCCCATTCCCTCCAGTGGTCAACTGGTCAGTTGGGGCACCTTTTTGAGGCTTGATCGTGAAAATAAAAGGACCAAGTAAACCCGGCGAAATACTGCTTAACGCCGCTTTTTTTTCTCCATTATCAGCGAAAGCCGGCCATCTGGTAGCCACGCCCATGCCCGCCCATGTCCCGCCTTCGCTAATCTACCGACACGCCCCCTTGAACTTTCGCCGGCAAAGCGACGGGAAAGCGGCGATGCTGTCAAAAATGCCGCTTTCAATTATACCGATTTCGCAGCTTTTAAGAAATCGCCGGCCATCTCCCGATTTGTGTCAGAAGATGGCCGGCGATCACTTTTGATTGTAAGCTGGATAGTGGAATTAGAAAAGGTACAGACAAGGGCGACGAAAATGATAAAGGGGATGGAACAACTTCCCTATGAGGAAAGGCTAAAGCGGTTAGGGCTCTTTAGCTTGGAGAAAAGATGGCTGAGGGGGGATATGATAGAGGTCTATAAAATAATGAGTGGAGTGGAATGGGTAGATGCGAATCGCTTGTTTACTCTTTCCCATAAATACTAGGACTAGGGGGCATGTAATGAAGCTACAAAATAGTAAATTTAAATCGAATCAGAGAAAAGTTTTCTTCACTCAACATGTAATTAAACTCTGGAATTTGTTGTAGAGAATGTAGTAAAAGCAGTTAGCCTAGCGGGGTTTAAAAAAGGTTTGGCTGGCTTCCTGAGGGAGAAGTCCATAGACCATTATTAAAATGGAATTGGGGAAAATCCACTGCTTATTTCTAGGATAAGCAGCATAAAATGTATTGTACTTTTTTGAGATCTTGCCAGGTACTTGTGACCTGGACTGGCTACTGTTGGAAACAGGATGCTAGGCTTGATGGACCTTTGGTCCATCCCAGTATGGCAATACTTATATACTTATGTACTTATGCTGTAAAGAATGGTCATGCAAATTACTGCCATCTTAAGATTGCAGTAATAATTTGTAGCTCATTGTGAAATGTCACCTTTCCTGTCATGCCTGAGCTAGGATTGGCTCAGGCACAGACAGGAATAGTGGTATTTTAAAAGAAAAAAGTTGCAGCAGTCTGGATGAGCCCCAATCTTCCTTCCTCCCTGGGGCCCTTTTACTAAAGGATGGTAGGGCTACCACCGTATTCGCAGGCGGCAAATCAGACCTCTGCCGCATGCCACCTCCTGCACTAAAAATGCATTTTTGTTTTCTAGCACTGGAGGCTTACCCGGTGCTGCCCGGTTTCCACTGGGTGAGTGCAGGAGCCCTTACCGTATCCTCAATGGGTGGCCACTGTTTGGAAAACAGGATACTGAGATAGATGGACCATTGGTCTGACCCAGGGAGCTTAGCTGAGATTGGTTGGCAGAGCCGGTGGGGGGAGGTGGGGCTGGTGGTTGGGAGGCGGGGCTAGTGCTGGACAGACTTCTACAGTCTGTGCCCTGAAAAAGACAGATACAGATCAAGGTAAGGTATACACAGAAAGTAGCACATATGAGTTTATCTTGTTGGGCAGACTGGATGGACCGTGCAGGTCTTTTTCTGCTGTCATCTACTATGTTACTCTTATGTTCTAACTACTGCAGGCCCAATGCGGCCACCAGCAGTAATTCTGCCTTGAGTGCATGCCATTTCTGGAACTATGGAAAATAATTGTGCAATTTCTAGTGTGGCACTAACCTGGCGGTTACGGTGGGAGCCATTACAACCACCTGAATGGGTGACGGAAAGTGCTCCCCCCACATGGCCCTGCGGTAAGTAATCTTACCCCAAGGTCATGTCTTTTTTAGGGGCTTTTTACCTGCTGCAGTAAAGAGGGCCCTGATGTGCAACAAAAATGGCCACCACCCCTAACTCAGGGCCCTTTTTGCCGCAGTTTGGCATAAGGACCCCATTATGCACTAAAGTTAACCAGGCACCAGTCTGAATATTGGCCGGCACCCAGTGAGCTTCTGGGTGACTGCAGAGACCTGGATACTGAATGCTGGGAGCTGTGCCTGCCTGAGTATTGACTATCTGGGGCCAGTTCAGCCCGCGGCTGAGATACCGCTTACCGCCATGGGCTGAATATCACCTGTACAATACTTTTATACTTTTTTACTAGTATAAAAGCCCCGTTTCTGATGCAAATGAAACGGGGGCTAGCAAGGTTTTCTTCTGTGTGCATGTGGGAGTGTGTGTGTCCCTGCCCTCTGCCCTCTCTCCCTTCCCCTGTGCTCTCTGTCCCCTCCCCCCTCCGAGTCGAGTCCTTCAGTGTTAAGTTTCCTGCTGTGCTCTGTTTGTGTTACAGAGATAATGAGGGCTTCTGCCCTCTCTCCCCTCCCCCCTCTGAGTCCTTCACTGTTACAGAGAGAGCGATTTGATTTCGTGCTTTGCTGTGTTTTCCTTCACTGTTTGTGTTACAGAGAGAGCGAGGGCGGGGCAGACACTCATGGGGAAACCGGATATCTCTCCCCCTTCACACTTCCGGCTGGAGGCTTCATTTAGAACGTTGGTGGTGCCTTTTATATATATATATCAATGGAGAACAAGAACTCAGTCAAAAAGGCTCTCGCGTTGACCCAAAGGTTTCCAGGAGGCCACTTTCCATCACAGGTCAAAAAACTGCATTAGGTTAGAACATAAGAACATAAGAGTAACCATACAGGGTCAGACCAATGGTCCATCTAGCCCAGTATCCTGTTTTCCAAATAGTGGCCAAGCCAGGCAGAAACTCAAATCGTAGAGACATTCCATGTAGAACCCCAAAGAATATCAAGATTCTGGAATCCTAAAGAGTGACAAGATTCCATGCAGAATCTTAAAGAGTAGCAACATTCCATACTACAAATCCCAGGGCAAGCAGTTTCCCATGTCTGTCTTAATAGCAAACTGTGGACTTTTCCTCCACGAATTTGTCCAAAAATTCAAATAATGCACTGTAATGTCCAGGATATAAATCCTCCCCCAGTTTTTTTTTCATTATTATCACTCGCAATTCAGTCACATTGTCAAAATAAACTTATCTGCCCAGACTTCTGTGAATATTCACACTGCAAATGTCCCAACAGGGGGACCCTCGCTTTGCTGTACTAAATTTCATCAGGGGAGGAGAAAGCCTTTTTTGACTGAGGTCGCTTTCTCCATTCGTTTTTATTTTATTTATTTGTTTAGATCCATTTCTATTGTTGTACTGGATTTTTATCTATTCTCTATCTTTTGGGAATACAATCTATGACCCCCCATGACAAAGGAGAAATAGTGTATGCCATAGAATTGTGTCATTCTTTGCTACACCTATGTACTGTGCTTGGGAAGGCAATGTATTGTGCTGACTGAGTGAAGGCTGAGAGAAAATGGGGAGGGTCCTTTAACCAAGTTGCAGTAAGAGGGGGAGTAGCCTAGTGGTTAGTGCAGTGGACCTTGACCCTGCAGAACTGGATTCAATTCCTGCTGCAGTTCCTGGTGGCTCTGGGAGTGGAGGAGTGGCCTAGTGGTTAGGGTGGTGGACTTTGGTCCTGGGGAACTGAAGAACTGAGTTCAATTCCCAACACAGGCAGCTCCACTCTGGGTAAGTCACTTAACCCTCCATTGCCCCATGTAAGCCACATTGAGCCTGCCATGAGTGGGAAAGTGCAGGGTACAAATGTAACAAAAAAAAAAGTCACTTAACTCTCCATTGCCCCATATACAAACTAAATACCTGTATACAGACCACTTTGATTGTAACCAAAGAAAGGCAATATATCAAGTCCCATTTCCTTTCCCTTTTTGATGAGCGGTGAGGCCCCTTTTTACCGCAGCGGTAAAAGGCTGCCTTTAAAAAAAACAGAAGAAATGGCCGTGCGGCAAGTGAACAACTTGCCGGTTGGCCATTTCGGGGGGGAGGGGGAGCACCTACTGCCACCCACTGAGGTTGCGGTAAGGACTCCCGTCGTGCTAACCCGGTGATAACCTGGCAGCATGTGGCACTATGAAATTATTTAACGCTTCAAAGCACTCCTTGCAAACATATATTCTGTTTAATGATTTTTTATTTTATTTTTTCTGTATACTCACACCCAATAATAAACAGTTTATTGCAGAACTCCTTTCATGCGTCCAGCACACGTTCACAATCATTCAAATTTCCACCTTCCTCCCTTTCAATCGTATCATTGAATGGTTATTCCGAAGCAGCGTTGTTTGGTGATGAACAGCCATTTTATTGGGGAAAGGAAGCTATAGTACTTTCACCCAATTTCCCTTCATTTCGTTAGCCGTAACGGCTTCTTTTGCACAGAGGACATGGTCAACTTTGTATCTTTGAGAGACTATCCTGCTTATAATCGAACGAGAAAAACGCCCAAGTTCCGACCTAAATCGGGAGATGGACGTTTATCTCACAAAAACGAATAAAGCGGTATAATCGAAAGCCGATTTTTGGACGTTTTCAACTGCACTCCGTCGTGGATGCGGACAAAGTTGATGGGGGCGTGTCAGAGGTGTGGCGAAGGCGGAACTGGGGCGTGGTTATCTGCCGAACAAAGATGGGCGCATTTCACCGATAATGGGAAAAAAGTATGCGTTTTTAGCTAGAATTTAGGACACTTTTCCTGGACCCTGTTTTTTTCACGAATAAGGCCCCAAAAAGTGCCCTAAATGACCAGATGACCACTGGAGGGAATCGGGGATGACCTCCCCTGACTCCCCCAGTGGTCACTAACCCCCTCCCACCACAAAAAAATGATGTTTCACAACTTTTTATTTTCACCCTCAAATGTCATACCCAGCTCCCTGGCAGCAGTATGCAGGTCACTGGAGGAGTTGTTAGGGGGTGCAGTGGACTTCAGGCAGGTGGACCCAGGCCCATCCCCCCTACCTGTTACAATTGTGCTGCTTAATGCTTATTAGTCGTCCAACCCCCCCCCCCAAACCCACTGTACCCACATGTAGGTGCCCCCCTTCACCCCTTAGGGCTATAGTAATGGTGTAGACTTGTGGGCAGTGGGTTTTGAGGGGGATTTGGGGGGCTCAACACACAAGGGAAGGGTGCTATGCACCTGGGAGCTCTTTTACCTGTTTTTTTGGTTTTGTAAAAGTGCCCCCTAGGGTGCCCGGTTGATGTCCTGGCATGTGAGGGGGACCAGTGCACTACGAATCCTGGCCCCTCCCACGAATATATGTCTTGGATTTATTCGTTTTTGAGCTGGGCGCTTTCATTTTCCATTATCGCTGAAAAACAAAAACGCCCAGCTCACACATTGTTGAATAAAACATGGGCGTCTATTTTTTCCCAAAATACGGTTCGGTCCACCCCTTCACGGACCCGTTCTCGGAGATAAACGCCCATGGAGATAGGCGTTTTCGTTCAATTATGCCCCTCCATGCATAGAGTCTTGCGAGGCTTGTTATGCATTTAATTCACTCTGATGCCGTGGCGTTCCTAGGGGGGGTGGTGGGTGCGGTCCGCCCCGGGTGCACGCCGCTTGGGGGGGGTGCCGCGCGCGCCTGTCCTCCGTTCGTTCCATGCTTCTTCTCTGCCCCGGAACAGGTTACTTCCTGTTCCGGGGCAGAGAAGAAGCGTGGAACGAACGGAGGACAGGCGCGCGCGGCACCCCCCCCAGCGGCGTGCACCCGGGGGGGGTTCTTTCACGGGGGGGTGTCCTTTTGCCGGGGGGGGGGTCTGTGCTGCATCCGGGGGGGGGGGGAGCGCTGCACTCGGGGGGCGGGGTACATCGGCGATCCGCCCCGGGTGTCAGCCCCCCTAGGAACGCCACTGCTCTGATGAGAGCATTTAAGATTCTGGACAGACAATACAGTGGGGGAAATAAGTATTTGATCCCTTGCTGATTTTGTAAGTTTGCCCACTGACAAAGACATGAGCAGCCCATAATTGAAGGGTAGGTTATTGGTAACAGTGAGAGATAGCACATCACAAATTAAATCCGGAAAATCACATTGTGGAAAGTATATGAATTTATTTGCATTCTGCAGAGGGAAATAAGTATTTAATCCCTCTGGCAAACAAGACCTAATACTTGGTGGCAAAACCCTTGTTGGCAAGTACAGCGGTCAGACGTCTTCTGTAGTTGATGATGAGGTTTGCACACATGTCAGGAGGAATTTTGGTCCACTCCTCTTTGCAGATCATCTCTAAATCATTAAGAGTTCTGGGCTGTCGCTTGGCAACTCGCAGCTTCAGCTCCCTCCATAAGTTTTCAATGGGATTAAGGTCTGGTGACTGGCTAGGCCACTCCATGACCCTAATGTGCTTCTTCCTGAGCCACTCCTTTGTTGCCTTGGCTGTATGTTTTGGGTCATTGTCGTGCTGGAAGACCCAGCCACGACCCATTTTTAAGGCCCTGGCGGAGGGAAGGAGGTTGTCACTCAGAATTGTACGGTACATGGCCCCATCCATTCTCCCATTGATGCGGTGAAGTAGTCCTGTGCCCTTAGCAGAGAAACACCCCCAAAACATAACATTTCCACCTCCATGCTTGACAGTGGGGACGGTGTTCTTTGGGTCATAGGCAGCATTTCTCTTCCTCCAAACACGGCGAGTTGAGTTCATGCCAAAGAGCTCAATTTTTGTCTCATCTGACCACAGCACCTTCTCCCAATCACTCTCGGCATCATCCAGGTGTTCACTGGCAAACTTCAGACGGGCCGTCACATGTGCCTTCCGGAGCAGGGGGACCTTGCGGGCACTGCAGGATTGCAATCCGTTATGTCGTAATGTGTTACCAATGGTTTTCGTGGTGACAGTGGTCCCAGCTGCCTTGAAATCATTGACAAGTTCCCCCCTTGTAGTTGTAGGCTGATTTCTAACCTTCCTCATGATCAAGGATACCCCACGAGGTGAGATTTTGCGTGGAGCCCCAGATCTTTGTCGATTGACAGTCATTTTGTACTTCTTCCATTTTCTTACTATGGCACCAACAGTTGTCTCCTTCTCGCCCAGCGTCTTACTGATGGTTTTGTAGCCCATTCCAGCCTTGTGCAGGTGTATGATCTTGTCCCTGACATCCTTAGACAGCTCCTTGCTCTTGGCCATTTTGTAGAGGTTAGAGTCTGACTGATTCACTGAGTCTGTGGACAGGTGTCTTTCATACAGGTGACCATTGCCGACAGCTGTCTGTCATGCAGGTAACGAGTTGATTTGGAGCATCTACCTGGTCTGTAGGGGCCAGATCTCTTACTGGTTGGTGGGGGATCAAATACTTATTTCCCTCTGCAGAATGCAAATAAATTCATATACTTTCCACAATGTGATTTTCCGGATTTAATTTGTGATGTGCTATCTCTCACTGTTACCAATAACCTACCCTTCAATTATGGGCTGCTCATGTCTTTGTCAGTGGGCAAACTTACAAAATCAGCAAGGGATCAAATACTTATTTCCCCCACTGTATATTTGTAACAGTTGACAGGCAACAATGTTGGTTCACTTCCGAATGGTAGGATTGAAAGGGAGTAAGGTGGAAATTTGAATGATTGTGAACGTGTGCTGGACGCAAGAAAGGAGTTCTGCAATAAACTTTATTATTGGGTGTGAGTACACAGAAAAAATAAAATAAAAAATCGTTAAACAGAATACATGTTTGCAAGGAGTGCTTTCAAGCGTTCTATATTGAGTATATTTGTACTCCGGGTAAAGTAAAAATTCCCCTGTGGCAGTGTAATTGACTACGAAATTATTGCCAGAAGAGGCACGAGCTGCAGTAGCCTGGGGGTAATTCCGGATTAGCGAGCGGTAAGCCCGCGTTGGGCTTACTGCCGCTTTGTAAAAGACCCCCCATGGGTGAAACATTGTGATATGACTGGCTGAGGCCAGAAGTCGCTGTCAGTGGAAAGTGAATGGGCTGTGTCGGCATTAGCGAACGGAAGCCTTTAGCGCGGCTTAGTAAATAGGGGGATAGTACTTTGGACATTGATCATGAATAGCGCTTCTGAAATGACCACCGCAGTTTACTAAAATGGTTGTATGTCCCCCCTCCCCCCCCCCCAGCATCCTTATACGTATTTTACAAAAGGCTTTGCTAAACATGGACCCTTTTGTTAAATAGTCAGAGTACATTCAACCTGGATACCATTTCCTTCCTAGATGCCCCATTTATTTATTTATTTGTAGAATTTGTATCCCACATTTTCCTACCAATTTGCAGGCTCAATGTGGCTTACATTTGCCGTAGTGACGATTGCCATTTCCGGTCAGTAGAATTACAAAATGGTATTTCGTTCAAGTGCGTACATACACGATAGAGGAATACATTAAGGTATTGCAAATAGATTCTTAAGTAATAGATTAGATTGTAACATACGTTGGGTCATCATTTATAGAAAGATCATTTTCGACATTAGGGTAGAAGTGGTAACGTTTGTACATTAAAAGCAGTGAGGCTAGCCAGTCAGGTGATTAGAGATCGGTTCTGTCTCGTTCCTGATCAGTCTTATTGTTTAGTAGAGGAGTGTGGTAGCCGTGTTAGTCCACTCTTAAGGTTATCAATAGAAATCAAACAAAATAAAACATGGAAAAGAAAATAAGATGATACCTTTTTTATTGGACATAACTTAATACATTTCTTGATTAGCTTTCGAAGGTTGCCCTTCTTCCTCAGATCGGAAATAAGCAAATGTGCTAGCTGACAGTGTATATAAGTGAAAACATTCAAGCATTACTATGACAGTCTGACAGGGTGGGAGGAGGGGGGTGGGTAGGAAGTATGCATGGGGACATCAAAGCATATCATTGATATTCTAACAGGGTGGGTGTGGATAGGTGAGGGGAGGGTGATCAACAGAGACATACAGCTTTATGGTTTATAATGGGCTAGGAACCCCAGATCCTTGTTAAGTCCTTTCTGTTGGGTGTTAAAATATTCAATCATTCTGACTTCAAAGGTCTTACGTTCTTGTATGGTTTTAAAGTTACCTTTGAGGATTCTCACTGTGAAATCACTGGTACAGTGTCCTGGTCCTGTAAAATGTTGACCAACAGGCGTGGGAACCCTGCTGGCACCAGTATTGTTCATATGATGTCTATGTAAATTGAATCTTGTCTTAAGCATCTGGCCTGTTTCTCCAATATAGCATCCTTCGTTACATTTTTTACACTGAATGATATATACCACATTGGAAGATGAGCAAGTGAAAGGTCCCTTTATGTTGAATATCTTTCCTTTGTGGATGACTTTGGGGTCCTGTGAAATATTTTGGCATAGTTTGCAACTGGATAAATTACAGGGAAGTGTGCCCTTCTGTTCTTTTTCAGTCTGTGAAGGAAGTTTACTTCTGATTAGCTTGTGTTTTAAGTTGGGTGGCTGTCGGAAGGCCAGTACTGGTGGGGATGGAAATATCTCTTTCAGTAATTCATCCTCCTGGAGTATAGGTTGTACATCTCTTATGATTTTCCTCAGTTTTTCCAGCTCTGGATTGTATGTCACTACAAGCGGGATTCTGTCTGTGGATTTTTTCTTTTTATACTGTAGCAGATTCTCCCTGGGTGTTTTGAGGGAGGAGGCAATATTCTTGGAGATTATTTTGGGGTTGTAGCCCTTCTGTTTGAAGGATTCAGTCAGGGTTTTAAGGTGTCTGTCTCTGTCCCCTGGGTCACTTATATACACTGTCAGCTAGCACATTTGCTTATTTCCGATCTGAGGAAGAAGGGCAACCTTCAAAAGCTAATCAAGAAATGTATTAAGTTATGTCCAATAAAAAAGGTATCATCTTATTTTCTTTTCCATGTTTTATTTTGTTTGATTACTATTGATAATCTTATTGTTTAGTAATTATGACGGTTGTTTGTGATATGCCTTCTTGAATAGGTCAGTTTTCAGTAGCCTTCGGAAGCTAGCCAGATCTTGCGTTGTTTTTATGGCCTTTGGTAATGCGTTCCTTAGTTGCAAACTTTAGCTGACGGCAACTTAATACCACTTCGACAACACAATGAGTTGAGAGAGATTCTATGAAGCATCATCAAAGCTTCACATCATTTTTTTCTATTCTGTTATTTAGTTTTCTCTGTCTCTTGTCTAAATCCCCTGGCTGGAATACCTCAGAGAAGTTTTAAAAGCGAAATAAAAATAAGCACGGATGCACACTACAGCATCCGCTCCCTACGAAAAGTCAAAACCGAGATCCTTTGCTAATAGAAATGTTCAAAACCAGATAAAAAAAAAAAACCTTCACGGCAAAACCTCTGTGTTTGTGCTGCTATTTCATGTCAAGGCAATTACAATGATGTTATTAGGGAAGAGCAGGAGCTGTTATGTAGGAAGCCGAGAAAACAAACCTTTAAGCAATCATGTAGAGCATGGGAGAACGTCTCGAAGCTGGGGAGCGAACAAAGCTTTAGCCCTGTCAGAGTATTGATCTGTTCCAGGAGGTGCAGAGTTCTGCAGAACTGTGATGGTCTCCCCTGCTGGGTTTTTGAGAGCTACGAAAGAATACAATATCGATTTGGCCCAGTTCCTGAGTAGTAACTTACTGAGAAGACACAACTACAGGCCACCAGCCCTGAAAGCGAATGGGTTCACAACAATGCAATTTTCTCTCAGTCCCAGCAGAGAGGGCCCGCGCAGCATTGGTGATTATGACATGTAGAGTTCGGCCAGATGGCCAGCATGTACGGCAATATTAATCCTAATTTCAGGTGTCCTGAAGGTATTAAAATAAACCTTGAAAGGATTATTAAATGTGCATATACTGTAGGCCTCATTCATTTATTTCAAGTGTCTCTCCCTTGCCAGGACCGCCCCCCCCCCCCCCCCTCCGCCATTCCCTTTAAAGGATATAGAAACATGAAGTCCTAGGAGGCACACACATCTGCTTTTTATTTTTTGAAAAAAAAAAAAAGTATAATTTTGAACACTTTATCAGTGCAGCAGCATCTTTATCTTTTGAAAAGGAAAGATGAGGCTTTCAAATGAAGTGAGATGCCTGCTTAAACTATACAATTCTACTGTCGGAGAGGTAAATCATATTAAGATTTTGTATATAATCAAAGGAAATTGCTAGAGCATTTTATTCTACTCAGCACAAACCTCCCTGATAGATCTTCAAACTCAGTGGTCTACTGATATACAACCTCTGGGGTAAGGGAAAGGGAAGGGGGCGGCCAAGTTCTGACAATCCCCTAGAGTTTAACCAAAGAGCAGCAATCAGAGAAATTCTGCAGAGAGTTTTGACCCTTGTTTTTTTACACCGGAGATCACAGCAGGGGAGAAGAAACAAAGAACACAGGGAATCCACCTCAGAACGGCATAAAGGAGAGATGCCTGGCAGTGAAAACGGAAGAAAATCCAGGAAACGGGGTAGAAAAGTTACTGAGTGGCGCTACGGAAAATAATTCTGTAATTTCTAGCGTGGCGCTAACCTGGCAGTAATCACTAGCTGGTTACCAACAGGCAGGGGCGTAGCCAGACCTCGGCGGGAGGGGGGTCCAGAGCCCGAGGTGGGGGGGGGGGCAAAGTTTAGCCTGCCTCCCCCAACCGCTGACCCCGCCCGCCACTTTAGACCCCCCTCCCACCGCCAACCCTCCCCCGTCACCACCATCGACCCTCCCCTGTCGCCACCACCGCCAGGTACCTTTGCTGGCGGGGTTCCCCAACCCCCGCCAGCCGAAGTCTTCTTCAGCGCCGTTTGACTCCAGCGCCTTCGCTGATGATCTGTTTCTAACTCCTGACGTCCTGCGTGCACGTCCTGTATGTAGCCCCTTGCAGGACGTGCATGCAGGACGTCAGGAGTCAGAAACAGATCATCAGCGAAGGCGCCGGAGTCGATCGGTGCTGAAGAAGACTTCGGCTGGCGGAGGTTGGCGACCCCCGCCAGCAAAGGTATCTGGCAGCGGCGGCGGCGGGAGGGGGTCCAAAGTGGCGGAGGAGGGTCGGCAGCAGAGGGATCAAAAGTAGAGGGGGCCAGGGCTTAATCTGTGGGGTCCCATGCCCCCGTGGCCCCACCTAGCTACACCCCTGCCACCAGGTTACCACAGGAGCCCTTACCATCACCTCAATGGGTGGCGGTAAGTGCTCCCCACTGCATGGCCACATGGTAAGTGTAATCTTACTGCACGGCCATGTCCTTTTTAGGGGCTTTTTACCTGCTGCGGTAAAAAAGGGCCTCACATTGCAAAAATGGCTCTTTCCGCTACCGCAGGGCCCTTTTTATTGCAGCTTGGTAAAAGGACCCCTGAATGAGCTGCTGTCAATCAATAATTGTTGTTAATTGGCACTCGTCACCTAATTCAATATGTCCTTACTCGCACCCTTAGGTCTCTTAACCAACAGCGCTTATTTATTCCCAGTCTTAAAGAGATACTTCATGAGTACACCAGGGAGTGGAAGAGTGGCCTAGTGGTTAGGGTGGTGGACTTTGGTCCTGGAGAGCTGAGTTCAATTCCCACTTCAGGCACAGGTGGTTCCTTGTGACTCTGGGCAAGTCACTTAACCCTCTATTGCCACATTGAGCCTGCCATGAGTGGGAAAGCACAGCATACAAATGTAACAAAAATAAATTCTATTTTTTTTTTCATTTCAAGGACCCTCATTATGGAAATCTTTGCCTTCTCTTCTCTATTTACAAATGTCCTTCGCACAATTTAAAGTCTATCTAACACATTTTCTATTTCAGGATGCTTCTTCCTGAACTGCCTCCACCGAAAATTAGTCCCTGTATGCGAGCACCGAGAGACACCAGCGCTACCTTCTGTATGACCCTCCCCATCTTTCCTATCTGAAATTGTAGTTCTACCCCTTGCCCCTGAAGTCCTCTTGCTCCAGCCTCTGCTCTTCCAGCAAAGATTACTCTGTCATAGAAGCCCCTGCTTATTGTATTGGATAGGATACCCCGCTCACTCCACGGATCCTGGCAGGGATTTGGGCAACCAAAGACCTCGTGCACAAAGTGGCAGACACTTTTATTTCTCTTCACTCCTCCTCCTCCTCCTCCTCCTACTACTACTTATCATTTCTAAAGCGCTACTAGATGTACGCAGCGCTGTACACTTGAACATGAAGAGACAGTCCCTGCTCGACAGAGCTTACAATCTACTTAGGACAGACAAACAGGACAAACAAGAGATAAGGACAAAGAGTAACAACATTCTGTGTAGAATCCCAAAGAGCAGCAAGATTCCAGAATCCCAAAGACTACTACTACTACTTATCATTTCTAAAGTGCTACTAGACGTATGCATCGCTGTACACTTGAACATGAAGAGACAGTCCCTGCTCCACAGAGCTTACAATCTAATTAGGACAGACAGACAGAACAAACAAGAGATAAGGGAATATTAAAGTGAGGATGATAAAATAGTGGAAACTATTATAAAGAATAAAATTACAAAACACGTAGACAAAAATGGTTTAATGGGACAGAGTCAACAAGGGTTCAGCCCAGGGAAGTCTTGCCTCACCAATTTGCTTCATTTCATTGAAGGTGTGAATAAACATGTGGATAAAGGTCAACCAGTTGACATAGAGGGGCATAATCGAATGAAAACGTCTATCTCCATGGGCGTTTATCTCCGAGAACAGGTCCGTGAAGGGGTGGACCGAACTGTATTTTGGGAAAAAATAGACGTCCATGTTTTATTCAACAATTTGTGAGCTGGGCGTTTTTGTTTTTCAGCGATAATGGAAAATGAAAGCGCCCAGCTCAAAAATGAATAAATCCAAGGCATTTGTTCGTGGGAGGGGCCAGGAGTCGTAGTGCACTGGTCCCCCTCACATGCCAGGACACCAACCGGGCACCCTAGGGGGCATTTTTACAAAAAAAACCAAAAAGGTAAAAGAGCTCCCAGGTGCATAGCACCCTTCTGTTGGGTGTTGAGTCCCCCAAATCCCCCTCAAAACCCACCACCCACAAGTCTACACCATTACTATAGCCCTAAGGGGTGAAGGGGGGCACCTACATGTGGGTACAGTGGGTTTGGGGGGCGGTGTGGAGGGCTCCCATTTACCAGCACAAGTGTAGCAGGTGGGGGGGGGATGGGCCTGGGTCTACCTGCCTGACGTCCACTGCACCCCCTAATAACTGCTCCAGTGACCTGCATACTGCTGCCAGGGTATGACATTTGAGGGTGAACATAAAAAGTTGTGAAACGGCATATTTTTGTGGTGGGAGGGAGTTTGTGACCACTGGGGGAGTCAGGGGAGGTCATCCCCGACTCCCTCCAGTGGTCATCTGGTCATTTAGGGCACTTTTTGGGGCCCTATTCGTGGAAAAACAGGGTCCAGGAAAAGTGCCCTAAATTCTCGCTAAAAACGCATATTTTTTTTCCATTATCGGCGAAAGGCGCCTATCTCTGATCGGCCGATAACCACGCCCCAGTTCCGCCTTCACCACGCCTTTGACACGCCCCCATCAACTTTGTCCGCATCCGCAACGGAGTGCTGTTGAAAGCGTCCAAATTCGGCTTTCGATTATACCGCTTTATTCGTTTTTGTGAGATAAACGTCTATCTCCCGATTTGGGTCGCAATATAGGCGTTTTTCTTTTTCAATTATAAGCTGGATAGTATATCTAGATTTTCAGAAAGCTTTTGATAAAGTGCCTCATGAGAGACTCCTGAGAAAATTCAGGTGCAATGCCTGTATATGGCTCAATTAGAGAAAGCTTTTGTATATCCATCAGAATTTGTTTCAAAGGTGGTGGGTTAGCTGCGATATATAGATGACATTCTCCTTATTAGGAAAGGGAATATGATCGAATTAACACAATATATTGAGCATTTAAACTCCAGTGACCCCAGTATTAAGTTTGTCCATCATATGGGGGCTCTAGTCGATCATATGCCCCCCCCCCCCCCAATTACATCTCACTGTCAGTCATTACAGTGTCAGTTTTGCCCCTCAGCCATTACAATTCCAGAACTGTACCCTGGCACAGCCACCACATGACAATTGACTGGATATACACCTCCCCCTATCCAACAACCACTCTGATTACTCCTCCCAACCCCTGGCCAGGAGCTAGATATGATTCGGCGGTCCCTTGGGGGAACTCATCCAGACCTCACTCCAGGGGCGTAGCCAGAAACCCAATTTTGGGTGGGCCTGGGTCCATGATAGGTGGGCAGAACTCCACCCTGTCCTACGAGTGATTTGGTCTCTCCCTCTCATGCCTGCATGCCATATGATCTCTCAAACATCCCCCCTTCCCTGCATACCTTTTAAAAAGCACATTTTCACTGGCAGTGAACAGCAACTAATACACACTGCTCATGTTGGCTCCACAGCCTTTTCTCTGATGCAGCTTCCTGTTTCCACATAGGCAGGAATACATCAAAGGGGGAAGGCTGTGGGGCTGATGTAAACAGTATGTGTCAGTCGCTGCAGGCCAAGATCTTCTATTTACAAGGTATGCAGGAGGGACAGTTGTTGGAAGTTTTTGGTTGGTGGGGCTTGGGGATCCCTGCCAGCCACATCATAGGTGTGCTGCTACTGGCTGGGCCTCAGCTCAAAGTGGGTGGGCCTGGGCCCACCCAGGCCCACCCTTGGCTACGCCACTGCCTTACTCCATTACCAGCTCTCCTCAGGGGGTTACAATCAGGATTGAGCAGGATGTCTAGTTTCAGAGAAGTGCTCATATACAGCAGCGAGCTCCTACAGGGATTATGCGAGGGTGACCCCTGAATCCCAGGGTTGTAGCCAGACAACAGATCTTGGGTGGGCCTAGGCAACAAGTGGGCACCAAGTGTTCTGCACACCACCACCACCAAAAAAATATCTAAGCTGGCAGGAAAATGCTTCTTTCCACCTTGGCAGGCTGCAGCAGGCATGCGCTGAAAACTGAGCATGCTCAGGTGCCAGTATTGTGGAGAGTAACGTTTTTGTACTATCAGGGGGAAGTCTTCAGCTGGCAGAGCTTGGGATCTCCACCAGCTACCGCTAAATGGGTGCTACTGTTGGGTGTAGGTTTGACTGTTTCACTGAGACAGAGTTCTTTGCGGATGCGGTGTTCTTCTGTCTGTGCTTTGTTTGCACACATTACCCGGGCACAGACAGTAGAAGTCTGTCCGGCTCTGGCCTTGTTCTCCAGCTGCTGAAGCTGAATCTGTCCAGCCACGATCAGGTCACAGACCATAGAGTTGAACCCCCCCACTTGCCTATCTTGATATTAAACCCTAGACCCCTGAGGCAGGCGTTGTTTACGCCGAAACACAGCCCGTGTCGGGTCTGATCTCAATAAAGGACTCCTGTTGTCTCAATCTGAATTATAGAAAATGGATAGAGACCATGATAAGCTTTAAAAACAAGATATGCCACTTTAAATTCAAAACTGGCGCCTAATGGCATCCAATGCAAACCTCTCAGCGTCAAATTTACTTGCTCTATTAATCAACGTAGCTGCCGTGTTCGACATCAACTGTAATCTATGCTGCAAATAAATATGTATCCTTACGTATAAGGCACTACAATAATCAAATGTGGGACAAGACTATCTTCTGAACCAGAACCTTAATTTTTTATGGGAAGCAAAGATGGGCATAATCGAACGGGGTGCCCAAGTTTTCCTGAGGATGTCCCCGCAGGACGTCCCGGCGAAGGGGCGGGGAAACCCATATTATCGAAACAAGATGGGTGGCCATCTTTCGTTTCGATAATATGGTCGGGGACGCCCAAATCTCCACATTTAGGTCGACCTTAGAGATGGTCGTCCCTAGAGATGGTCATCCCCGGTTTTCGGCGATAATGGAAACCGAAGACGCCCATCTCAGAAACGACCAAATGCAAACCCTTTGGTCGTGGGAGGAGCCAGCATTCGTAGTGCACTGGTCCCCCTCACATGCCAGGACACCAACCGGGCACCCTAGGGGGCACTGCAGTGGACTTCACAAATTGCTCCCATGTGCATAGCTCCCTTACCTTGTGTGCTGAGCCCCCCAAATCCCACTCCCCACAACTGTACACCACTACCATAGACCTAAGGGGTGAAGGGGGGCACCAACTGTTACTCTATTTTCCACTCTTTATATATTCCCGGAGTTGATACTCTCCTCTCCGGAACCTGTAAGCCACATTGAGCCTATGCGGGAAAATGTGGGATACAAATGTAATAAATAAATAAATAAATAAATAAATAAATAAATAAATACGTTGCCTATACATTTTACATCTTAAGAACTTCAGAAGGAAGTTCTCTTTAGCACAATGCAAGTACAACAGCAAAATCTGAGGGACTGAGATCATTACATAACCTGACTTAACAGTAAGATTCATTACTGTCATGGCAAGTGCTAAACCAACCAATTTGGAAAGAGTAACCTCCTCCCCTCCCCCCCCCCCCCCCCCCCCCCCAAGTACTGCAAGCTAACTGCAATATGCAATTAATGCCTGTTCCCTATCCT
The DNA here is from genome assembly GCF_901765095.1 of Microcaecilia unicolor. NCBI lineage: Eukaryota > Metazoa > Chordata > Amphibia > Gymnophiona > Siphonopidae > Microcaecilia > Microcaecilia unicolor. The sequence goes on along the minus strand of NC_044031.1, from coordinate 754,351,738 downwards.
TAACTCATCCATTTTTTGACCCATAACAGCCTGTGCTATTAACACATGAATCAGTTTGTGCTATCTTGGTTACCCCACTTGTGTACTAACAGAGTGGCCCGATTCACTACTACTAATAATCATTTCTATAGTGCTGCTAGACATACACAGCTCTATACACATTATACATGGTAACATACATAGTAGATGACAGCAGAAAAAGACCTGCACGGTCCATCCATCTGCCCAACAAGATAACTCATATGTGCTACTTTTTGTGTATACCCTACTTTGATTTGTACCTGTGCTCTTCAGGGCACAGACCGTATAAGTCTGCTCAGCACTATCCCCGCCTCCCAACCACCAGCCCCGCCTCCCGCCACCGGCTCTGGCACAGACCGTACAAGTCTGCCCAGCACTATCCCTGCCTCTCACCACCGGCTCTGGCACAGACCATATAAGTCTGTCCAGCACTATCCCTGCCTCTCACCACCGGCTCTGGCACAGACCGTAGAAGTCTGCCCAGCACTATCCCCACCTCCCAACCACCAGCCCTGCCTCCCACCACCGGCTGTGCCACCTGATCTCGACTAAGCTCCTGAGGATCATTTGTTCTGCACAGGATTCCTTTATGCTTATCCCACACATGCTTGAATTCCGTTACCGTTTTCATTTCCACCACCTCCCGCGGGAGGGCATTCCAAGCATCCACTACTCTCTCCGTGAAAAAATACTTCCTGACATTTTTCTCGAGTCTACCCCCTTCAATCTCATTTCATATCCTCTCATTCTACCGCCTTCGCATCTCCGGAAAAGGTTCGTTATTTTCTCTGTCCCTAGAAGCCTCACAGTCTAGGTTGTTGCACCTGGGGCAATGGAGGGTTAAGAAAGTTGCCCAAGGTCACAAGAACCTGCAGTGGGACTTGAACCCAGGTTGCCAGGATCAAAGCCCACTATACTAACCATTAGACCACTATTCCTAATGGTTAGAGCACTTTAGTAATCAAGCCTCCTAAAGTCTCAATGCCAACAAATTCTATGAGCATATGTTAATTAATATGGTACAATAGATTTACTTGCTAATGTACGTTTTCATTTATTAAAAAAAATAGATATACAGTGAAAAGCGTAGGAGAGAAAATAAAGTTAGCTTGCCAATATGTGGGAGCACAGAAAGACCAAGATAAAGGGTCAGACGCATGGGAGGGAGGTGATCAATGAGGGGGAAGAGTTATCCACATGATTCACAGAGATGTTTAGCATCACCTACAAGCATGCTACATTGATAACTACAAGATTAAACATTCTGTTGGTATGCTAGCTGTGACCTTTTAAAGGAAATATTGAGAATCACTGTGTAGTTAATGTGAGCAGATGATGGTGGTTATGTGCAACACTTGTTTCTTTAATTGTCTGGCATAAGAATTATAACGACTGAATAAAGGAGATACTTTTGAGTAGTTTCAAATGTCCATGCTTGTAACTGGATGGCTTGAGTAGGGAATGGTTAGAAAAGGAGAACTCCACAGGCTGTCTTCTCACTTTATATGGCATAGTGGCCAAAATTTAATTTAAAAATGCAGACATATTACTGATGGTTCCATCTGCACTCATCTAAGGACTTTGGTTTTACAGGAGCTCTCTGTTTACTTGTGAAAGACCATGCATACCACCTGTGCAGACTTATTTACTTAGATTTTGTTCACACCTTTTTCAGTAGTAGCTCAAGGTGAGTTACATTCAGGTACACTGGATATTTTTCTGTCCCAGGAGGGCTCACAATCTAAGTTTGTACCTGTGGCAATGGAGGGTTAAGTGACTTGCCCAAGATCACAGGGAGCAGCAGTGGGATTTGAACCTGCCACCTCTGGAGTGCAAGAGTGATGCTCTAACCACTAGGCCATTCCTCTACTTGCAACAGCTGAGTTTATTGTCTTGTACAACCCACTTAGAATTTCAATTGAATTGGTCATACTAAATGACGGCAGATAAAGACATATACAATCCATCAAGTCTGCCCAACAAGATCAACTCATTTTACATGGTATGTGATACTTTATATGTATTCCCGAGTTTGATTTGTCCTTGCCATTCTCAGGACACAAACCATAGAAGTCTGCCCAGTACTGTTCTTGTACTAAAAGTTCTGAAGCTAATGTCGAAGCCCCTTAAAATTTACACTCCAGCCCATCCATATCTATTCAGTTACAATCAGGGTGTAGACTGTAAAAGTCTGCCCAGCACTGTTCTTGTATTAAAAGTTCTGAAGATTCTGGAATCCTGAAGAGCTACAAGATTCTGGAATCCCAATTAGTAGCAACATTCCATGTAGAACTCCAAAGAGTAACGTGGTAACATATAGAAAATGACGGCAGATAAAGACCTGTATGGTCCATCCAGTCTGCCCAACAAGGTCAACTCATTTTACATGGTATGTGATATTTTATACCTGAGTTTGATTTGTCCTTGCCATTCTCAGGGCACAGACTGTAGAAGTCTACCCAGCACTCTTCTTGTACTAAGTTCTGAAGCTAATGTCGAAGCCCCTTAAAATTTACACTCCAGCCCATCCCTATCTATTCAGTTACGATCTGGGCGTAGACTGTAGAAGTCTGCCCAGCACCGGTTTTGCCACCCAATCTCTGCTAAGACTCCATGGATCCATTCCCTCTACAGGATTTCTTTGTGTTCATCCAACGCATGTTTGAATTCCATTACCGTTTTCATCTCCACCATCTCCCATGGGAGGGCATTCCACATATCCACCACCCTCTCCATGAGAAAATACTTCCTGACATTACTCCTGAGTCTGCCCCCCTTCAACCTCAATTCATGTCCTCTAGATCTGCCGTCTTCCCATTGGGAACAAATTCTTCACTACCTTTCTAGATAGAATAGCATTTTAGGGGGTTCAGTTTAATTTTTGTCTACATGTTTCTGTTATAAGTTTGTGGTTACTTAGTATATACTTCATGATTATTGTAATATTCTATATCTTGATCGTCTCCATTTTTGTATAAAAAAAGCTGCAAACGCTCCAGAACACTGCTATGAAACTTCTATATCATGTCCATCGCTCTGACCACGTTTCTCCTCTTCTTCAGAGTCACCACTGGCTTCCAGTGGAACAACGCATTATTTATAAAAAACACTACTCCTCACTTTTAAGGTGTTTCAGGTAGGTCTACCTGAATACTTATCTTCTTTAACGATCCCCTATTCCCCATCTCATATTTTTCGATCCCTGAATGATCATCGCCTGGTTCTTCCAGCCCCGAACAGGCTTCTCTTGAATCCACCAAACACAGAGCTTTCTTTTTAGCTTCACTGTTCCTTTGGAATTCAATATCTCTAGCTATATGTGCAGAATCATCATTAAAACAATTTAGGATTAGTTTGAAGACCTGGCTTTTTACCCTTGCTTTTAGTCCAGTACAGAGGACTGGCATTCATCTCTCAGGGTTTGCTCGTTCCCCTTCTATTACATAAGTACATAAGTACATAAGTAGTGCCATACTGGGAAAGACCAAAGGTCCATCTAGCCCAGCATCCTGTCACCGACAGTGGCCAATCCAGGTCAAGGGCACCTGGCACGCTCCCCAAACGTAAAAACATTCCAGACAAGTTATACCTAAAAATGCGGAATTTTTCCAAGTCCATTTAATAGCGGTCTATGGACTTGTCCTTTAGGAATCTATCTAACCCCTTTTTAAACTCCGTCAAGCTAACCGCCCGTACCACGTTCTCCGGCAACGAATTCCAGAGTCTAATTACACGTTGGGTGAAGAAAAATTTTCTCCGATTCGTTTTAAATTTACCACACTGTAGCTTCAACTCATGCCCTCTAGTCCTAGTATTTTTGGATAGCGTGAACAGTCGCTTCACATCCACCCGATCCATTCCACTCATTATTTTATACACTTCTATCATATCTCCCCTCAGCCGTCTCTTCTCCAAGCTGAAAAGCCCTAGCCTTCTCAGCCTCTCTTCATAGGAAAGTCGTCCCATCCCCACTATCATTTTCGTCGCCCTTCGCTGTACCTTTTCCAATTCTACTATATCTTTTTTGAGATACGGAGACCAGTACTGAACACAATACTCCAGGTGCGGTCGCACCATGGAGCGATACAACGGCATTATAACATCCGCACACCTGGACTCCATACCCTTCCTAATAACACCCAACATTCTATTCGCTTTCCTAGCCGCAGCAGCACACTGAGCAGAAGGTTTCAGCGTATCATCGACGACGACACCCAGATCCCTTTCTTGATCCGTAACTCCTAACGCGGAACCTTGCAAGACGTAGCTATAATTCGGGTTCCTCTTACCCACATGCATCACTTTGCACTTGTCAACATTGAACTTCATCTGCCACTTGCACGCCCATTCTCCCAGTCTCGCAAGGTCCTCCTGTAATTGTTCACATTCCTCCTGCGACTTGACGTTCCCTTTTTCCGTGCATGGTGTTCTACTTACCTACCTACCTCCCTCCATTTTTTCCTTTTAACTTGCCTTTCACCTGTGTTTACAAAGGCGCCCTATGGGCACATTAGCAATTTAATGCACATTAAATGCTAACACGAATCAAACGCTAACATGCCTATAGGAATGCATTTTATTTATTTATTTATTTGTTACATTTGTATCCAACATTTTCCCCACATATTTGTAGGCTTAATGTGGCTTACATAGTACTGGAAGGCGTTTGCTGGCTCCGGTGAGAACAAATACAAAATAATGTTGTGGTAGGATAAAGTTCATGTGGCACAGTCACAACTAATGGAACGTGAGAAACACAAAAGAAAAAAGGGGAGAATAATAAATGTGAACAACTAACTTCAAAACTCAAGAAAAAGTGTTTTCTAGTTTTGTACCATTGTGGGCACACATGCATTATTGATCACGCTGTTTTTTTGTTTTTTTGTTTCTTGTAGACCTTCTTCTTTTGTAGATCCTGTCCGCAGATTTTTCAATTGGTTTTTCTTGAGTTTTGAGGTTAGTTGTTCACATTTATTATTCTCCCCTTTTTTCTTTTGTGTTTCTCACGTTCCATTAGTTATCATTTTTTATTCATTTTTTCCACTGTCTTATTACAGATCTTGTGATTATACCCATTGATAATCTTTAGTCATTGTTTACCCCAGTGACCAGGTCAGTTTTTTTCATGTCCCATAAATATTTATGAATGTACATGTAATTTTGAGTTTTTCATATATTATGCTTTATGGCATTTATGTTCCACATCGTTCGGAGAGTATATGGCATCTGTGTTTTCATATCTTCTCTGTTTTCATACCTTCTCTTATTTTGATTTATCCCTTTTTTTTGTCAGCTTATATATGCATCATATGTTTATTATTATTGCTTAACGAATACATTCATATTAGCATGGTTAAAATTATTTATTTTTTGTTGTTGCTTATTCATATATCTGTTATATGTTCCCCTTTTGGGCATTTGATTGTATTTTTTTAACCTTAACTTTTCATTGTTTTTATTTATAGACTCCTGATGTAGGCCATCCGGCCGAAACATAACGTTATGTCGAGTCATTTTTTATGTACAATTGTTTTATTATTATTTGTTTTAAACTATTAAACATCATATATTTTAAATTTACCCTGGTTTCAGTCTTTGGATAGCCTGGCTTATACTCCCACCTTTTGCATTCTCATTTCACGCCCCGTGGGATCTACTGAGTTCTCCACGTAAGTGGATTCTCTCTGGATAGTGTTTCTCAACATTTCTGTCAGCTGCACTTATCCCATCAACTCTTTCTTCAGATACTCGCCCATTTTACTAAAGTCAGCATGTTAGGAATCCAGGCTTTTGAATTTGTGTGTCTGCATTTTGCTTTAGGTCTTATGTCAAGCAGACCATGCGATGCTCACTACTGCCCAGGTGGGCACCTACCCAGATGTTAGACAAGCTCAACTACTGTAAGATCATCTATGCATGTCTTCCAGCTAGTTCTCTCCAAAAACTTCAAACAGTGTTAGAACATAAGAACATAAGTATTGCTATACTGGGTCAGACCAAAGGTCCATCAAGCCCAGCATCCTGTTTCCAACAGTGGTCAATCCAGGTTCCAAGAACCTGGCAAGATGCCATAATAATACAATACATTTTATGCTGCTTATCCTAGAAACCAGCAGTGGATTTTCACAAGTCCATCTTAATAATGGCTTGTGGAAGCCATCCAAACCTTTTTTAAACCCCGCTAAGCTAACTGCTTTTACCACATTCTCTGTCAACGAATTCCAATTTTGAATTACACATTGAGTGAAGAAATATATTCTCAAATTTGTTTAAAATTTACTACTTTGTAGCTTCATTCCCCCTCGTCTTAGTATTTTTGGAAAGGGTAAACAGGCAATTCACATCTACTCATTCTGCTCCACTCATTATTTTATAGACCTCTATCATATCTCCCCTCAGCTATCTTTCCTCCAAGCTGAAGAGCCCTAGCCACTTTAGCCTTTCCTTATAGGGAAATCGTCCCATCCCCTTCATCATTTTTGTCGCCCTTCTCTGTACCTTTTCTAATTCCACTATATCTTTTTTGAGATGTGGTGACCAGAATTGAACACAAGGGGGGGGGGGGCAGAAAGAGGGTTCAAATAGGCAAACGTGTATACTTTGCCCATACATATGCAGGATTCAGCGAATGAACAAGGTGAGAGTACACAGCCAGCTGTGCCCATTCAGCAGCCATCCCATTGCAATGAAGTTCTCCAGGCAGGTGGGGCAAAGATGGGGGTCTCCAAGGAACCAAGAGAACCGGATACTCAGGAGCTACCTGTGGCACGCATTGATGGCTATGTAGACATTCATTTGCCTCTGCCATCTCCCTTCATGGACCATGGCGAGGATTCAGTGCCTTCAGCACCCATTGAGAAGCTGGCATACATTTGTGACCTGTGCATGTGATCTTCCGGCTCAGAACAGGGACACAATGGCCCAGAGAGATCATAAGCTGAAATTTCAGGAACAGGTGTTGCCGATGGTAGAGTGACAGATGGCACGGGTGGATACACAAATGCACTTTATCAGGCGATGGTGCAGATGATAAGCACAATGATCTGTAGAATGGAAATACTTTGTGAAAGGATGAAGTATACGATGCAGGCCTTGGAGAGACATCCAAACAGCTAGCCCACTCTGTCTACCAGCGATCCTCCAACATCAGACATACCCATGGGGGCTGGGAAGCAGGATACAATGAGCTGCCTCCTAGAGGCCTGTGACTGCCACCTGGTCAGGGCCTTTTTCTAGGATTCCAGTGGGTAGACATGACCCATCACCCGATATGCAGTAGCCAAAGGCACAGTGTCTTGTCCCACAATCATCCTTGGTATTCCCAGCAGTTGATGCTACAGCCTGGGAGGCTGAAATAGATACTGGGGATTTCTAATCCATCTTAGAAACAGTGACAGCTCCTCTCAGAGTGAGGAACACCCTGGAAAACAGAGTGGGCCCAATATTGAGAGCTATTTAACTGGCCAGGAATGGCTCCTGGCCAGTTAAATAACGCTTAGCTGGTTAACCTCTAATATTCAGTGCAAGATAGACAGTTATCTCTGCTTAATATTAGCACTTAGTGGCTAGCCACTAACCAGCTGTGTTGCGTGACTTAGCCAGTTAATCGCAAGTTTATCAGCTTAACCGGTTAAGTTGCTGAGGACAAAACTGAAACTGAATATTCAATGCTGGAGATGTTCTTCTCGCTGTGGAAGCTAAAACGGTTAAAACCTTTTTTCCCGAGCGAGGTATTTCGTCACCTGACACAGTCAATCGTTTTATGTCATTTGAATTATTGTAACGGAGTTTACGCAGGTTGTAAGGAGCAACTTATTAAGAAACTGCAGACCGCCCAAAACACAGCGGCAAGATTAATTTATGGTAAAACAAAATTTGAGAGTGCTAAACCGCTCCGAGAGAAATTGCATTGGCTTCCTGTCAAGGATCGCATCACATTTAAAATCTGCCCCCTAGTACACAAAATTCTCTATGGTGAAGTCCCTGACTACATGATTGACCTAATCAGCCTGCCACCCAGGAATGCATTAAGACTATCCCGTTCATACCTTAACCTTCATTATCCAACCTGCAACGGGCTTAAGTATAAATCCACATATGCTTCATCCTTCTCCTTCATCAGCTCACAATTATGGAATTCCTTGCCAAAAGCTATAAAAAAACTATTCACAACCATCTACATTTCAGAAATGAAGGAGAGAATGGGGAAGAAACGAAAGGAACAGGGAAGTCAGGGGAGAGAAGGGAAGGGTGGATGTGTCCAAAATTGTCATTATATTGTTATGAATCAAGTAGTGGAGACACATGTCGAGTCCTTGGGGTAAGCTTTTCCAAATAGAGGATTCGACATGTGTCTCCGCTACTTGATTCATAACGCTATAATGACAATTTTGGACACATCCACCCTTCCCTTCTCTCCCCTGACTTCCCTGTTCCTTTCGTTTCTTCCCCATTCTCTCCTTCATTTCTTATGTAGGTTACTTGATAGTGTATTAGCTTAATTTACTGCATTGGCGTCCGCCTTTGAAGTGTGATGTAAGCCACATTGGGCCTGACACAGTTGGGAAAATGTGGGGTATAAATGAGATAATAAATAAATCAGCCAACTGCACTGCCTGCTGCTGGCTGAATAATGGTGGGCGGGGGGGGGGGGGGGGTTTAAGGGGGTGGAAGGCGGACCTCAGAAGGGAAGGGGGATCTGAAGAGAGATGGGAAAGTAGATGGCAGCAAGAAAATAGGAGTGGGAAGGAGTAGTTGTATGGGATGGGGAGGGAGTGGGGGTTTTTTTTGGGGGGAAGGGGTATGATTTCGTGTAGACCTCAATCATATCGCCCCTCAGCTCTCTCTTATCCAAGCTGAAGAGCCCTAACCTCTTTAGCCTTTCCTCAAACGAGAGGAGTTCCATCCCCTTTATCGTTTCGGTCGCTCTTCTTTGAACCTTTTCTAATTCTGCTATCTATTTTTAGAGATGCGGCATCCACATTTTTCTCTGGCCTGTTCTAAAATTGTGCTTCATACATTTTGGAGGTTTAGACATGAAATATGCCTAGATGTCCACTTTTAAAAACAAATAGCGCTTCTAAAATGACAGCCATTGTGTCCAAATTGTAGCAAAAATAAAATAGATACTATTGGAGATTCTACATGGAATGTTGCTACTATTGGAGATTCTACATGGAATGTTGCTATTCCACTAGCAACATTCCATGTAGAAGGCTGCGCAGGCTTCTGATTCTGTGAGTCTGACGTCCTGCACGTACGTTCCCTGAACGAACTCATGGGAGTTCACTATAAGTGTGGGGGCTAGCTTGCTTTTACAGGAGGGGTTCTATTGGGGTAGAAATGCAAAAGAAGCAGAAGAACTGATATTTCAGGATATTTGTGTGTTTTAGCATCCATAGGACACCCTCTGTAAGAAAACATTTGCTGGTTAGAAGAAAAAGCTTTAAATACTGCTAGAATATGCTAATGCCAATTAGTAGAATTAAATGCAATGACATAAATCTGCATGAGAAAACGAAAAGCTTGGAAATACAGGACTATATCAACCTTGCATAATTATATTCCGTCAGCATAAGACGACGCTAACATTCAAAAATTTTCTTTGCCAATATTCTTTAGAAAATGATGACAAATTTGAAGAATAATAAGACATTGTGGAATTTTATTACATTTGTATCCCTTGCTTTCCCACTCAATGCGGCTTACATGGGACAATGGAGGGTTAAGTGACTTGCCCAGAGTCTGCCTGTGCCTGAAGTGGGAATCAAACTCAGCTCCTCAGGACCAAAGTCCACCACCCTAACCACTAGGCCACTCCTCCACTGTTGCTACTATTTGAGATTCTACATGGAATGTTGCTATTCCACTAGCAACATTCCATGTAGAAGTCGGCCCTTGCAGATCACCAATGTGGCCGCGCAGGCTTCTGCTTCTGTGAGTCTGATGTCCTGCACATACGTGCAGGATGTCAGACTCACAGAAACAGAAGCCTGCGCAGCCTTCTACATGGAATGTTGCTAGTGGCTAGTGGAATAGCAACATTCCATGTAGAATCTCAAACAAGAAACTAAAACCTGGCTCTCCCCTGACGACTTTGCCTCAGTCGCGGCCCTTTGTCATGGAGGTTATCTCTTGTCCCACACTCCCCGCCCAGCTGGCCGCGGTGGAAGCGTCGGGCTACTACTCTCGCCCTCCTGTAGTTTCCAACCCCTCCTCCTACCGCAGTCTCACTGCTTCTCGTCCTTTGAAGCACACTCCATCCGGCTATTCTACCCATTGCCACTCAGAGTGGCAGCCATTTACCGCCCCCCTAATAAATCCCTCTCTTCCTTCCTCACCGACTTTGATGCCTGGCTTTCCGTCTTCCTGGAACCCTCATCTCCGTCCCTCATTCTCGGAGACTTTAACATACACGTTGATGACCATTCTGACCCTCACGCTTCTCAGTTTCTCACTCTAACATCCTCCTTCAACCTCCAGCTATGCTCCACCACCCCTGTTCACCGAGACGGCCATTGTCTTGACCTCGTCCTCTTCTCTTCCGGCTCTTCCTCCAATTTCCACGCCTCAGCTCTTCCTCTCTCCGATCATCACCTAATCACTTTCACTCTTCTTCACTCCCCCCCTCAGCCCCGTCCAACCTTAACCACTACCTCCAGGAATCTTCAGGCTATTGACCCTCCCACCCTATCCTCTAGTATTTCTAATCTCCTCCCCTCCCTCATGTCCTCCGAGTCTGTCGACTAGGCTGTCTCCGCCTACAATGCCACTCTCTCCTCTGCTCTGGACACCCTCGCACCATCCACCTCCCGTCCCACAAAGCGTACTAATCCCCAGCCTTGGCTGACCCCTTGCATCCGTTATCTTCGCTCCTGCGCCCGTTCTGCTGAACGCCTCTGGAGGAAATCTCGCACCCATTCAGACTTCCTTCACTACAAATTCATGCTATCTTCCTTCCACTCCTCCCTATTCGTTGCCAAACAGGACTATTACACCCAATTGACCAATTCTCTCAGCTCCAACCCCCGTCGTCTCTTCGCCACCCTTAACTCCCTCCTTAAAGTGCCCTCCGCTCCCACCCCCCCTCGCTCTCTCCTCAATCACTGGCTGATTACTTCTGCGACAAGGTGCAAAAGATCAACCTTGAGTTCACTACCAAGCCATCTCCTCCCCTTCACCCGTCAACCCTCTCCCTCAACCAACAAACCCAGGCCTCTTTCTCCTCCTTTCCTGACATCACCGAGGAGGAAACTGCTCGCCTTCTTTCCTCCTCGAAATCCACCACCTGCTCTTCTGACCCCATCCCCACCAACTTACTTAACATCATCTCTCATACTGATACCCCCTCCATCTGTCATATCCTCAACCTCTCTCTTTCCACTGCAACTGTCCCCGACACCTTCAAGCACACCGTAGTCACACCTCTCCTCAAAAAACCATCACTTGACCCTACCTGTCCCTCCAACTACCACCCCATCTCCCTCCTACCCTTCCTCTCCAAAATACTTGAGCGTTCTGTTCACAGCCGCTGCCTTGATTTTCTCTCCTCTCATGCCATCCTCGATCCATTTCAATCCGGTTTTCGCCCTCTTCACTTGACAGAAACAGCACTCTCTAAAGTCTGTAATGACCTGTTCCTTGCCAAATCCAGAGGCCACTACTCCATCCTCATTCTCCTCGATCTATCTGCCGCTTTTGACACGGTTGATCATGACTGACTTACTTGCCACACTGTCCTCATTTGGGTTCCAGGGCGCTGTCCTCTCCTGGTTCTCCTCCTATATCTCCCACGGCACCTTCAGAGTTCACTCTCATGGATCTTCCTCCACCCCCATCCCGCTATCTGTTGGCGTTCCCCAGGGATCTGTCTTTGGACCCCTTCTCTTCTCAATCTACACCTCTTCCCTGGGCTCCCTGATCTCATCTCATGGTTTCCAGTATCATCTCTATGCTGATGACACCCAGCTGTATCTCTCCACACCAGACATCACCACTGAGACCCAGGCAAAGGTATCAGCCTGCCTAGCTGACATTGCTGCCTGGATGTCCAACCGCCACCTGAAACTGAACATGTCCAAGACCGAGCTCATCGTCTTTCCACCAAAACCCACTTCTCCTCTTCCTCCACTTTCTATCTCAGTTGATAACACCCTCATCCTCCCCGTCTCATCTGCCCGCAACCTCGGAGTCATCTTTGACTCCTCCCTCTCCTTCTCTGCGCATATCCAGCAGATAGCCAAGACCTGTCGCTTCTTCCTCTTTAACATCAGCAAAATTCGCCCTTTCCTCTCTGAACACAGCACCCGAACTCTCGTCCACGCTCTCATTACCTCTCGCCTTGACTACTGCAACTTACTCCTCACCGGCCTCCCACTTAGCCATCTATCCCCCCTTCAATCTGTTCAGAACTCTGCTGCACGTCTTATATTCCGCCAGAACCGATATACTCATATCACCCCTCTCATCAGGTCACTTCACTGGCTTCCAATCAGATACCGCATTCAATTCAAGCTTCTCCTTCTTACAAATGCACTCAGTCTGCTGCCCCTCACTACCTTTCTACCCTCATCTCCCCTTACGTTCCCACCCAAAACCTCCGTTCACAGGACAAATCCCTCCTCCCAGTACCCTTCTCCACCACCGCCAACTCCAGGCTCCGCTCATTCTGCCTCACCTCACCCCATGCTTGGAACAACCTTCCTGAGCCCTTACGCCAAGCCCCCTCCCTGCCCATCTTCAAGTCATTGCTTAAAGCCCACCTCTTCAATGCTGCGTTCAGCACCTAACTCTTACCGTTCAGTAATCCAATTTGTCTGCCCCTTTCGGATTGACTGTTCACTTGTCTTTTAGATTGTAAGGTCCATGAGCAGGGACTGTCCCTCTATGTTAAATTGTACAGCGCTGCGTAACCCTAGTAGCGCTTTAGAAATGTTAAGTAGTAGTAACATTCCATGTAGAATCTCCAATAGTATCTATTTTATTTTTGTTACATTTGTACCCCACACTTTCCCACTCATGGCAGGCTCAATGCGGCTTACATGGGGCAATGGAGGGTTAAGTGACTTGCCCAGAGTCACAAGGAGCTGCCTGTGCCTGAAGTGGGAATCAAACTCAGTTCCCCAGGACCAAAGTCCACCACTCTAACCACTAGGCCACTCCTCCACTCCTAGACAGACAGAAAGAAAGAAAGAAAGAAAGAAAGAAAGAAAGAAAGAAAGAAAGAAAGAAAGAAAGAAAGAAAGAAAGAAAGAAAGAAAGAAAGAAAGAACTAGTTGCTCTTTGGAAGAAGATCTTAAAGACATTTAGACATAAGTACATAAGTAATGCCACACTGGGAAAAGACCAAGGGTCCATCGAGCCCAGCATCCTGTCCACGACAGCGGCCAATCCAGGCCAAGGGCACCTGGCAAGCTTCCCAAACGTACAAACATTCTATACATGTTATTCCTAGAATTGTGGGTTTTTCCCAAGTCCATTTAGTAGTGGTTTATGGACTTGTCCTTTAGGAAACCGTCTAACCCCGTTTTAAACTCCACTAAGCTAACCGCCTTCACCATGTTCTCCGGCAACGAATTCCAGAGTTTAATTATGCATTGGGTGACTAAAGAATTTCTCCAATTTGTTTTAAATTTACTACACTGTAGTTTCATCGCATGTCCCCTAGTCCTAGTATTTTTGGAAAGCGTGAACAGACGCTTCACATCCACCCGTTCCACTCCACTCATTAGTTTATATACCTCTATCATGTCTCCCCTCAGCCGTCTCTTCTCCAAGCTGAAAAGCCCTAGCCTCCTTAGTCTTTCTTCCTAGGGAATCATTTTAGTCGCCCTTTGCTGCACCTTTTCCAATTCCACTAAAAGCATTGAAGGTGGTCAACTTCAAAGACACTAGATGATATGTACTGTATAATATTTATGGGGGAAATTATCAGTTTGGGCTACTGTTAAGATGTTAGTTTACAGTTAACCCAGTTATTAGTAACTAGAAGATTTCATTGCATAAAATGGAATCTGTGCTAAACAACATGGGTCCAAATTAGTTGCAAAGTAACATGTCGTAACGGTAGCCCACGTTGAAAACTATACCCTTTAAATGATTCACGTGGCACTATTTTTAATGTATTGTACATATTTTGCGTGGAATATCATTAAACGTTTGCTGCATTGCTAGTGTTATAATGATTGCTAGAAACTAATTATCAAGGATCTGAAGCTACTTAGATGCTTGTTTTGGTATGCCTCTTCACAAAATCCAAGGGCAAGTCTTTATACTTCCTAGAAAGTAAACAGCTAGTTCTTCCTAGTCGACAGAGGAGGTGAGGGCAGAATGAGAACATCATTACTGAACAAGCTCTATCTGACCCAAATGAGTTATTTAAATCTTGGGTCTCCTCTTGGTGGGCAGAGGGCCCTTTAAAGTTCACAGTGAAAAACCCAGCAAAGAGATTTTACAGCACTTTGGTTAGGCCTGGAAGGCTCCATCGAGATGAACCCTTCTTCACCCATATGACTGAGATCCAAAGATGCAGACTAAGCCATTTAGTGAAGAGGAGTGGGGGGGGGGGGGGGGGGGGGGGGTTGGATTTGGAAGTAGAGGTTCATTGTAAAGAAGATTGGGAGACGGGAGTACAGGGACAATTGTTGTTCTCAACAGCATCCCATTTAAGACGTTCCCCAGAAGCTTCAGATCACTTATTAGTTGTGCCAACTAGTGCTCTGTTGCCTGACCTGCCTTTGTAACCCAGTCCTGCTATCCCGGGTTAGAAGGGGGCTCGAGAAGCACTGCAAGCCACTTACTCACTCTGGTCCCATCAGCTCATCCACTCAGGAACCTCACAACACTCAGAGGATTAAAAGTAACTGGAACATTTATTTAACTGTTTAACTGATGGTTTCACTGTATTGATCTTCATACAGTTCAGATGTAAATCGTAATTGCTTTCAAGATGATCACAGCAATAGTATTATTACTGGGTTAGCATGTGTGTGCACAACCCTCAGGCCTGTCCTGCGGTCTAATTGGAACCCAGAACAGATTTCACTCTCTCAATGTACTTCAATACCATCAGGGCTAGACGCAATGTAACTGTTTTCTCCCTTCGGGCTGCCACCCCAAAGGTCTCGCCTCAGCCAGGGGTAGACCACATTCCACCCGAGCCCCGGTTATGGCTGGACTCTCCAATCTGCTGAGTTTCTGGCTCCTCAAATGGTTGATGCAATGTAACAGGTCACTGTCTATGGCTTCAATCCGTCGGTCACAGCATTGCAGGACCCCCCCCCCCCCCTTAATTGCAATGGGTCACTTGGCAGGGGGCTGTAAGTACCACAGAACTCAGGCAACCAAGGATCTAGTTACTCTGTCAAGAGGCAGAACCAGAGACAATTCTCTTCCCACTGGGTTTCCCTTTTGTAACTACTGAGCTCCTCCCGGGTCCTTGAGTCACTCCCCTAATGACCTGCTACCTGGGGTTCACTCTCTCATGATTCTTAAACAACACTTTGCCACTGCCAATAGGGGGAAACAGTGAGCTGGGAGCAACTTTTGCGCTATTCCAAGTTTGAATCTTTTTTTTTTTAATCTTTATTTATCATTTTAATATAAAATACATAAAGAATACCTCTTTGATAAGATACACCAAACTAGGAAAAATGTTCTAACTTAATAGATAAATTTTTACAAACAGAAATATATATTCAGTTGGTTATTATAGTCCACAAATTGAGGGATTCAAGATATAATAATACCAAAGGAAGTTGGTGCTATAAAATTATCAAATTAAAAGAAAACAAGCAGTGGTTATCCATAATTATATAGGACACATTTATCTGGATTTAGACCTAGTCTCGCTTCATATCAAGGAATGACCTCAATTGGTCTGGCTCAAAAAACACATATTTCTTCTCTTTAAGTATCAATACACATTTACATGGAAAACGTAATTGGAAGGCTGCTCCCATATTTAATGATTCTTGTTTCATAAGCAGGAATTTTTTCCGTCTTTGTTGGGTCCATCGAGCAATGTCTGGGAATACAGAAACCTTGCTTCCTTTAAATTCAGGACACAAGTTTTTAAAATAAAGTCTCAATAAAGATTCTTTATCTTGTAGAAAAACAAAAGTTACTATCAGGGTTGCTCTAGTCTCTGTATTATCCTTCGACTGTTCTAGAAAGTTTGTCAAATCTAGCGTTTCAGATGGTATATCCTGTACAGAATTTTCCTGTAATGGAGGAGTCTTCACATCCAAGTAGTAAATTTTTTGAATTGGGGGAATTGTTTGTTCAGAATATTTATATATTTCCTTCAAAAATTTAGCGAACATGTCTTTAGGAGACACAGATTGAGATCTTGGAAAGTTTAATATTCGCAAGTTCAGATTTCTCGAGTAATTTTCCATATTTTCAATTTTTCTATGGATTAATAGACGATCCCCGGAGATCTGAGCTTGTTGCCGATTCAATTTTTCAACTTCTGTTTCTAGACAAGTCTGCTTTAGTGATATTCCCTCCATTTGAACTTTTAAAGAGTTTATCTGAGAGGAATTATTCAGTGATAACGTAATAAATGAGGTACAGACCTTGTGGAGCGATTCCAGGGCTGCCCAGATAGATTCCAGCGACACCACTTGAGGCTTAATCAGCGGTTCAATCGCTAAGGCGCAAGCCATAGCCTGCGCAGTTGTTTCAGGCGAGTTCCCACCGATTGCCCCACCTAGATCTTCTGGTGTTCGTTGGTCTCCCTGCGCCATCCCAAACGTCTCCACGGGCAGCACGGGCGTCTCCGGAGAGCGCCACTCCTTCGAGCTTTCGTTTCCTTTAGGGCTCGGCACCACACCTCCGGGCGTCTGCGGCGGCGTAGGGGTCAAGGGTCCCAGCGGACTGAGCGATACATCGCTCTCCTGAGCGGGGCTCTTCCTTGCCCCGCTGGCGGATATGTCCGCAATAGGAGTTGAAACCAGATATGCAGACATGGACTGCTGCCCAGGTAGGGAAGGAATTTGCTTTGGGAGAGGTGGTCCCCTCGGCTTTCCTTTCCTTTTTGGCATAATTTTTATAAGAAATAGCACTTTTGGAAGGTTTTTCTAGGAGCGTCCTCATCGCACATCCTGCTTGGTCGCCATCTTGAATCCCCAAGTTTGAATCTTTTGTAGCCGTAGCACTTCCACAGCCCTTGATACACTGCTGGTTAGTGGTCCAGTGCTCCAGGGGAAGTATATGCCTGCTTAATCTGGCATATTTTTTTCCATGAATAATGCAGCGTGGAAAGTCAAAAGCAAGCTGCATTATTCATTATGCATAATGATGAGCTGTTTCATGCATTTACATGGTTGACATCTCATTATTTAACTTGCTTTGTGCTAAGAAAAAGGACATTAAGGGACAACAGTGCAGGATTTCACCATTAAACACCAATAAAGGTGTGTTTGCACCTTTAGTAACTGTGGCCTTTAGTGTTTTCCTAAGACTGTAGATTATATTTCAAAAATTCATAGACATTCATCGCAAACCTTTAACAGCATTCTGGAGGAAATTTTAAAGCAGATGTTAAAAGAAACATGTCTTAGCTTAACCTAGATACTCACTCACCTCATGAAGGATCATTCTAAACTAAGGACTTTGCAAGAAAATCTGTAGAACTGCTAACAGTAGGAATCGCCTTTCTCTTCCCAGAGATAACTGGTCAACATACTCTCCAACAACTCCAGTAATTCAGAAGTATATCCAGTGCCGGGTAGACTTCTACAGTCTGTGCCCTGAAAATAGCAAGGTCATGCTATGAGTTCCAACATATTGCTATGAGTTTATCTTATTGGGTGTTCGTAAAAAATGTGGTTATACAATAGTATGGTTACAATGAAATTATGTTTATGTCATATGATTTTTAGACCATTACCTTGAGGAAACAGAGTATCAAAGAGGGAAAAAGTCTCTGTACGTTAGCGGTCTGAATATTACTGCATTAACAGACTCGCCTAACAGTCCTTCTTCATTGGCTAAAAACCTCACTGTTACGTTCTTTTTCCCTCTTAAATATTTCCAATTCAATAACTTATACGTGTTTGACATTCAAAATATTAGGTTTTGTAACTAAACACGTTGAGTATAGCATATATCGTCAAAGTATTGATAACATTGCAAAAAAAGACACATCTTAAAAAAATGTGTCTACTCGTGATAATATCATCATGGTTCGAGTTCTCAAAATTTTTTTGAAAGTATCTTATTGGGTAGACTGGATGGACTGTGCAGGTCTTTACCTGCTGACGTCTACTATGTGACTATGGAGCTCATTTTCAAAAGAGAAAAACGCCCAAAAAGTGGCATAAATCTGTATTTGGACGTTTTTTTTCATAAAAACGTCCAAATTGGTATTTTCAAAATCAATTTTTAGATTCTTTTTCTATGAAGTCCGTAGGAAGTGTGTTCAATTCACAAAGGGGTGTGTCAAGGGCATGTTAAAGGCGGTATCTGGGCGTTCCTAACACTTGGATGTTTTTCAGCCATAATGGAACAAAACAAAACCGTCCAGGACTAAAACTAAGATGCAGTGGCAATCCTAGGTTGGCTGCCACCCAGGGCGGATCACCGCTGCGCACCCCCCCCCCCCGGGTGCAGCGGCGTCCGTCCCCCCAGGGTGCAGCACGACACCCCTTGGCGCAATGACACCCCCCTCCCCGGTGTATCAAGCCCCCCCCCCCCCCCACGGGTGCATTCTTGGCTGCTGGAGGGTGTAGTAACCTGTTCCAGGGCAGAGGGAGCAGGGAACCAGTGGAGCCGACAAGCGCGCAGCTGCTCTCTGCACCCTCCAGCAGTGTGCACCCGTGGCGTACCGCCTCGCCCTTCCTATGCCACTGCTAAGATGTTTTGAACTTGACCTGTTTTTATAACAAATAAGGCACAAAAGGGTGCCATAAATGACCAGATGACCACTTGGAGGGAATCAGGGGGTGACTCCCCAATACCCCTCCAGTGGTCACCGACCCCTACCACCCCCCACAAATTTGAACACAAATATGATTTAGCAACCTCTATGACAGCTTCAGAAGTTAGAGCCAGGTCTATTAGAGCAGCATGCAAGACCCTGGAGTCAGTGTTGCCAGGTGGGCGGTTTTACCGCCCAATTGGGCGGTTTTCCGCGACCCGCCGCGGGAAATTTTTGCCCGCGGCGGGTTGCGGTTTTTTGGGCTGGTTTTTGTGCTTCGGGCGGTTTTTTTAGGTGGCTTTTTCGGCCGCGGTGGGCGGGGTTAGTGACGTTTTTGGGCGGGGTTAGTGACGTGGGAGGCGGGGTTAGTGACGTGGGAGGCGGGGTTAGTGACGGGGAAGGCGGGGTCAATGACGGCGGGGGCGGGGTTGATGACGGCGGGGGCGGGGTGATGATGCGGGGGCGGGGGTGTCAGGGGCGGGGTTTGAGTTTGGGCGGGTTTTGGGCTGGATTTTGGGCTCCTTTAGGCTGGAAAAATATTTTCCACCTGGCAACCCTGCCTGGAGTAGCATAGTGGTCAGTGCAGTGCACCAATGCGTGGGGGACTCTGGTCACTATCTCCCTCTACCTGTCACATTTATGGTGGAAATTGTGAGCCCTCCAAAACTCACCAGAAACCCAGTGTACCCACATATAGGTGCTTCCTTCACCCTTTTACCCATAAGGGCTATTGTGTACAACTATGGGCAGTGGGTTTTGGGGGGCTCAACAGACTAGATAAGGGAGGAATAGTGAGATGTGTACCTGGGAGCATGTTTTTGAAGTTCCCTAGGGTGCCCCATTTATCTTCTGGGATGTCTGAGAGACCAGTTTACTAAAAATGCTGGCCCCCTCCTACATCCCAATGGCTTAATTTTCTACGTTTTTCACTTGGACGTTTTGTTTTGAAAATGAACCAAAAAACCAAAACGTCCAAAGCAGAAAACCTTGTTAGAAACAGTATTTTCTAAAATAAAAGATAGATGTTTTTCTTTTTGGAAAATGAACTTCTTTCTTATTCGGATTTAGGACGTTTTTTTTTTTTTTTGCAAAACAAGTCGGACTTAGACGTCATATCGAAAATGCCCCTCCACGTAACATCTATGTATATCCAACAACTCAACTGCAATGGAAATAGGGTTACCATATGTCCGGATTTACCCGGACATGTCCTCTTTTTGAGGGCATGTCCGGGCAACCGGGTGGGTTTATAGGACGGCCCGCCCGCCAGCCTGCCCGTTTGTCCGGAAATCCGGACAAATGGGTAGATTGCTAGCCTCCCCTCCCCTTACTAGTGCCCTGGTGGTCTAGTGACCTCTTCCGCATTCGAGGCAGGAAAGAGCCCCCTCTTTCCTGCCCGGAGCGCTGCCCTGCATGCATCCTTCCTGTTGGCGATCCTCAGCGCCAATGCAAAATGGCCACCGAAAGTTGAAGTGACCTCGCGAGACTTCAACTCTCGGTGGCCATTTTGAATCAGCGCAGAGGATCAGCAACGGGAAGGATGCATGCAGGGCGGTGCTCCGGGCAGGAAAGAGGGGGCTCTTTCATGCCCCGAAGAGGTTACTAGACCAGCAGGGCAGTCGTAAGGTAAGGGGAGGGGGGGTGACGGGGTATGTGACAGGGGGGAGGGGAAAACGTGTCAGGGGCGGAGCGAGGGTGTGACAAGGGGGTGGAGTGAGGGTGTGAAAGGGGGCGGGGTAGGATGTGAAAAGGGGTGGGGCAGGGTGTGTGGTGGGGGCGGGGCATGTGTCCTCCTTTTTGGGGGACAAAAAATGGTAACCCTAAATGGAAACCAAGAGCAATGGCAATGACATCCTTATGCCTGTGGTTTTAGGTGCCAGCTCCATTTAAAAGTTAAGTACTCCGCCACAGTTCACATGCTACAGGTTTATCAACTAAGACGTTTTTAGTGGATGCTTTTGAGATGAGCCAGTCAGCAGTTTCTTTCCAAACCTGGAGGACGAAGAAACCCCCACAACAGTGCCACATTTGTTGCTTACTCTGGGATGTGTCTGCAGCCTGTTTTCAAACAGACCAGGCTCCTGCAAGCCTCACCAGCTGGGATTAATAGGGTAGAGAAGAGGGGGAAAAGGCTTCTCGGGCCTGCAGGCTTCAGACAGGCAGGCTCTAGGGGAAACAAGAGAAAGCCATTAACTAACCACAGTATTATCCTGATCCTCTCAGAGAAACGAGCTAGGGACGGCTAATGAACTAGTCTTAACATTTCAAACTGAATGCACCTTTGGGAGTTCTGCTAGAACAAACAGTGTGACAGATCAATGGCTGATCTCTATATCAAGAGAAAAAGGTTATTTGCTTCTCTAAGGAATTATGGGTTTAGTTGCATCTTTATGATAGAGCCTCTGTCTTTCGAATGCAATTCACCTTGTTATATTTTCAGATTTTTTTTCCCCATTTTTAAAGCTCATTAGCTCGGTAAAAGACAGTACAAGATGTGGAAATGCCTTTTTCAAAGTCTCTTCTCTAAATTTTCTGTGAGGTTGTTGAGCGAGTTTATCAGTCTTTTGGCTAGTAACAGAGCACAGACCTACAAACGCAGGTTTTCTCTATCTCAAAAGGAATCTTCATTTAGCGCTAGGGCAGGGGGATTCAGACTCAGGCACCCAGTCAGTAGCTTAGAGCAAAAGACCTGGCCACATAAAAAAGGGATTTTGTGATCCACAAACACAGCAGGCTTTTATGATGCTAATAACTGGTAGGCCAGACAATGTTAAACCCACAAAACGTTTTTAATTGCACAAGGCAACACAGAAGGACAATATAGTTGCTTTCCTAATATAATTTTTCACCACTAATCACGGAATGATAACCCAGCTGATGTCGGAATCTTACTGCTACGGTATTAGTTGAGACTATTTTAGCTGCAGTAGGTAGGAATGTAGACAGTTTCTGTGATTCTAAATTTGTGTCAGTCAAGCTTATGCTGTTTCATCAGCTGCTTTTGAAAAATGTGCAAATTACAGTTGTGTTCAAAGGCTTTTTCAGAAAATTTTCAACCAGTTATATCAACTGCATAAAGAGAAGGGTTTTATGTTCTGCAAAGGAAGTAGGCTTTGAACAAAGTTCTTTTAATTTTAAAAACAGGGCCCGTCTTAGCAATTGCGGGGCCCTGTGCAGACCAGTTAGGTGGGCCCCCCTCCCGCCCCACCTAGCCCCACCCCTTGTTGACAAGATGCATTTTAAACATTTTTTTTATTTCAAATAAAGACAAATCAAGCAAAACTTGTACAGAAAAACTAATTCAAATATGCGCAATGCTATCATAGGAAACCTTTGGGTTTAAAAAGCAAAAGCATGTGCATGTAAGAACTAGATAAATTAATTAAAACAAATCCGCTTAATATGTAATACTTGGTAGCAATAATGAAATGGTAATTGAATATTCACATGGCTGCCTGAGCCAACAGTCTTGACAGCCTTTTTTTAAGAGTTGATGCGGCAACAAGGCATCAGCGCCGGCAGCGGGCAGGAAAGACTGGGGATCTTTCCTACACTGAAGACTACACCACCAGGGCGGCCTGTGGCTCGGGGGAGGGGAGGCAAGGAGTCAGATCGCGGCAGTGGTGGGGAGCAGGAGGGAGTGCCACGGGGCCCCTGGAGGCGCGGGGCCCTGTGCGACTGCTCCTCTCGCCCCTGCCTAAGACCGGCCCTTTTTAAAAGCATATTGATGCAATTTCAAGGTCCCATTTAGCTCCTGGGAATTTTTAGATTGCTTCTTCTTCAGTCTAATGAAATACTGCATCGTCCTCTGCCATATGGAAGAGAAGACCTGGGTTTGATTCCAAGGCAAAACAGGATTAATGCATAGTCCAGCAAGGCAGATGTTTAGGGCTTAAAGTCAAGAGGTGGCTGCAGACCTGCTGACAAACTCCTGACAGATGTGGGAGATTTGGGGCCAGAATAAAGTTACTAACTAGTGGTTTTAATTAACGGAGGCCAGTGGCTGACAGAACCTTAAAATCAGCAATATAACTTTCTGTAATCTGCTAACAGTCTGTATTCCCAGTAGTGATCATGCCCTACTCTCCCCCTCCCCCACCTCTGAATCCAAAGCATCCTTCACTATCTGCTAATCTTTACTACTACCTCCCTCTCCCCTCTTGTACAGATCTCCATTCCCTGCTCAGTTCCTCCTCCAGTTTATTTCTTCAAAGCACCCCAGATGCTCCCCATTCCGCTCTCAAGACAAATCCCTCCTTTCAGTACCCTTCTCCACCACCGCCAACTCCAGGCTCCGCCCTTTCTGCCTCGCCTCACCCCACGCCTGGAACAAACTCCCTGAGCCCATACGCCCGGCCCCCTCCCTGCCCATCTTCAAATCCTTGCTCAAAGCCCACCTCTTCAATATCGCCTTCGGCACCTAACCACTACACCTCTACTCAAGAAATCTAGACTGCCCCAACTTGACATTTCGTCCTTTAGATTGTAAGCTCCTTCGAGCAGGGACTGTCCTTCTTTGTTAAACTGTATAGCACTGCGTAACCCTAGTAGCGCTCTAGAAATGTTAAGTAGTAGTAGTAGTCTGACGTCGGTGCCGGGCAAGATGGTGGAGGCTATTATTAAGAATAAAATTGCAGAGCATATACAAAAACATGGACTGATGAGACAAAGTCAGCACGGATTTAGTGAAGGGAAGTCTTGCCTCACCAATCTAATGCATTTTTTTGAGGGGGTAAGCAAACATGTGGACAATGGGGAGCAGGTTGATATTGTATATCTGGATTTTCAGAAGGCGTTTGACAAAGTGCCGCACGAAAGACTCCTGAAGAAATTGCAGAGTCATGGAATCGGAGGTAGGGTATTATTATGGATTAAGAACTGGTTGAAAGATAGGAAGCAGAGAGTAGGATTGCGTGGCCAGTATTCTCAGTGGAGGAGGGTAGTTAGTGGGGTCCCGCAGGGGTCTGTGCTGGGTCCGTTGCTTTTTAATGTATTTATAAATGACCTAGAGATGGGAATAACTAGTGAGGTAATTAAATTCGCCGATGACACAAAATTATTCAGGGTCGTCAAGTCGCAGGAGGAATGTGAACAATTACAGGAGGACCTTGCGAGACTGGGAGAATGGGCCTGCAAGTGGCAGATGAAGTTCAATGTTGACAAGTGCAAAGTGATGCATGTGGGTAAGAGGAACCCGAATTATAGCTACGTCTTGCAAGGTTCCGCGTTAGGAGTTACGGATCAAGAAAGGGATCTGGGTGTCGTCGTCGATGATACGCTGAAACCTTCTGCTCAGTGTGCTGCTGCGGCTAGGAAAGCGAATAGAATATTGGGTGTTATTAGGAAGGGTATGGAGTCCAGGTGTGCGGATGTTATAATGCCGTTGTATTGCTCCATGGTGCGACCGCACCTGGAGTATTGTGTTCAGTACTGGTCTCCGTATCTCAAAAAAGATATAGTAGAATTGGAAAAGGTACAGCGAAGGGCGACGAAAATGATAGTGGGGATGGGACGACTTTCCTATGAAGAGAGGCTGAGAAGGCTAGGGCTTTTCAGCTTGGAGAAGAGACGGCTGAGGGGAGATATGATAGAAGTGTATAAAATAATGAGTGGAATGGATCGGGTGGATGTGAAGCGACTGTTCACGCTATCCAAAAATACTAGGACTAGAGGGCATGAGTTGAAGCTACAGTGTGGTAAATTTAAAACGAATCGGAGAAAATTTTTCTTCACCCAACGTGTAATTAGACTCTGGAATTCGTTGCCGGAGAACGTGGTACGGGCGGTTAGCTTGACGGAGTTTAAAAAGGGGTTAGATAGATTCCTAAAGGACAAGTCCATAGACCGCTATTAAATGGACTTGGAAAAATTCCGCATTTTTAGGTATAACTTGTCTGGAATGTTTTTACGTTTGGGGAGCGTGCCAGGTGCCCTTGACCTGGATTGGCCACTGTCGGTGACAGGATGCTGGGCTAGATGGACCTTTGGTCTTTCCCAGTATGGCACTACTTATGTACTTATGGACTGCTCTGGAGTATGGCAGCAGATTGAGTAAGTAAGTGCAAGAGCTAAAATCAATGCACACTCTGTTTCTCTGCAGGAGGTGGAGCCTATGATCATTTAAATTTGGGCAAATTGATTTTTTACTCTTTCAAAAAGTACAAAGACCAGGGGACACTCAATGAAGTTACATGGAAATACTTTCAAATCAAATAGGAGGAAATTTGTTTTCACTCAAGGAATAGTTAAGCTGTGGAACTCGGTACCAGAGGATGTAGTAACAGTGGTTAGTGTAAAGGTTTGAACAAGTTCCTGGAGGAAACGTCCACAGTCTGCTATTGATTTAGAAATGGGGAAGCCACTGCTTGCCCTGGGATTGGTAGCATGGAATGTTGTTAATCTTTGGGACTCTGGAATCCTGTTGCTCTTTGGGATTCTGGAATCATGTTGCTGCTATTTGGGTTTCTGCCAGGTTCTTGTGACCTGGATTGGCCACTGTTGGAAACAGGCTACTGGACTAGAAGGGCCATTGTGGCTATTCTTATGTTCTTATGTAATTACATTTTCGAATCCAGAGTTAAGGCCAATTAAAAATTCAAATACATTTAGGTCATGCTCCAGAGCACTTACAGTCGAAGGGCTAAATTTAGTAATGAGTGAATGCTAATTCTATTAATATGATGTATTAGTATAGAAATCCCATTACATAAAGCAGGACATGTGGTTAATAACTTGCTAATAAGATAGAGGGTAAATCTGTATAGTGCGCCATAAGTTATCGCTAATTAGGTGCATCACTGTGGGTGCAAAAATGGAAGACAATGGTAGCTGAACACCAATACGGGAGTAAAATGGCAGTTAACACTTGTATGTGCGCTTAGGCGCTATTCTATAACTGGGCACCAAAGTGTACTGATGCATGATGCAAAGAGGGTGTTCCCATGGGAGGGCCATAGGCAAAGGAGCCAACTTTTCAAAACGATTGGGGGTGCTGAATTTTTTTTTTTTACAGGTGGTGCATTCCCCCCTTCCCTCCCTCATCCCTCTCCCCTCCCCCTCGTCCCCCTCAACCTCATCCCCCTCCCCCTCTCCCCTTACCCCTCTTCCCCTCCTAGATTCTAGGAGATGGTGGTAATTCAGCCCTGTTCTCCAGCCAGGGCTCTGCTCCTTGAGCTGCCCAAGACTAGGATCGAGGCAATGTTTGTTTATTTATTTATTTCAGATCATTTATACCCCGCCTTTTGCCACAGTTTTGCAGCCCCAAAGCGGCTTACAATGAACTAATTAAAATAAATACATTACAGTTACATTTCAGTAGTTAGGGCGGGAGAACAAGGCTTATTTATCCTAGTCATATACCACTCCTCCCAAGAGCTACAAGACGGTTCACATAAGAACATAAGTATAGTCATACTGGGGTGAATCCAGGTCATAAGTACCTGACAGAAACCCAAAGAGTAGCAACATTCCATGCTACCAATCCCAGGGACAGCAGTGGCTTCCCCCAATATAGCCAACTATGGACTTTTCCTCCAGAAAGTTGTCCAAACCTTTTTTTAAACCCAGATACACCAATTATTGATACCACATCGTCTGGCAACGAGTTCCAGATATCAACTATTTGTTGAGTAAGAAAAATATTTCTTTCAAAAGTATTACCATGTAATTTCATTTACTGTCCCCATCTTTGTATCCCGTGGAGGAGTGGCCTAGTGGTTAGGGTGGTGGACTTTGGTCTTGGGAAACTGAGGAACTGAGTTCAATTCCCACTTCAGGCACAGGCAGCTCCTTGTGACTCTGGCCAAGTCACTTAACCCTCCATTGCCCCATGTAAGCCACATTGAGCCTACCATGAGTGGGAAAGCGCAGGGTACAAATGTAACAAAAATAAAATAGATACTATTGGAGATTCTACATGGAATGTTGCTACTATTGGACATTCTACATGGAATGTTGCTATTCCACTAGCAACATTCCATGTAGAAGCCTGCGCGGCCACATTGGTGTGACTCTGGGCAAGTCACTTAACCCTCCATTGCCCCATGTAAGCCACATTGAGCCTGCCATGAGTGGGAAAGCGCAGGGTACAAATGTAACAAAAATAAATAAATAAGCAATCGATACCCATTCTACACCACTTAGAATTTTGTAGATCTCTATCATATCTCCCCTCATCCGTCTTTTTTCCAAGCTGAACAGCCCTAACCTCTTTAGCCTTTCCTCATACGAGAGGAGTTCCATCCCCTTTATCATTTTGTTCGCCCTTCTTTGAACCTTTTCTAATTCCGCTATATCTTTTTTTGAGATACAGCGACCAGAATTGCACATAATAAGCAAGGTTAACAAGCAATACATATAAAACACATATCAAACATATAAACAGCGAGTGACCGAACTCACTCGCAAATGCGCAGTAGAGACTTCCCTCTCTGTCTCGCCCCCGCGTCAATACGTGATGACGGGGGCGGGAGAGAGAGGGAAACTGCACTCCACCCCCCCCGAGGTCGCCGCCACCGGTAACCCTCCCCCGAGTCGCCGCCGCCACCCCTCCACCCAGCCCGGGCCCTCTGTTCACTATTAATTCAACTTACATTGCCGCAGCACGCAGATCAGATGAGCTCCGGTCGGCATTCCTTCCCTGCCTGTGTCCCGCCCTCGCTGACGTTACATCACATGAGGGCGGGACACAGCCAGAGAAGGAAGGCCAGGCCGACGGGAGCTCAGCTCAGCTGATCTGCGTGCTGCGACGATGTAAGTTGAATTAATAGCGAACAGAGGGCCCGGGCTGGGTGGAAGGATGGCGGCGGCGGCGACTCGGGGGGGGGGGGGGTACCGGTAGCGGCGACCTTGGGGGGGGGGGGCCTTGGAAAACCCCCATTCCAATAGTAGCCCGTTTTAACGGGCTCAACGGCTAGTGATTTATATAATCCACTACAAAAGGTCATTACAAAGATCCAAGCTTAGAAAGCTTCCAAAACACAAGCAATCATTAAACTCACTAAAGAACTATGAATAAATGTACTTCATTAAACTCTACTGGGCTATACATTACAATAGTCACCATACCCCCTAGACTTTCCTGAAATTAGATACCACTACTACTACTACTACTTAACATTTCTAGAGCGCTACTAGGGTTACGCAGCGCTGTACAAATTAACAAATAAGGACAGCCCCTGCTCAGGAGAGCTTACAATCTAAAGGACGAAATGTCAAGTTGGGGTAGTTTAGATTTCCTGAGAAAAGGTGTAGTGATTAGGTGCCGAAGGCGACATTGAAGAGGTGGGCTTTGAGCAATGATTTGAAGATGGGTAGGGAGGGGGCCCGGCGTATGGGCTCAGGGAGTTGGAAGCGAGGCAGAAAGGGCGAAGCCTAGAGTTGGCGGTGGTGGAGAAGGGTACTGAAAGGAGGGATTTGTCAAGAGAGCGGAGGTTACGGGTGGGGACATAAGGGGAGATGAGGGTAGAGAGGTAAGGAGGGGCTGCAGATCGAGTGCATTTGTAGGTGAGTAGGAGAAGCTTGAACTGTATGCGGTATCTCTAGACTACTAGTTCTGAACCCAGAAAACAGGAAGGCAGATGATCCACTAAATCCAGAACAAAAACAGAAGAAAGGAGATCAGTATCTGTCACCAAAAGGCAGCAGGGCAGGGTAGATTGTCCATCTTCTGTGTCCTGCTGCTTTTTAGTGAGGGATATCTTCTCCTGATCTGCTTTCGTTTAGTACTTCTGAACTGCAGATGCTACTTCTTGATGAGTCTGCCTGAATGGACCAATGGAAACTCAGCATTAACTTGGCTTACATTATATTACATTACATTATTTATTTATCTCCTTTATGAAGGAATTCACTCAAGGTGGTATATATTAAGAATAAATCAAACATATGCAATGGACAATTACAGTAGTAAAAATATTCAGATAACAATACAAAGTATGGCGTGGAGGGGCATAATCGAACGAAAACGTCTATCTCCATGGGCGTTTATCTCCAAGAACGGGTCCGTGAAAGGGCGGACCGAACCGTATTTTGGGAAAAAATAGACGTCCATGTTTTATTCGACAATTTGTGAGCTGGGCGTTTTTGTTTTTCAGCGATAAGGGAAAATGAAAGCGCCCAGCTCAAAAACGAATAAATCCAAGGCATTTGTTCGTGGGAGGGGCCAGGAGTCGTAGTGCAATGGTCCCCCTCACATGCCAGGACACCAACCGGGCACCCTAGGGGGCACTTTTACAAAAAAAAAAAAAAGGTAAAAGAGCTCCCAGGTGCATAGCACCCTTCTCTTGTGTGTTGAGCCCCCCAAATCCCCCTCAAAACCCACCACCCACAAGTCTACACCATTACTATAGCCCTAAGGGGTGAAGGGAGGCACCTACATGTGGGTACAGTGGGTTTGGGGGGCGGTGTGGAGGGCTCCCATTTACCAGCACAATTGTAACAGGTGGTGGGGGATGGGCCTGGGTCTACCTGCCTGACGTCCACTGCACCCCCTAATAACTGCTCCAGTGACCTGCATACTGCTGCCAGGGAGGTGGGTATGACATTTGAGGGTGAACATAAAAAGTTGTGAAACGGCATATTTTTGTGGTGGGAGGGGGTTTGTGACCACTGGGGGAGTCAGGGGAGGTCATCCCCGACTCCCTCCAGTGGTCATCTGGTCATTTAGGGCACTTTTTGGGGCCCTATTCGTGGAAAAACAGGGTCCAGGAAAAGTGCCCTAAATTCTCGCTAAAAACGCATATTTTTTTTCCATTATCGGCGAAAGGCGCCTATCTCTGATCGGCCGATAACCACGCCCCAGTTCCGCCTTCACCACGCCTTTGACACACCCCCATCAACTTTGTCCGCATCCACGACGGAGTGCAGTTGAAAACGTCCAAATTCGGCTTTCGATTATACCGCTTTATTCGTTTTTGTGAGATAAACGTCTATCTCCCGATTTGGGTCGCAATATAGGCGTTTTTCTTTTTCAATTATAAGCTGGATAGTACACTGCTTAAAATGTCAACACAATATGCAATAAAATATTTTAATAGACAGCATAGGGTAAAAGCAAAGATGGAACATATACACCCCTGTTTACTAAGCCATGCGGCAATGCAGACACAGCCCACTCAAAGTGAATGGACTGTGTCGGCATCAGCGCATGGCAGCCACTAGCACGGCTTAGTAAATAGAGGGGGATAGGTAGGTAAGAGAGTAAAAGGAATTAGAAAATAAGGGGACTATTTTAAAGAAAGTTGTACATGAGGTCAGAGAAGGCCTGGTTGAAGAGCCAAGCTTTTACCTGCTTCCTGATCGTCTTGTGTTAAGTGGAACCTTTCAGGGAGTGCTTTCCAGAATGTGGGGGCTACTCCAGAGAAGGCTCGCTTGCGGGTTTCATATCGTGTAATGTCTTTTGGAGAGGATGTGGTTCAAGACACTCCTTGGGAGGAGCACCTTAGTGTCCTTGGAGTTGTGTAGAGGGTGGTCCTGTTCTTCATGTACTCTGGACCATTTCCTTTAAGGGCCTTGAAGATCATAGCGTTTTAAATTTAGACCTGTATTGTACTAGTAGCCAGTGAAGTTTTTGCAAAAATGGTGTGATGTTGTCACATCACCTGCAACCTTCTATTAGTCTTCCTGCTGCATTCTGAATCAATTGGAGCTGGTTCAGACCCTACTACTACTACTTAACATTTCTAGAGCGCTACTAGGGTTACGCAGCGCTGTAC
Organism: Microcaecilia unicolor; assembly: GCF_901765095.1. NCBI lineage: Eukaryota > Metazoa > Chordata > Amphibia > Gymnophiona > Siphonopidae > Microcaecilia > Microcaecilia unicolor. The sequence goes on along the minus strand of NC_044031.1, from coordinate 754,321,081 downwards.
AAATTAATAACTAAGGACGGTCCCTGCTCAGAAGAGCTTACAATCTAAAGGACGAAATGTCAAGTTGGGGTAGTCTAGATTTCCTGAGTAGAGGTGTTGTGATTAGGTGCCGAAAGCGACTTTGAAGAGGTGGGCTTTGAGCAATGATTTGAAGATGGGTAGGGAGGGGGCCTGGCGTACGTGCTCAGGGAGTTTGTTCCAAGCATGGGGTGAGGCGAGGCAGAAAGGGCGGAGCCTAGAGTTGGCTGTGGTGGAGAAGGGTACTGAAAGGAGGGATTTGTCTTGAGAGCGGAGGTTACGGGTAGGGACGTAAGGGGAGATGAGGGTAGAGAGGTAAGGAGGGGCTGCAGATCGAGTGCATTTGTTGGTGAGTAGGAGAAGCTTGAACTGTATGCGGTATCTGATCGGAAGCCAGTGAAGTGACTTGAGGAGAGGGGTGATATGAGTATATCGGTCAAGGCGGAAGATAAGACGTGCAGCAGAGTTCTGGATGGACTGAAGGGGGGATAGGTGGCTAAGTGGGAGGCCGGTGAGGAGTAGGTTGCAGTAGTCAAGGCGAGAGGTAATGAGAGAGTGGATAAGAGTTCGGGTGGTGTGCTCAGAGAGGAAGGGGCGAATTTTGCTAATGTTGTAGAGGAAGAAGCGACAGGTCTTGGCTATCTGCTGCATATGCGCAGAGAAGGAGAGGGAGGAGTCGAAGATGACACCGAGGTTGCGGGCAGATGAGACGGGGATGATGAGGGTGTTATCAACTGAGATAGAGAGTGAAGGGAGAGGAGAAGTGGGTTTGGGTGGGAAAACAATAAGTTCAGTCTTGGCCATGTTCAGTTTCAGGTGGCGGTTGGACATCCAGGCGGCAATGTCGGATAAGCAGGCCGATACTTTGTAGTCAGGCCAGTGTAGAGTGCTCTATGTAATCCAGTGCTGATGTTATCATGGCATGCACAACTGGGATAAAATTTGTCTTTTCAATGTAAGAAGACATGCAGTGTAGTTGTCACAAATAGTAGAAGCAGCTCTTGAAGGTTGCTTGAATTTGAGGAATCAGAGTACGTGTTGAATCTAAATGTATTCCAAGGTTCCTGACTTGTGATTTGAGGGGGAGTTCATACATCCCAAAAGAGATTTTGATGTCAGGTATGCGTCCACTTGTGTTAGGGACCCAGAGAAGTTTGGTTTTAATTGGGTTCAGGTAAAGTTTGTTGTGCTTAGCCCATTCTTGAATTGATGTTAGACAAGTAATTAGTTTATTCAGGGCTGTAGGTAAGTCAGGTTCAATGGGTATGAGTAGTTGCACTTATCCACGTAGATGTAGAACTGAATGTCCATCGACCTAATCAACTTGGCTAGTGGCTTGAGGTAGATATTGAACAGAATACTACTACTACTACTATTTAGCATTTTTATAGCGCTACAAAGCGTACGCAGCGCTGCATAAACATAGAAGAAGAAAGACAGTCCCTGCTCAAAGAGCTTACAATCTAATAGACAAAAAATAAAGCAAGCAAATCAATTAATGTGTAGAGGAAAGAGGATAGGAGGGTAGATGGAGGCGAGTGGTTACAAGTGGTTACAAGTCAAAAGCAATGTTAAAGAGGTGGGCTTTCAATCTAGATTTAAAGATGGTCAAGGATGGGGCAAGACATAGGGGCTCAGGAAGTCTATTCCAGGCATAGGGTGCAGCGAGACAGAAGGAGCAAAGTCTGGAGTTGGCAGTAGTGGAGAAGGGAACAGATAAGAAGGATTTATCCATGGAGCGAAGTGCATGGGAAGGGGTGTAGGGAAGGACGAGTGTGGAGAGATACTGGGGAGCAGCAGAGTGAGTACATTTATAGGTTAGTAGAAGAAGTTTGAACAGGATGCGAAAGCGGATAGGGAGCCAGTGAAGGGACTTGAGGAGAGGGGTAGTATGAGTAAAGCGACCCTGGTGGAAGATGAGACAGGCAGCAGAGTTTTGAATCGACTGGAGAGGGGAGAGGTGACTAAGTGGGAGGCCAGCAAGAAGCAGATTGCAGTAGTCTAAACGAGAGGTGACAAGGGTGTGGATGAGGGTTCTGGTAGAGTGCTCGGAAAGGGGCGGATTTTATGGATGTGGCCATATCGATCCTTCTGGTACCCCACAGGTCAGTGCCCATGGTGGCGATGAGGTGCTGCCAAACATTATGGACTGTTGCCTATCTGATATATAGGATCTGAACCAAGCAAGTACTGTTCCATTTATACCTGTTTCAGCCAGTCGTGTTAGCATGATAACATGATCCACAGGGTCAAAAGCTGCTGCCAAATCTAGCAGTACTAACACCAAGGCGAATCCCCTGTCTTGGTTTCTGTGAAGATCATCTAGTAGGGATACAAGGACCATTTCTGTTCTATAAGTGGGTCTGAATCCAGTTTGACATGGATCTAGCCAGTTTCTCTCTTCTAGCCAGTCACTGAGTTGAACACAGACTGCTTGTTCTATATGTTTTCCTAGAAATGGGATGTTGGATACTGGCCCTTAACTTTCAAGTTTGCCCTGGTCAAGGTTGTCTTTCTTTAGCAAAGGGTGAACCACTGCCCTTTTTAATGCTGTTGGTAGTTGCCCATTAGAAAAAGAGGTGTTCATAATTTTTGTGGCACCTTCTATGAGGCACATACTTACCTGCTGCACTATCTTTGATGGGCAGAGGTTGAGTGAGCAGGTAGTAGAGGTTGAGTGAGCAGGGAGTTGGTCGAAGGTTTCTTAGGATTTGGTCAAGGCTCTGCTCTGTTATTGGGTTAAAAGTGTCCCGTATGTCTATGTCTTATATCCTGCTATCACCTCACATTTCTAAGCAGGTTACAAAAGTCAAGAGACCAGAACAATCTCTTGGAATTACATAAACTTTACATAAAAATAACACAACCTAAAATATTAATTTTCTTAAATATAAGTTTCTTAAATAAACAAGTTTTAATCTTCCTTCTAAATGTAAAGTACTGTTGAAGAAATGAAAAGAAAATAGCAAAGTCCTTTCAGAGCCTTTCTGCTTGCATCATTTCCATAGTAAATTGTAGAGGTTTATAAGAACATAAGGACATAAGAGTAGGCATACTGGGTCAGACCAATAGTCCATCTAGCCCAGTATCTTGTTTTCCAAACAGTGGCCAAGCCAGGTCACAAGTACCTGACAGAAACCCAAATCATGGCAACATTCCATGTAGAACCCCAAAGAACAGCAAGATTCTGGAATCCTAAAGAGTGACAAGATTCCATGTAGAACCCCAAAGAATAGCAAGATTCTGGAATCCTAAAGAGTGACAAGATTCCATGCAGAATCTCAGAGTAGCAACACTCCATACTACAATTCCCAGGGCAAGCAGTTGCTTCCCATGTCTGTCTCAATAGCAGACTATGGACTTTTCCTCCAGGAATTTGTCCAAACCTTTTTTTATATCCAGATACACAAACAGCTGTTACTACATCCTCTGGCTAGGTCCTAATGTAAAGGAGTTCTTGATGTGTGGCTGGAGATTTTCCCTTTGCTAGAGAGTAAGACTTGCTCAGAGCATATTGGCTACCTGTCTCTGCTTCTCTGTGCTTTCCCACATCTGCACCTCAGCTTGGTGGGCCCAGAGAGTAAGAGAGACTGGTTCAGACTCTGATCCTGAATGTTAACACCTTACTGGGAACAGTAGAATTATGAATTATCAAATTACATCATTATTTCTCATGCCACAATTAAGTCAAATGGCCAAAGGAGGGGCATATTCCACTCTGTCCCATAATATCTGTATTTTTTAGAATTTGTCACAGTACATTACTCTATGCTTAGAGTTTCACTCATATTGCCAGATAGCTATTTGAAAGTTTGTAATTGTAAAATTGGCGGGGTGTGCCCTGCAGTTCATAGTATTGTCTCTCATTATATTAAATAAAGTCTTCTTAAAATTAAAAAAAAAAAAGCATTTTCAGAATTTATAACAGAAACATCCTGTGTTAAAGATGGTGATTTGATAGCTCAGGAGACAACTCATAAATGGTTACTTGCCTTCTAGCATTTTCCTTGCAAACTGGCCAGTTAGAAACTTAAACACCTTTGTTGGATAGGAATTCAGTCCATGCCAACTCTGTCAAAAGCAATAGACTTCTAACTCAAACAATGGCACAACTTTTCAAGGTTTTAGGAGTACAATGTTAGAATCCCAAGCAGCAGACAGCTGCTTAAAACAGCTGTCTATATTGCCAGCTTAGGAGACTATGATTAATGAATTTACTGGGCAGCGAGAAACTCAATTCACTGACCCATAGCTTCAGCATAGGTATTGAAGTGAAACTAATTAGAAATTTGATGCTCAAATGTTTAGATCTGTTGTTTGGCATAAATTGAAATCTATGTGTATATATATATATATATATATATACGTATATATATATATATATATATATATATATTTGCATGGAGCCTTAATCTTTATTAGTAATAACACAAAATGAGGCTGCTGCTTAGTATTGTAGGACGCAACTGAAAGCTAAAAGAGCGCAGTCACGATTCATAAAAGGAATTTCTCCCACAGGAGGTGGTGGAGATGAAAACGGTAATGGACTTCAAACATGCGTGGGATAAACACAAAGGAATCCGGTTTAGAAGGAATGGTTCCATGAAGTGGCGTTCCTGGGGGGGGGGGGGGCGGTGGGTGCGGTCTGCCCCGGGTGCACGCCGCTGGGGGGGTGCCGTGCGCCCCTTGTCTTTCGTTCGTTCCATGCTCCCTCTGCCCCCGAACAGGTTTCCTGCTCCGGGGCAGAGGGAGCATGGAACGAACGAAGGACAGGCACGCGCGGCACCCCCCAATGGTGTGCACCGGGGGGGGGGTCTTTCGCGGGGGGGTCCTTTGGCTGGGGGGGGGTCACGCTGCATCCAGGGGGGGGTGCTGCACTGGGGGGATGGGGCGCATCGGCGATCCGCCCCGGGTGTCAGCCCCTCTAGGAACGCCACTGGTTCCATGGAATCTTAGTGGAGATTGGGTGGCAACGTCGATAATTGGGAAACAAAACGGGAGCTGAGCAGACTTATATGGTCTACGCCCTGATCGTGACTGAATAGATAGGGATGGGCTGGAGTGTAAATTTTAAGGGGCTTCGACGTTAGCTTCAGAACTTAGTGCAAGAACAGTACTGGGTAGACTTCTACGGTCTGTGCCCTGAGAAAGGCAAGGACAAATCAAACTCGGGTATACATAACACTTACCATGTAAAATGAGTTTATCTTGTTGGGCAGACTGGATGGACCATACAGGTATTTATGTGCCATCATTTACTTTGTTACTATCAGGCTCATTTTTTAAAGAGAATGACGCCCATCTTTTGACACAAATCGGAAGATGGGCGTCCTTCTCACAGGGTCTCCCAAATCGGCAAAATCGAAAGCCGATTTTGGGCGTCCCCAACTGCTTTCCGTCGCAGGGACGACCAAAGTTCATGGGGGCATGTCGGAGGCATAGCGAAGGCAGAACTTGGCGTGCCTAACACATGGACGTCCTCGACCTATAATGGAAAAAAAAAGGGCATCCCTGACGAGCACTTGGATGACTTTACCTGGTCCTGTTTTTCTTACAACCAAGGCACAAAAAGGTGCCTGAACTGATCAGATGACCACTGGAGAGAATCAGGGATGACCTCCCCTTACTCCCCATAGTGGTCACTAATCCTCTCCCACCCTCAAAAAATATCTTTAAAAATATTTTGTGCCAGCCTCTATGCAAGCCTCAAATGTCATACTCAGGTACATCGCAGCAGTAAGCAGGTCCCTGGAGCAGTTTTAGTGGGTGCAGTGCACTTGAGGCAGGCGGACACAGGCCCATCCCCCCTACCTGTTACACATGTGGTGGTAAATGTGAGCCCTCCAAAACCCACCAGAAATCCACTGTACCCACATCTAGGTGCCCCCTTCACCTGTAAGGGCTATGGTAGTGGTGTACAGTTGTGGGTACTGGGTTTTAGGGGGGGTTTGGGGGGCTCAACACACAAGGTAAGGGAGCTATGTTCCTGGGAGCATTTTATGAAGTCCACTGCAGTGCCCCCTAGGGTGCTCGGTTGGTGTCCTTATATGTCAGGGGGACCAGTGCACTAGAAATGCTGGCTCCTCCCACGACCAAAGGGCTTGCATTTGGTCGTTTCTGAGATGGGCGTCCTTGGTTTCCATTATTGCCGAAAATCAGAAACGGCCAAGTCTAGGGATGACCATTTCTAAGGATAACCTAAATTTCAAGATTTGGGCATCCCCGACCGTATTATTGAAACAAAAGATGGACGTCCATCTTGTTTCGATAATACGGGTTTCCCCGCCCCTCCATTGGGATGTTTTACGAAGACGTCCTCAGCAAAACTTGGGCGTCCCTTTCGATTATGCCCCTCCACGTTACTATATGAATTGGTAAATTTTGAATCTTGTAAGCTGTAGCCTTGTTTATGGGGAGATGCCTTGATGTTGTCGTGTATCTATGCACATCTGCACACTTCACTCTAACAAAAAGCAGACTATTTTAACCTCCTGGGTGCTTCATATGCTGCCCAGTCGTGCCAAGTCCAGTTGGCCATGCTGTCCCCATTCTTCTGACCTGTTCACTCAGGGTGCATTTCCTTTACCGATCACTCTGTCCGTTACTGCCAGTGTCTGACAGGGAAATCCAGAGGAAAAATTGGGAGAAAGCTTGCCAGGACCCACTATAATATTTGGATGTTATCCTGCATTTGTGCCTCAGCTTTGGCAGCCATCTTAACGTATCGCAAAATGAAATATGCTAATTAAATGACATTAATATGCGGCTGCTTACCGTAGGGAACTCCACTCACAAACACATTATCAAAATGACACTAACTATCAAAAAATGCCAGATTTAAATACCTGACGTCTGATGCAATGATGTGACCTAGCGGCAAGACATCCCAAACCATCAGTCATAGCCATTCAACGTCCCTGTTTTTTTTTTCACTTTTAAATTAACTTTATTGATAACTCAAAGTTAAACAACACAACTTACTCAATATTTCCAACATACAATCAATAAGATACCATGCATGAACCATACAGCTTGTAAATTGCCCTTTCCCTCCCCCTCCTCTCCCCTCCAATCCAACCCCCCTCCCACTCAATTTCCATAGTCTCGGGAACCTTCCTGTTGCTATCCGTGTTGATTCAAGTAAGTACATCAGGACCAGTAACCCAGTACATCTTGGCAGCCCACAATCTACACAACTACTTTTTTTACACTAGAAAAAGTATCTAGCAACTGGGCATAAAGGACGTGCACCCCCCCCCCCCCCCCACATACTCCTCAACTAAAATCAATGAGCATTAATAAGTAAACTCCGTCCCCTTGGGCTTAGAACTTGAAGATAAGGCATCCATATCTGGAGAAATTGTTTTCTAAGCTTAGGCGATAATTTGGAATCTCTAGCCTCCCAAGAAGCTAAAAGGTGCACCTGATTACGCCAATGCCAGTAGGCGGGCGCATCCGAAGAGGTCCAATATTGCATTATACACTTTCGAGCTACCAAACGCAGCTTTCTGCATAGCATAGTTGCAGGAGTGCACAAAGAGGCAAAAGCCCTTGGTTGGTCTAGAAAAACTGTCCCTCCGTGCCCTCAATTTTATTCCTTAGCCTGATCAGAAACCCTCAGACCCGCTGCCAAAATGCTAGGATCCCCCCCCCCCCCCCACACACACACACACTTAGAACAGGCAGAACTAACCGGCCCCAACACATGAGCCAACTGCACTTTAGACATGTAACCCCGAAGAACTATTCTGTACCCTGTTTAAACCACTGAAATTTACAGTCTTCCAATAAAAAATAAATTGGTCTTCTTTATGCAAAAGCAATTCTGAACCACTGCCGCCCTTTGATAAAGAAAATTGCAGCCATTCGACTGATGTGTGACCTCAGCACCCTTTTGAAATGTTTTTTTCTAAATAATTCCAACCAATAATTCCAACATAATTTCCAAAAAAACAATCTTTATTTATTAACTTTGGACGCATGTGAATGTATAAGAGAGTAGTAGTATACGATTACAAGATTATTATATTATTTATATACCTTAGTGTTTAGTGTATTACATTTTTACTTCCAGACCCTTGACCATTCTTCTAATTTTTGGAGATCTCTTGTCATGGTTTCTACTCCCTCCAGGGTATCTACTCTATTGCTTATCTTCATGTCATCTGCAAAATGGCAAACTTTTCGTATAATCCTTCAGCAATGTCTCCCACAAATATATTAAACAGAATCAGCCCCAGCACCGACCCCTGAGGCACTCCACTGCTCACCTTCTTTTCTTCCAAGCAGATTACATATAGTAACATATAGTAGATGACGGCAGAAAAAGACCTGCACGGTCCATCCAGTCTGCCCAACAAGATAAACTCATATGTGCTACTTCTTATGTATACCTTACTTTGATTTGGTATCTGCCAGATTCCATTCCATAGCACACATTCTTGAATTCCGTCACCGCTTTTGTCTTCGTAACCTCCCGTGGGAGGACATTCCAGGCATCCGCCACCCTTTCTGTGAAAAAATATTTCCTGACATTGCTCGAATGAAGCGGTGTGGTAGCCATGTTAGTCCATCTTTAAAGGTTATCAATCAGGGGCGAAGCCAGACAACAGATTTTGGGTGGGCCTAGGCAAGAAATGGGTGGGCACCAAGTGTTCTCCCCTTTACCCCCACCAAACAAAATATCTCAGCTGGCGGGAAAACACTTCTTTCCACCTTTGCAGTCTGCAGCAGGCATGCCCTGAAAACTGAGCATGCGCAGGTGCCGGTATCCTGGAGAATAGTGTTTTCATTACCATCAGGGGGAAGTCTTCTGCTGGCGGACCTTGGGATCCCCACCAGCTACCGCTAATACGTGTGCTGCTGTTGGGTGTGTCTGAGCCCTAAGTGGGTGGGCCCCGGCCCACCTGTGGCTACGCCACTGTTATCAATAGAAATAAGACAAAACATATTATTATTTCTATTTATTACCTATGGTTATCAATAGAAATCAAACAAAATAAAACATGGAAAAGAAAATAAGATGATCCCTTTTTTATTGGACATAACTTAATACATTTCTTGATTAGCTTTCGAAGGTTGCCCTTCTTCGTCAGATCGGAAATAAGCAAATGTGCTAGCTGACAGTGTATATAAGTGAAAACATTCAAGCATTACTATCACTTATATACACTGTCAGCTAGCACATTTGCTTATTTCCGATCTGACGAAGAAGGGCAACCTTCGAAAGCTAATCAAGAAATGTATTAAGTTATGTCCAATAAAAAAGGGATCATCTTATTTTCTTTTCCATGTTTTATTTTGTTTGATTTCTATAGATTCTACATGGAATGTTGCTATTCCACTAGCAACATTCCATGTAGAAGTCAGCCCTTGTAGATCACCAATGTGGCCGCGCAGGCTTCTGCTTCTGTGAGTCTGACGTCCTGCACGTACGTGCAGGACGTCAGACTCACAGAAACAGAAGCCTGCGCAGCCTTCTACATGGAATGTTGCTAGTGGAATAGCAACACTCCATGTAGAATCTCCAATAGTAGCAACATTCCATGTAGAATCTCCAGTAGTAGCAACATTCCATGTAGAATCTCCAATGGTATCTATTTTACTGTCATAGTAATGCTTGAATGTTTTCACTTATATACACTGTCAGCTAGCACATTTGCTTATTTCCGATCTGAGGAAGAAGGGCAACCTTCGAAAGCTAATCAAGAAATGTATTAAGTTATGTCCAATAAAAAAGGTATCATCTTATTTTCTTTTCCATGTTTTATTTTGTTTGATTTCTATTGATAACCTTAAGAGTGGACTAACACGGCTACTACACTCCTCTACTATTTATTACCTGACATTGCTCCTACGTTTCCCACCATTCAACCTCAACTCATGAGACTGCTAGTTATATTACTTCCCCATCTCTGAAAAAGTTTAGTTTGCATATTAATATATATTTATTTATTTGTTTATTTTATTTGTTACATTTTTATCCCACATTTTCCCACCTTTTTGCAGGCTCAATGTGGCTTACATGTTAACCGTTAACGGCGTTAGCGGTTCCGGTCTGAACAAATACAATTTATGAATGCATACAAGGTGATATTATGGTCGGTAAGACATGTATGGTTGGTAGAATTGGGGGGAACTTAAAGAGGGAGAGGGGAGGAAGAGTCAGGTAATGTCCATTATGGTCTTTGGTTATGTTGTGTCGCAGGTGTCCAGGTAATTTAATTTTTCTGGTACCATTTCATGATGTGAGTGTGGTTTGGAGTGGAGGAGTGGCCTAGTGGTTAGGGTGGTGGACTTTGGTCCTGAGGAACTGAGTTCAATTCCCACTTCAGGCACAGGCAGCTCCTTGTGACACTGGGCAAGTCACTTAACTCTTCTTTGCCCCATGGAAGCCGCATTGAGCTTGCCATGAGTGGGAAAGTGGGGGGTAAAAAATAAAATTGTACAGTTTTGTTCTACACAAATTCAAATTGTAAATATGGATTTAATGAACAGCTTCATAAGAAAATGTATATTCTACTTGCATGTTGTTTCAAAGCATATTCTTGTGACTATGAAAAGTTTTAATAACAGCCATACTGAGTGAAACCAGCGATCCATCTAGCCCAGCATCCTGTCTCCAACAGTGACCACACCAGATCACAAGTACAGGGCAGAAACCCCACATGTACAAGGTGTAAATGACATGATATGGAGGGCAGTAGTAGGAATGGGGTTAAAAGTTAACATAAAAGAACTGACAGTGGGAAGCTTTGGAGGAGTGGCCTAGTGGTTAGAGTGGTGGACTTTGGTCCTGGGGAACTGGGTTCAATTCCCACTGCAGGCACAGGCAGCTCCTTGTGACTCTGGGCAAGTCACTTAACCCTCCATTGCCCCAGGTACAAATAAGTACCTGTATGTAAACCGCTTTGAGCCTGCCATGAGTGGGAAAGCGTGGGGTACAAATGTAATAAAAAAAAAAAATATGGAAATTTACATACTCACCTATCCAAAGTAGAAAATGGGTCACAACTGGGCAGAGTAAATGGATCAATATAGGAACCCTTTTACTAAGCTATGTTAGGTGATTGTTAGCATCTAACACAGCTTAAAATGGCCAAATTAGCGTGTGCTAGAAAAATATTTGTCTTATTTTTGGGAGGGGGCATTCCTGTGCTAAATAGTGTGGGGTCGATATTCAGACCGCAGAAGGCAGCTCCGCTAACTCCCGCGGTCAGTGGTGAACCCAGAAATTCAATGCTGGGTTGTATCTGGCGACTGGCATTACATTTCTAGGATTTTTTTTTGGCTGCTATGAACATAGCCGGTTAAGCCGATATTCATGAACTGGCCGGCTAAGTTATAGCGGCCAAAGATACACCTGCTATTAGGTGGGTCTATCTGGCCGCTAAACTTAGCCGGTTAGAAGTCTATTGCTTTTGACATAGTTGATACTCTCCCATCTTCAATAAACTTGGGAGTCGTTGCAGGCCCTGTAGGGGGAAGGGAAGCATGAGAAGGCTCTTGCATGCCAAGAAGTGTGCCCTCCCCTCCCCCGTTCTGCTGCCCTGGGTGGATGCCTAATCCTCCTGGTGGCTTGGGCTAAAATTTATATCCTATATTCATTTTGAGCAGGGGCGTTGCCAGACTTCGGCGGGAGGACGTCAGACTCAGAAACAGAACGAAGGAAGAAGAAGGCCTCGGCTGGCGGGGGTTGGGGTCCCCCACCAGCAAAGGTAGCAGACGGCGACGGAGGGTTGACGGCGGGACGGGGGCTCAAGAGGGTCATCGGCAGGGGGGTCCAGGGCCAAATCTGCGAGGGCCCCGTGGCTCCACCTAGCTATGACCCTGATTTTGAGGATGATCATTCATTTACAAAATTTGGGGGGGGGGGGGGGGGAGGGAATGCACCAGCTCATGCATTTTACCTAACAGTATAAACACGAATGGGGTCATTTACTAACGGTTAGTTTGCACCAATGCCGTTGTAACACATTATCTGTCACAAGGCCCATCTTTTAAAATAGGACCTTTAGCAGGTAACTTAATGGTCATTATGCACTCTGGTTGACAGTCAATGACTCCTAAATTAAATCGATTTGCATCTCCATGCCACAGATAGATACAGATTTAGATATGGCGCTCATTTTCAAAAGAGAAAAAAACATCCAAAAAGTGACTTAAATCGGCATTTGGATGTTTTTCTCACAAAATGTCCAAATCGTTATTTTCAAACCCAGTTTTTAGACGTTTTTCTATGAAGTCCGTCAGAAGTGCGTTCAAATCACAAGGGACGTGTTAATGGCGGGATATTCAGTTCGCTTACCAGTTAAGTAAGCAGATATAGTGTTATGTAAATAATTCTACTGACCTATCTACCTAATTTCTTACACAGTAATATATTAAATTAGACCATACCTCTTACTCTGTTTATGATTATACCTTTTGCAACATAGTGTAAGCCACCTTGAGCCTGCAAATAGGTGGGAAAATGTGGGGTACAAATGCAGCAAATTAAAAAAAAAAAAAACAGTAAAGAGGCTGTCTTAATTTTATCTGCCAAGTTAACCACGCACCGATCTGAATATCAGTCTGTATGTAATTAGCTTCTGGGTGGCCATTGTGACCCATATTCAGTGCTGGTGTCCAGACACGGCTCGGCATTGAATATCCAGGCTCACTTCTAATCTTATATATTGACCGTTGTTCCACGAAGGATTCACAGCGATTAACAGTTAAAGAAGCTCCCAAAGTATTAGAGGAATTGCAATTAAAAAAAAAATACATAATTACAACAGAGTGAACCATAATTCTTTACTAAAAAGAAAAGTCTTGAATTTCTTTCTAAAAGATAGGCAAGGTGATAAACCTTTCAGTTATATTGGTAATTCATTCCAAATCCATGCTGCGTAAAAAGGAAAAAGAACCCTCGTAGACCGACTTTAACCTTACATTCTCCAAGGAAGGACAACCCAATTGCAAAATAAGAAGAATACATACGTTTCTGAACATGAAACTGAACATGTGCAAGACCGAGCTCATTGTCTTTCCACCCAAACCCACTTCTCCTCTCCCTCCACTCTCTGTGAGTCCGGCTCTCGGTGTTTCAAAATGGCCGCCGAGAGTTGAAGCAGCCTCGCGAGACTTCAACTCTCGGTGGCCATTTTGAAACGCCGAGAGCCGGACTCACAGGATGCAGGGCAGCTGGCAGCAGGGCTCCGGGCAGGAAAGAGGGGGCTCTTTCCTGCCCCGAAGAGGTACCTCTAGACCACCAGGGATAGTAGAGTAAGGGGAGGGGAGGTGACGGGGGGAGTGGAGATGACAGGGGAGGGAAGATGATGGGGGGAGGAGGGGGTGACCGGGGGAAGGGAATATGCATCAGGGGTGGGGCGAGTGCATGAAAGGGGTGGGGCAGGGGGCATGAAATGGGCGGGGCAGGGATGTGAAAGGGACGGGGCAAGTGTCCTCTTTTTATGAGGACAAAAAATGGTAACCCTAGCGCTGCGTAACATTAGTAGCGCTTTAGAAATGTTTAGTAGTAGTAGTTTCTTCCAGAAGAAGGGATCTCAAGCAATTTGATAAGACCGTCCGAGTTCTGACCATAGATTGATTGATTTATGAATCAAACAAGCAACTTTAAACTGCTTAAAAACCACTGATCGCTGTGGGCTGAATATTGCCCCCTTTAAAATCTAAATGGGCATCCGAGAACCAGAGAGGAAGTGCAGAAAGTCACCAGGAATGGTAGTGGGAGAAGGCGGATTACCAAAGTCATCTCCTAATTCCAATTGATTAGTCACTAGGCCAGGCCACTCCCATTCCAAGCTTTGCTCTTGAGCATTGCAAGGCGTGTTGCATTAGGCATATCATGGTTAGACAACTTCATGAAGATACAAATCAAAGTTCATAGCCATCACTTCTGCCTATCTCCTTTTCCTACAAATTAAAGCACCCTCTCCTACTGAGGGGCAAGAGGAAGGCAAGCAAACTTCCTGCCATTGATGTGGGGGAAGTAACGCTAAATCTCCCTAAAGGTTCACTTCAACATCTTGCAGCTGTATTCTAGTTATCTTTTTTCATATGCAATTTTACTTCATTTAGTCTTTTAGGTTGTGCCTGAGGTTAGTTTAAAAGGTTAGTTAAATGTTAATGGATGTTAATGTTGCAATTAAATTGTTAAATCAATTGAAAACTGTGACTCCATCTCTATCTGTGTTAGTGCGGGCCTGCGTTGCATCGGCGTATAAATTAAAAGCTGTAAATCCAGTGAAGTCTAATTAGAGACCAAATTTCTCATTTATCTTATTTTCACAGGAGGGTAAGCATTGATGCATAATCAACCAAGGGCCAAAACTTTTTAGCATTAAGAAACTATTTTATCATTTGCTCTATCTTGACACCCCAGGTGATTGATGATCATTCAGATACAATTATCATAAAAGGTCACATGCGAAATGAAGGTCTTCTAGAGACTGCAAGATTTTGTCTCACAAGTTTGCATACCACATATCGCCAGATATTTAAATGGATCTTCAATGTTTTGATTAGTTTTGCAAAGTCTCTTAAAACTATGGCCCAGATGCACTAAATGTTTTTCATCATTAAATGAGCCCTCAAGAAAGAATTTCCTATCCTTTCCATGCACTAAAGCCTATTTCCCGACGACAGTAGCAGCTAACGAAAACTGAATGCAGATGAGCAATTCTTCTACAAATCCCATTGAAATGACATGCACTAACCTTTTCCGATTCGTTTAACGCAGGAAACACCGTGAAATCTAACGAGAGTCTGTACCTCTCGTTAGGGCTGTCTGTCTGCTAGAAGTTTACAAAATCTATTAAAAAAAATAACTGGGGGGGGGGGCGAAAACGCGTCAGGGGCGTCCTTTATTGACGCCCCAGGTCGCCGCTGCTCCCCTCTCCCTCAGCACCAAAAAAGAAACAAAACAAAAAAAAAGGATCGGGAGGGGGCAAGGGCGCTCGTCATGAGCGTCCTGTATGGACGCCTTCCTCCCCCTCTACGTCAGAGGAGGGCGGGCCCAGGAAGAAAGAAGGGACGTCTGAGGAGGCCTTCTGAATTGCCGATCAGCTGTTCTTGCCCGTGCAGCAGAGGTGAGAGGCGCTGCATGGGCCAGTAAGGCAAAGGGGGGGGGTCGTTGGAGGGGGGGAGCGGCAGCCACGACCAAAAGGGGGGCGGCGGGGCGGGGCACGGGACCGGAGCATGGCAGGAGGCGGAGCTAGTGTGGGAGAATACACAGGAAGAGCAGAGAGCCGGCCCGGGGCTGCTAAAATTGGAGATTTTTCGGGGGGGGGGGGAGCGGAGAGCAGCGGGGGGGGGGGGGGGGGGTGGGGCAAGGCGTCCATACAGGACGCTCATGACGAGCGCCTTTGCCCCCTCCCGAAACACACCTGTTTGTGGGGTTTTTTTGTTTTGTTTTGACAGCTGGGCCTTTGTGGCATGCGCAGAGCAGCCAGCATAACGCTTGGCTGCTCTGCGCATGCTTTAGGCGCTGATTAACGATGGGTTTAACGATTCAGTGATACATCCTACTTTGCAATACCGATCCAAACATTTCTGAAGTGTTTTTGTAGTGCATTCCTCGTTTTTTAAAAATCGTTAAGCACTTTTACGTTTCTTATTTTTTAACGTTTGGTTGATGCATCTGGGCCTATGTCTGACATTCAGTATTACCCTCACGGTGACTTTGGAAATTATTATAACACACTGCACTGTAACCATTTTATGACATTCACAAAGCTTTTCTGCCTTATAAAATAAGCACCTTTTAGGCCAGAAAAATCAAACGCTGATCCTCAAGCACTGCAAACAGTACTAGAGATATCAGATCAAGTAGATCGGCATCCTGTCCTTGACTGTAGCAAAAAGTAGGTGCTGAAAGAAAAATAAAACAAAGAATGAGTAGCTTAGCCCAGCCTCTGTTGTATCATTCCAGTTTATAGCAGTCAAGGCTAAGGAATGAAGTACAACTCAGTTACCTCCCTCCCTAATTGACGTTTGGTTTTTTTTTCAGTATAAGAAACAAATATTGTTAAGCCCACAAGTAGGAGATCTACGTGCTTCACCAAAGGGTAAGTATTGTGTAGGTCAAGGTATAGATCCCCTCATCATGTTATTCATTCCATCAGGGGTAAAATATCTGTGTCTGTACATGTGGAGGGGCATAATCGAACGGAAACGCCTATCTCCATGGGTGTTTATCTCCGAGGTCCGTGAAGGGGCGGGCCGAACCGTATTTTCGAAAAAATGGACGTTTTTGAGCTGGGCAGTTTTTTTTTTAGCGATAATGGAAACTAAAAACGCCCAGCTCAAAAACGTCCTAATCCGAGCCGTTTGGTCGTGGGAGGGGCCAGGATTGGTAGTACACTGGCCCCCCCTGATATGCCAGGACACCAACTGGGCACCCTAGGTCAGTGCGGTGGACTTCAGAAAAAGCTCCCACATGCATAGCTCTCTTACCACGGGTGCTGAGCTCCCAACAACCCTCCCCCAAAACCCACTACCCACAAATGTACAACACTACCATAGCTCTTAGGGGTGAAGGGGGCACCTACATGTGGGTACAGTGGGTTTTGGAGGCCTCCCATTTACCAGCACAAGTGTTACAGGTGGGGGGGATGGGTCTGGGTCCACCTGGCTGAAGTGCACTGCGGTACCAACTAAAAGTGCTCCAGGGACCTGCATACACGCAGGCCTCTAGGACTTGTTGCTTCTGTATAACATTGGCACACCAGTTGACACCTGAAGACTAATCTCTCTGAAAACATCCTTTATTGGAATAACCGCATTTACTCACAGTTAACTGCAGATCAGAGGTTGTGCCCCACTGGCAACAAGTCTCCCTGGTACTGAGATTAGCAGTAGGTCAGAGCTGGCAGAATGCTGTACAATGCCCTCTTTCAGCCACATTCAAGGTAACAACTAAGTTCTGTAACGTGGCTAACACAGGAAAGGGAACTAAAACTGGCTTACAAAAATGGCCACTACCTCATGGACTACAACAGGAAACACAACAGGGCACACTCTGACCCAGTAGGCAGGGGGAAAAGCACCATGGGAGAAGAGCCTACCAACTACCAACATCGTGAGACTGTAACACAAGCTAATGAAATCACGGAGCCCAATACCCTACACCCACCACAATGCAATGCTGATGTGACCCTGTACTGCACCCGAGAGCCACATCTGACCCAGGGAAAGGCTGTGACAGGATCGAACAAATTCTGCTGTCATGGAGGTGGGTACAGCATTTGAGGCTGGCATACAGGCTGGAAAAAAGTTTGTAAAGTGGGGTTTTTTTGGTGGGAGGGGGTTAGTGACCACTGGGGGAGTCCGGGGAGGTCATCCCCGATTCACTCCAGTGGTCATCTGGGCAGTTGGGGCACTTTTTTGGGACTTGTTCGTGAAAAAAAAGGGTCCAAAAAAAGTGACCCAAAATCGCGGTAAAAACGCTTTTTTTCGATTATCAGCTAAAGACGCCCATCTCTCCTCGGCTGATAACCATGCCCCAGTTCTGCCTCCACCATGCCTCCGACACGCCCCCTTCAACTTTATTCGTTTCCACGACGGAGTGCAGTTGGAAACGCCCAAAATCGGCTTTCGATTATACCGATTTGGGCGCCTTTGCGAGATAAACGTCTATCTCCCGATTTAGGTCGCACTATAGGTGTTTTTCTCTTTCAAAAATAAGCAGGATAATCTATAAGTATTTGTGAACTCCCCCCCCCCCCCTTTTGCTCTAACCCCTAACCCTAACCCTGCTCTGAAGATGATTATACCTTAAACCATGTCTCCCAAACTCCTTATACTCATCCCCCAGTCTTCTGTTCTCCATCTTCCTTACACCATACCCGTCCCGAGTTCCAATCTCTTTCCTTTTTGCCTATCATACCTTGTTTACCTTTCCATGTTCAATTTACATATTCTTAAAACCTTACTATTACTATGTTTATTACAGTTTGTAGTATTCTCCTTATAATACTTTGTAATTCTATTTACTATGTAAGCCGCATTGAACCTGTTGAGTGTGGGAAAGCGCAGGGTACAAATGTAATAAATAAATAAATAAATAAATATTTAAATAAACCATCAACTGTAGTCATTGTATCATGGTAACAAATATTTTTAGGGCATATCATGAAATATAGACCTGCTAATGTCCCTCACATATTAGAGCTTGACATCCATGTTACAAATAGAATTTTCTAATAGCACTTAACCCAATTTATAACATTGAGATGCGAATCAATTAACTTAGGAGTCATTGACTATCAGCTAGAGTGTACTAATGGCCATTATATTAGCTGCTAAAGGTCCTGTTTTAAAACATGGGCCTTGTGGCAGGTAATGTGCAAGGAAAGTGGAGGAGTGGCCTAGTGGTTAGAGCACCAGTCTTGTAATCCAGAGGTGGTTGGTTCAAATCCCACTGCTGTTCCTTGTGATCTTGGGCAAGTCACTTAACCCTCCATTGTCTCAGGTACAAACTTAGATTGTGAGCTCTTCTGGGACAGAGAAATATCCAGAGTACCTGACTGTAACTCACCTTGAGCTACTACTGAAAAAGGTGTGAGCAAAATATAAATAAAATGGCATTGGTGCAAGCTAATCATTAGTAAATGACCCATTTGTGTTTATACTGTTTGGGTAAAATGCATGAGTTGGTGCATTCCAAAAGAAAAATTGCAACCGAATGAACATCTTCAGAATGAGTGTAGCACATACACTTTAGTCCAAGCCATCAGGAGGATTAGGCATCCACCCACCTCACAGGAGGCTCTTGAATAAACATGACAGGCTGAAGATAGGACCCAAGGTGGTGAACTGGTTGAGGGAGAGACGCCAGAGGGTGGTGGTGAATGGAATTCACTCGGATGAGTGAAAGGTGAGTAGTGGAGTGCCTCAAGGATCGGTGCTGGGGCCGATTCTGTTCAATATATTTGTGAGCGACGTTGCGAAGGGTTAGAAGGTAAAATTTGCCCTTTTGTGGATGATACCAAGATTTGTAACAGAGTGGACACCCTGGAGGGAGTGGAAAACATGAAAAAAGATCTGCAAAAGCTAGAAGAATGATCTAATGTTTGGCAATTAAAATTCAATGCAAAGAAATGGACTTAGGGAGTAGAAATCCACGGGAGAGGGATCTTGGGGTGATAGCATCTGAGGATCAGTGGTGTAGGAAGGGGGCGGTGGGGCGGTCCGTCCCGGGTGCACACCGCTGGGGGTGTGTCGGCTCCGCTGGTTCCCTGCTGTCTCTGCCCCGGAACAGGCTACTTTCTGTTCCGGGGCAGAGACAGCAGGGAATCAGCGGAGCCGACGCAGCTCCCAGCGACGCGCATTCGGGGCGGTGCGGCCCTCACGCCCGCCCCCTTTGGTAAGAATGCGCTCCGGAGGGGGGGTGCGCGCTCTGGGGGTAGGTGCGCCGTGCTGCACCCGGGGGGAGGGTGCGCAGCGGCGAACCGCCCTGGGTGTCAGCCACCCTCGCTACGGCACTGCTGAGGATCTGAAGGTGACAAAACAGTGTGACAAGGCGGTGGCCCTAACTAGAAGGTTGTTAGGCTGTATAGAGAGAGGTGTGACCAGCAGAAGAAAGGAGGTGTTGATGCCCCTGTGCAAGCCGTTGGTGAGGCCCCACCTGGAGTATTGTGTTCAGTTTTGGAGGCCGTATCTTGCTAAGGATTTAAAAAGAATTGAGGTGGTGCAAAGGAAAGCTACAAAAATGGTATGGGATTTGCGTTGCAAGACATATAAGGAGAGACTTGCTGACCTGAACATGTATACCCTGGAAGAAAGGAGAAACAGGGGTGATATGATACAGACGTTCAAATATTTGAAAGGTATTAATCCGCAAACAAATGTTTTCCAGAGACAGGAAAACGGTAGAACTAGAGGACATGAAATGAGGTTGAAGGGGTTCAGACTCAAGAAAAATGTCAGGAAGTATTTTTTCACGGAGAGAGTGGTATATACATGGAATGCCGTCCCGCGGGAGCTGGTGGAGATGAAAAATGCATGGGATAAACATAAAGGAATCCTGTTCAGAAGGAATGGATCCTCAGAAGCTTATCGGAGATTGGGTGGCAGCACCGGGGGTTGGGAGGCGGGGCAAGTGCTGGGCAGACTTCTACGGTCTATGCTCTGAAAATGGCAAGGATAAATCAAGGTCAGGTATACATATAAAGTAGCACATATGAGTTTATCTTGGGGAGACTGATGGACCATACAAGTCTTTATCTGCTATCATCTACTATGTTACTCATGTTACTATGTGTGTGCGTGGGGGGGGGGGGGGGAAACACACCTTTGGCATGCAAGAACCTTCCCCTGCTTTCTTTCCCCCTGCAGGGCCTGCAACAACACCCATGCTTAATGAAGATGAGAGACTAGCCTAATGGTTAGTGCAGGGGCTGAGAATCAAGGGAGCCCAGTGGAAATCCCTTTGCTGCTCCTTGTGATCTTGGACAAGACACTTAACCCTTCATTGTCTCAGATATAAACTTAGATTGTAAGTCCTCCATGGACAGAAAAATACGTACTGTACCTGAATGTACATTGCTAAAGTAGCAGTCAGGCCTCACAGAATACCCTGAAGAAAGCCACAGCACAATGGCTGAAACGTTACTTCCACTTAATCAGACATGGCAAGACCCAGACAACTGCAACAATCATGATGTCAGCCATGGAAGCCTAAGAGAACACAAACAGTTAACACTTGCAACCGAGAACTCACCCACGATCTCCTCAGACACTGCCGATGTGTACGCTCACCTGCAAACTATGAACTATTACATATATGTGCCTAGTTACAGACATTCTAAACATTTATGTGCCATTTTGCACATACTTTTTTACCTGTGTCTTGCAGAGGTGCTTCAAAGGTGGCAGGAGCATTCATTATGTTGTGGTTTTATTATAAACTAGGAAAGAAGGCCCGTTTCTCTGAGCAATGAAACGGGCGCTAGCTTTTTTTGGGGGGGGGGGGGTGACTCACATACGGAGATCAGTGGCAATTTTCCTGGGCCTCCCTGTGGCTCATCGCAGTTGTAGGTGGTTCGTTTGCCGCCGCTGTTGTTAGCGTTGCTCTGTGTGGGTGTCAATTTTCCTGTGCCGCCCTCGACGTCATCGCATTTTGACGCGAGGGCGGAGCACAGGTACAGTAATAACACTCACCCTCAACATTTGCTCCGCCCTTGTTGTCATAACGTTTTACTCGAGGGCGGGGCCTGGTGGCTTCACCACCACGAACCTTCGAACCTGAAGGAACTGTTGTCAGTGGCTTGGCTTCACTGACATCAGTGTCCTCAGAACGTTGAGGGTGAGTTTTATTATAGTAGAAGATGTTATATGTTTCTCAATGGGATAGATAGAGAAGTAAATAAATAACATATTTTAAAATATATATTACCAACGACTAGTAAATAAATGTCTTCATCTTTTCCAAAGCCTAAACTGATATTTACTAAATAAATGCTTTAAGCGTTTTAATGAAAAGCAGAACACAGTTACAACTTTGTTATTCTGGAAAATAATTCAATTTGTATTGAGCACAAAGATTAATCATGAAAAATCAATACCTCTGCATTTTTTCATCTCCTTCAGGAAGCATGTGCAAGGTAGAAGACTAATGCTGAAATGTATATGATGTTTCTGGGGGGGGGGGGGGGGAGTCGTTCAACAGACTCTCAGGGGTAGACTTGCCCTCTCGGTTTGTAGGTCCGGATGTTGATTATCTTGAGAAAGGCGGGTTTTCTTGTAATGTATTTATGGTCTGGGATCTGTTTGGACTAAAGAAATTTAGGGGTCTTTTTACTAAGGCGCACTAAAAAATGGTTTGCGGAAGTGTAGGCGTGGGTTTCCGGCGGGCGACGATCCATTTTTCAGCGCGTCTGTATAAAAAGGCCTTGACCTAGTCTCATGCGGTAACCAGGTGGTAATTACTACTACTACTACTTATCATTTCTAAAGCGCTGCTAGACATACGCAGTGCTGTACACTTGAACATGAAGAGACAGTTCCTGCTCGACAGAGCTTACAATCTAATTAGGACAGACAAACAGGACAAACAAGAGATAAGGGAATATTAACGTGAGGATGATAAAATAAGGGTTCTGAACAAGTGAATAAGGGTTAGGAGTTAAAAGCAGCATCAAAAAGGTGGGCTTTTAGTTTAGATTTGAAGACGGCCGGAGATGGAGCTTGACGTACTGGCTCAGGAAGTCTATTCCAGGCATATGGTGCAGCAAGATAAAAGGAACGGAGTCTGGAGTTAGCGGTGGAGGAGAAGGGTGCAGATAAGAGGAGTTTGAACTGTATGCGGAAACGGATAGGAAGCCAGTGAAGTGACTTGAGGAGAGGGCTAATATGAACCTTATGATTGGAAGCCAGGTAATGACCTAAGTGCATCAAATGCCACTTGACGCACATCCAGTACACGCATCTGAAAATAAAAATTATTTTTCAGCTTCGCGTATCAGCTGCGCGCCAAAAATGAAATTAATTGCAAGAGCCATGCGGTAGATGAGTGGTAATTCCATTTTAGTGCGCACTGGGTGCGCATAGACGCTTACACGGCTTGGTAAAAGGGCTCCTTCGAGCATGCATGAGGAAGTCTTTCCATCTGCAAATTCACCAAGGGTTAGTGATCCTCAGGCCCCCTCTCACCTCCCTGAGCCTGAGAACAATAGTCTGCCCTGGATAGCAGTAAATACATTCAGACGGGGTCGTTTCGAACCCTACAGGTCACCTTACAAATACAAAAATATTCTTATTGTTCGCAACTACTATAAAGTTCTAAATGGATTCCAAGCAAAAAAGAACCAATCTAAGATCACAAATTAATAAGCCAACACATCAGTATACCTTTAAACATTGCTCAAAAAATATGCTTTCAAAATCATGCAAAATACCAGATAATTTACACAGGCTCTTAAACGAATAGGTAGAGTATTCCAAATTTTCACTGCCTGATATTGGAAGCCAGATATGAATAGCTTTTCAGAACACACTGTCTTACATAAGTATTGCCAACTGGGACACACCAAAGGTCCATCAAGCCCAGCATCCTGTTTCCAACAGTGGCCAATCCAGGTCACAAATACCTGGCAAGATCCCAAAAAAGTCCAATACATTTTATGCTGCTTATCCTAGAAATAGTGGATTTTCAAGTCCATTTTATAATGGTCTATGGACTTTTCCTTTAGGAAGCTGTCCAAACCTTTTTTAAAAAAAAAAAACTGCTAAGCTAACTGCTTTTACTACATTCTCTGGCAACAAATTCCAGAGTTTAATTACACTTTCAGTGAGTGAAGAAAATTTTTCTCCAATTCGTTTTAAATTTACTACTTTGTAGCTTCATCGCATGCCCCCTAGTCCTAGTATCTTTGGAAAGCGTGAACAGACGCTTCACATCTACCCGTTCAACTCCACTCATTATTTTATAGACCTCTATCATATCTCCCCTCAGTCGTCTTGAGCCCTAGCTGCTTTAGCCTTTCCTCATAGGGAAGTCGTCCCATCCCCTTTATCATTTTTGTCGCCCTTCTCTGTACCTTTTCTAATTCCACTATATCTTTTTTGAGATGCGGTGACCAGAATTGAACACAATATTCGAGGTGCAGTCGCACTATGGAGCGATGCAAAGGATTTTCAGGCTTGACACAAGAAATAGGCATGAGATATTTGCATCCAATGGATATCCAATAGGAATTGGCAGCCAGAAAATGTTGTCTTGCATTGTTTCCAGGAATGTTCACTTTATTCATTTTTGTATGGTCATTTTTCTTCACAGGAGTAAAGTCATTGAATGAGGGTGCATTATGTGTAAAGAGTGTGCACGCCTTCTGAAAGAGTGGAGGAAATTCTATGTATAGTACCGGACATTAGGCGCTACGTCCATGCCAAATTTTCGGTTTAAAAAAGTGTTATAATGGATGAAAAGGCGCCAAAAATGGCAGCAGGAAACAGATCCAGGCACTTGTCTCTGGAACTTTTCACGCTCCTAATGAAGTCTTTTTCAAGACCTCTATTAACAATTTCTTTGCAGATAGACCCATTTGTGACTGTCATTTTTACAGCACACTACTTAAGGGATTCCTGAGAAACATGGTACCGTGTTGAGTCATCATCTAGAGTCATCAATAAAAGTCTCAATTTTATATTTGGTGCTCCTTGGTCTGTGTTTGAAGTACCTGGATCTGTTTCCCACTCCTTTTCCCAGCTGCGTGCTTTTCTGGGGGATTCTGGCATTCCTTCCACATCTGTGGTTTGTCTGCAGGTGCCAAAATGGGACATAAAGAGCAGATCCATGTAGAAACACACCTATGCACCCATATATAGAATAGTGCATAAGTATTTCTGTGTGGATCTGCTATAGGGGAGTGGTCATGGGATGGGCATGGGTGGGTCAGGGGCTTCCGTTAGAATACACACAGTGTTACAAAATTCGGGGGATCTGCGCCCAACTTCTGTACCAGGATTTAGTTGATGTAACTCCTTGTGCCCAAAGTTGAGTATGAATCTATAAAGGGTGCCACTCCTAGAGTGCCCATTATGCAATACCATTTAACGCCATTTATAGAATTCTTCCCTATGTGTGCAAAATATTTAGTTTAGCTTAATAACACTTAATATACTGCCCTTCACAACACATCAGAGCGGTTTACAATCTCAAATATTACAATACAAGAAAGGAACTACAAATTGTGAGAGAAAGAGACAGAGGGAAAAAAAAAGACTAAGAGGGGCATAATCGAACGGGGCGCCCAAGTTTTCCCCATATTATCGAAACAAGATGGGCGGCCATCTTTCGTTTCGATAATACGGTCGGGGACACCCAAATCTCAACATTTAGGTCAACCTTAGAGATGGTCGTCCCTGATTTTTGGCAATAATGGAAACCGTGGAAGCCCATCTCAGAAACGACCAAATCCAAGCCATTTGGTCGTGGGAGGAGCCAGCATTCGTAGTGCACTGGTCCCCCTCACATGCCAGAACACCAACCGGGCACCCTAGGGGGCACTGCAGTGGACTTCAGAAAAAGCTTCCAGATGTATCGCTCCCTTACCTTGTGTGCTGAGTCCCCCACCCACACCCCCACCCCCAAAACCCACTCCCCACAACTGTACACCACTACCATAGCCCTTAGGGATGAAGGGGAGCACCTACATGTGGGTACAGTGGGTTTGTGGTGGGTTTTGGAGGTCTCACATTTACCACCACAAGTTTAACAGGTAGTGGGGGGATGGGCCTGGGTCTGCCTGCCTGAAGTGCACTGCAGTACCCACTAAAACTGCTTCAGGGACCTGCATACTGCTGTCATGGAGCTGGGTATGATATTTGAGGCTGGCATAGAGGCTGGAAAAAATATTTAAAATTTTTTTTAGGGTGGGAGGGGTTAGTGACCACTGGGGTAGTAGGGGGAGGTCATTCCCGATTCCCTCCAGTTGTCATCTGGTCATTTAGGGCACATTTTTGTGGCTTGGTCGTAAGAAAAAAAGGACCAAGTAAAGTCAGCCAAGTGTTCGTCAGGGACGCACTTCTTTTTTCCATTATTGCTTGAGGACGCCCATCTATTAGGCACGCCCCAGTCCCACCTTCGCTATGCCTCTGACACGCCCCCGGGAACTTTGGTCATCCCCACAATGGAACGCAGTTGGGAGATGCCCAAAATCGGCTTTCGATTATGCCGATTTGGGCGACCCTGAGAGAAGGATGCCCATCTCCCGATTTGTGTTGAAAGATGGGCGCCCTTCTCTTTTGAAAATAAGCCTGAATATCTGGAAAAGCTGAGAGAAGCAGGTAGAGTAGTCAGGAAAGCAAAATGCAAATGCAGGAAAGAAATAGCAAGTATGGTAAAATGGGGGTATAAAACATTTTTTAGATTTGTTAGTGATAGGAAGAAGTGCAAAAGTGGCATTGCGTGACTCAAAGGTGAAGGGGAGGAATTTGTAGAACAGAGGCGTAGCCAGAAAACAGATTTTGGGTGGGCCTAGGTAAGAAGTGGGTGGGCACCAAGTGTTCTTCCCCCCCCCCCCCCCCAAAAAAAAAAAAAAAATCTCAGCTGGCGGGAAAACACTTCTTTCCACCTTGGCAGTCTGCAGCAGGTATGCGTTGAAAACTTAGCATGTGCAGGTGCTGGTATCAAGGAGAGTAGCATTTTTGTTACCATCAGGGGGAAGACTTCAGCTGGCGGAGCTTGGCGTCCCCACCAGCTACTGCGAAACATGTGGTACTGTTGGGTGGGCCTGAGCCCTAAGTGGGTGGGCCCCAGCTCACCCAGGCCCACCTGTGGCTATGCCACTGTTGTAGAAGCTGATAAGTATAACTACTACTACTACTACTACTTAACATTTCTAGAGTGCTACTAGGGTTACGCAGTGCTGTACAGTTTAACAATGAAGGACAGTCCCTGCTCGAAGGAGCTTACAATCTAAAGGACGAAGTGTCAAGTTGGGGCAGTCAAAATTTCCAGAGTAGAGGTGTTGTGATTAGGTGCCGAAGGCGACATTGAAGAGGTGGGCTTTGAGCAAGGATTTGAACATGGGCAGGGAGGGGGCCTGGCGTATGAGGTCAGGGAGTTTATTCCAAGCATGGGGTGAGGCGAG
This sequence comes from Microcaecilia unicolor, assembly GCF_901765095.1. Classification (NCBI taxonomy): domain Eukaryota; kingdom Metazoa; phylum Chordata; class Amphibia; order Gymnophiona; family Siphonopidae; genus Microcaecilia; species Microcaecilia unicolor. The sequence continues at coordinate 754,294,466 of NC_044031.1, read as the reverse complement.
GCAGAAAGGGCGGAGCCTGGAGTTGGCGGCGGTGGAGAAGGATACTGAGGGTACTAAGTTGGAACTGCATTAACAAATATTTCCTGTAGGAAAGCGAGACTTCCCTTTTAACAGCTGCAGTAAAAGGGGGGTCTCGGCACGTGTGTAAAACACGCGCTGACGCCAACACCGGCCCCCTTTTGCCGCAGCTTGGTAAAAAGGGCCCTCAATCGTCCATTGTCTCAGTTACAAAATTAGATTGCAATGACAGAGAAATGCCCGGTGCACCTGAATGTAACTCCCCTTGAGCTACTACTGAAAAAGATGTGAGTAAATCGAAATGAATAAATATCAGCCTTTCTAGTATATCCATCACTGGTTATTTTAGTTTGCAGCAGCAGCACCAAAGAGATTCACATTCAGTTTCACAGAATGAGAACCATCTTCACAGTAAAGTAAGATCAGACCCTGTGAGTTCCGGACAGCTTTATTGAATGAACAGTGAAGAAACCCATCCATCAACTTCTGCAGAAATTGAAAACCAATATTTCTTCTTTATTGGTAAATAATGAAATCGATCGCTGAACATAAACACACCGAGCCTCGTTGTCAGACGTTGTCTGTCTTAACCACAAGGTTTCGACTATATTACAGCTTTCTTAGGGCCCTTTTTTTACTAAGCTGCATAAAGGCTAACACATGCTTAACATGGGAAAAATGGCCCCAACGCAGGACGTGGTAAAGTATTTCACCTTAGTTTTGCCACTTGCACACGCTAACTGCACGGAATTTTTTTGAGGGGGCACGTCAAGGTCAGAAGAAGGATGTGGAAACTCTGTTCAGCTAAGGTGCTGACATTAGTACGCGCCCATTGTTTAATACTGACTTAACGTGGGAACCCTTAGGTCTTCTACGTAAGAAGCGATGAGGGCTCACACCAGTGGCATAGCTATGGGGGGGTCACGGGGACCTGGGCCCCCCCTCGATTGGCTCTGGGGCCCCTGGTTTGGCTGGCAGGGGTCTCTAACCCTTGCCAGCTGAAGTATTTGTCCCGTGCTGGTCTCATCACATTGGCTACCCTGCTCTTCTCACTTGCGCTGTGCACGCTCATTTTAATGAAACTGAGCATGCGCAAAGTGTCACGCACGCTCAGTTTCATTTAAAAAAAGCGTGCACAGCGTGGCTGAGAACAGAGCAGGGCAGGCAATGTGAAACCAGCGCGGGACAAATCCTACAGCTGGCGGAGGCAGGGCCGCCCAGAGACTGGGCCAGGCCCTGGACAAGGCCGCCCCTGGCCCCCCCCGCCACTCGAGGTCGCCGAGCCCCCCCTCCACCTGCCACCAGGCCCTCTCTCCACCCCCGGGCCCTCAGCACTGACCTTAAATGCCTCACCTCCGAAAGTGCAGCAACAAGCAGCGGCAGACCACTCCTTCCTTCCGTGTCCCGTCCTCGCGGAAGTTACGTCAGGCGAGGGCAGGACACAGAAGGAAGGAGTGGTCTGCCACTGCTTACTGCGCTTTCGAAGGTGAGGCGCTTAAGTTCAATCCAAGGAAGCGACGGAGGGCAGGCAGGCTGGACTGCGGCGGCTGCGCCGGGTCCCCCCCCCCCCCCCCCCCGGGCCCGGGGAATTTTGTCCCCCCTGTCCTCCCCTCTCGGCGGCCCTGGACGGAGGTTGGGGACTCCCACCACCCAAGATACCATCATGCAGCGGCGGTCGCGGGGAAGGAGGCCAAAATGTGCCTCCCAACTTGGGCTCTGCACCCCCCTCATTAAAGTCTGGCTACACCCCTGGCTCACACGTTAATATTTTTTTCCAGTGGCTGTGCACTAATCCTAATATAACACATGGCCAGAAAATGAAATAATTGAAAAAGGCTGAATTTATAGCCACACTAGAAATGGGCTTAGCGTGTGGGACGTTCCGTGTTACAACGTGCTAAGTTCATCTACTACATAGTAGATGACGGCAGAAAAAGACCTGCATGGTCCATCTAGTCTGCCCAAGATAAACTCATATCTTGAATTTGTACCTGTCTTTTTCAGGGCACAGACCGTATAAGGCTGCCCAGCAGTATTTCCCGCCTCCCAACCACCAGTCCCGCCTCCCATCACCGGCTCTGGTACAGACCGTATAAGTCTGCCCTCCCCTATCCTCGCCTCCCAACCACCAACCCCTCTTCCCCCCACCTGCTCCGCCACCCAATTTCAGCTAAGCTTCTGAGGATCCATTCCTGCTGCACAGGATTCCTTTATGCATATCCCACGCATGTTTGAATTCCGTTACCGTTTTCATCTCCACCACCTCCCGCGGGAGGGCATTCCAAGCATCCACCACCCTCTCCGTGAAAAAATACTTCCTGACATCTTTTTTGAGTCTGCCCCCCTTCAATCTCATTTCATGTCCTCTCGTTCTACCGCCTTCCCATCTCCGGAAAAGATTTTTTTGCGGATTAATACCTTTCAAGTATTTGAACGTCTGTATCATATCACCCCTGTTCCTCCTTTCCTCCAGGGTATACATGTTCAGGTCAGCAAGTCTTTGGTCATACGTCTTGGAACGCAAATCCTATACCATTCTCGTAGCTTTTCTTTGCACCGCTTCCATTTTTTTAACATCCTTCGCAAGGTACGGCCTCCAAAACTGAACACAATACTCCAGGTGGGGCCTCACCAACGACTTGTACAGGGGCATCAACACTTCCTTTCTTCTGCTGATCACACCTCTCTCTATACAGCCTAGCAACCTTCTCGCTACAGCCACCGCCTTGTCACACTGTTTCGTTGCTTTCAGATCCTCGGATACTATCACCCCAAGATCCCTCTCCCCCTCAGTACCTATCAGACTCTCCCCGCCTAACACATAAGTCTCTCGTGGGTTTCTACTCCCTAAATGCATCACTTTGCATTTCTTCGCATTGAATTTTAATTGCCAAACCTCAGACCATTCTTCTAGCTTCCTCAGATCCCTTTTCATGCTTTCCACTCCCTCCCGGGCGTCCACTCTGTTGCAAATCTTAGTATCATCCGCAAATAGCCAAACTTTACCTTCTAACCCTTCGGCAATGTCACTCACAAATATATTGAACAGAATCGGCCCCAGCACCGATCCCTGAGGCACTCCGCTACTTACCTTTCCCTCCTCCGAGCGAACTCCATTTACCACCACCCTCTGTCGTCTGTCCGTCAACCAGTTCCTAATCCAGTTTACCACTTCGCGAACTATCTTCAGCCCATCTAGTTTATTTAAGAGCCTCCTGTGAGGAACCGTGTCAAAAGCTTTGCTAAAATCTAAGTAGATTACGTCTATAGCACGTTGATGATTCAATTCTCCAGTTACCCAATCAAAGAATTCAATGAGATTCGTTTGGCACGATTTCCCTCTGGTAAAACCATGTTGTCTCGGATCTTGCAGCTTGTTGGCTTCTAGGAAATTCACTATCCTTTCCTTCAGCATGGCTTCCATTACTTTTCCAATAACCGAAGTGAGGCTTACCGGCCTGTAGTTTCCAGCTTCTTCCCTATCACCACTTATGTGAAGAGGTACCACCTCCGCCGTTCTCCAGTCCCTCGGAACCTCTCCCGTCTCCAAGGATTTATTAAACAAATCTTTAAGAGGACCCGCCAGGACCTCTCTGAGCTCCCTCAATATTCTGGGGTGGATCCCGTCCGGTCCCATGGCTTTGTCCACCTTTAGCTTTCCAAGTTGTTGATACACACTCTCTTCCGTGAACGGTGCTATATCCATTCCATTCTCAGGTGTACTTTTGCCAGTCCCTCGCGGTCCTTCTCCAGGATTTTCTTCAGTGAAAACCGAACAAAAGTATCTATTTAGTAAATTGGCTTTTTCTTCATCATTATCTACATAGCGGTTCGCTGTATCTTTTAGTCTCTCAATTCCCTTTTTAGTCATTCTTCTTTCATTAATATACCTGAAGACATTTTTGTCGCCCCTCCTTACATTTCTAGCCATTTGTTCTTCCGCTTGCGCCTTCGCCAGACGTACCTCTCTCTTGGCTTCTTTCAGTTTCATCCGGTATTCCTCCTCGTGTTCCTCTTCTTGAGATTTTCTATATTTCTGGAACGCCAACTCTTTAGCCTTTATTTTCTCAGCCACTTGCTTGGAGAACCATATTGGTTTCCTTTTCCTCTTGCTTTTATTTACTCTCCTTACATAAAGGTCTGTGGCCCTATTTATTGCTTCTTTCAGCCTGGACCACTGCCCTTCCACTTCCTGTTCGTCCTCCCAGCCCATCAGCTCCTTCCTCAGGTATTCCCCCATTTTACTAAAGTCAGCACGCTTGAAATCCAGGACTTTGAGTTTAGAGTGGCCGCCCTCCACTTCAGCTGTTATATCAAACCAAACCGTTTGATGGTCACTGTTTCCCAGATGTGCACACACTCGCACATTTGACACACTATCCCATTTGTGAGCACCAGATCCAGCATCGCTCCCTCCCTCATGGGTTCCATCACCATCTGTCTGAGCAGAGCACTTTGGAAAGCATCTATGATCTCTCTACTTCTTTCCGATTTGGCAGACGGAACCTTCCAATCTACATCCGGCAGATTGAAATCTCCCATCAACAGAACCTCTTTTTTCTTTCCTAATTTTTGAATATCTGCAATCAGATCTTTATCTAGTTCCTCTAATTGTGTGGGGGGTCTGTAGACAACACCCACGTGGACAGAAGTTCTATCCTCTCTTTTTAAGGTGATCCATAACTACTGTTAAGGCAATTCTCTGGGTGGGACCAGAATTTTCAAATGATTTAACTTCCAAAATTGCCCTAGAATATAAAAAAATAAACTTTCCTTGTTGTAATATAAATCCAGATATTCCCAATAATTATATCAGTTTCAACAATGTAAAATGCACTTTAGAGCCCCAATACAATACAGCCTCCCTCTCAGAGCTTGGTAGGAAGAGAAAAAGAAAGAAAATAAGAGGTTTCACAGGGCAAAATTAATTAAGCACTAAGCATTAAATTAAAGAGAATATCAGGAATCTCACCTATAGCCAGAAAGTTGAGAAGTTTGGAATTTAAAAGGTCCAAATTTGTTATACTTTGGAGGAGTTTGCTTCAGGTACAGAGAGGTCAGCACCTGAGCAAAGTTAGAAATGGTTTGACCCCTATTCAGAGCTCAACCCTTACCTCCTGCTGTGTAATGATTAAGTCCCAAGTGCCAGTTAACTACTAGTGCAGCTTAGTAAAAAAGCCCCTTAGTGCGGTTGTCACTGGAAGGTCGCTTAGGTTTTTTGTAAGTATGAGAATAGGTAGACGATAACCAGCCGGTCAATATTCGCTGCTGTAATAAATTTTCCTTCAGTCCCTACTATTTCATTCTACTTCCATTCTAACCAGTGCAATTTTTCTAGCAAAAAAGGTGCCGGTACTCAAATGTCAGGCCACCCTTCAGGGATGAGGTGATCACTGAGGGACTCACCCCACAATAGCCAGGACCCCTGCAACCAGTCACAGAATCTATGACAAGGCAGAATTGGTGTGTTCAGCCTGAGCTCTTTCATTAAAACTTGGGGACCATGGGTCAGTTTTAGCAGACACTGGAAAAGGTGCCGGTACTCAGTACCCCCGAGTACCCCCCTCAAAAAAAGCCCTGATTCTAACGCATTTCATTGTAGTCCCTTCAGCTCTCTAAACTGAGAAAGGTAGGACACCACAGTTTAAAGTTCTACCAGAAAGGACCTGAACTAAAAAGCAAATACCCCAGAAGGATGTGCACGCCAAAACATTTCCTTGAGGGAGGGGCAGAGGGCTGGCTTATTGATGTTGTATTGTTTAGAATTGTATTTTGTTTTATGTCATTTTGTGCTCCTCTTACAAAGCCACGCTAGTGATTCTGGTGTGGCAAATGTGACAAAGTCCATAGGAACTGAATAGGCATCATCGCATTTGCCATACCAAAACCGAAATAACTAACGCGCTTTGTAAAAGGAGCCCTTTGTTTGCAATTTAGGTGCACACTTTTTTTTTCCATGTGGGATCTTAGATCAAGGCAAACCATAAGTCTAAAATGAAGTCATAACCCTAAAACAAAATTCCTAAGCGGGTTTAAAATTTCATCTTGAAAAGACATTAAAAAAAACCCAGTCTTATTTCACTAATGTTTTCAAATTATTACATAGTGAGGGCAAATCTCTTATACTTTTAGCAGATTTGCCATGTGTCATGGACAGAGGGATGGTGAGCCCTTGTACAAATCCTCTGAAAAGGTGCAAAGCAGAGGCAAGTCAGACACTGAATCCAGACAAGACACAAGACATAGCAATAGACAGGGCACACTCAAGGCAGGGAAGAAACAGAGCCTGGCTAAAACAAAAACCAGGAACGGAACTTGACAAAAGCAGGAACAAAGGAAGGACACTCATATGGGCCGCAAGGCCGAACTCGAATTCACACGTAACAGAGTCCAAGCATATGGGCCGCAAGGCCGAACTGGAACCCACACATACCAGAGGGAAGGGAAAATAAACAGAACAGAATCCCCTGAGTAGATACTACCCAAGCAGTGCACACCTACTGCACAAAACAGAGCCACAAACAGGAGGTCCGAAGACCCTACACATAAGCACAAAGAGACTGAAGGGGAAATCAAACAGGGATACAGTTCAGGGCTGTGTTAGAACCACAGTTATATGGACAAATAGGTTTAACTAACTCAAACAGGAATCACACAGAGAGGTAGCTCAGGGCTGACATCGGAGGCCCAGCAAACCGGAAGAGCAGACCACTCATGCCACACAGAGAGGCAGCTCAAGGCTGAGCTAGTAGACACAAGTCAGACAAGGAGCAGAGCTCACAAAAGCCAGGAAGCAAACACAGCAGACAAAAGCAGGCTAAAGAGAAAGGCTGCTTCTAATACACAAGTCAGCAAAGGAGTAGTGCTCATAAGAGCCAGGAAACAAACACAGCAGACAAATATTTAAAGCAGGCTACAAGGAAGACTGTACAAACAAAGAAGAAACGTGTTTACCATGAACTACGCAGCACCCACAGCCGGGAAGGGAAAGGCAAGGCAAACGGAGAGGCAGAAGACACAGCTGCACAGCAGTGAAGTAATCAGGGACCAGGCTAGCTACTAGAAGCTCTCAGAACAAACAGACAAGAACTACACACACAGGGAAACAGAACAGAGCTTTGCTGGAGAGCATAGCTAACATGAAAGTAATCCATTCAGGTTCAAACCAGAAGCACACACACAAAACAGAACAGGCTTTGCTTGAGAGCAAGGCTAACAGGAAAGTAATCCATTCAGGTTCAAACCAGAAGCACACACACAGGGAAACAGAACAGGGCTACAGAAAGCAGGGGCAGAGCTTGGCTTTAACAGAGAGAAGGGACAGAGCTTGGCTTAAACAGAAAGCAGGAACAGAACTCAAAGCTGTGCCCTAAGGCACAGCTAACAAGATGACCAGTTCCCTCAGAATCAAACACAGTACAACTATAACAAGAAAAGGGAAATAGACCTGTTGTAAAAGAAACCCAGGAAAGTTTCCCGGGTCCGTATAAAGGAGATGGCTGATGATGTCACAGTGGGCAATGAAGCTTGGAAGCAGAGAGACCAAAGCAAGGCTTGGCTTCAGAGACACCAAGGCGAGGCTTGGCTAGCAGAAACATCAACAGCAGGGAAAGAGTCTGGAAGGGTCACAGAGCCAGATACAGAGAATCAGAAGGTCTGGACATACAGGCACGGCCACAGCCATGACACATGTAACAGTTGCATGCTCACATTATATTTTATAGTTTATTGGTATTTGCTAAACTAACTGACAGAGCAGAGCGGTATACGACCTACAATACACTTAAGAAAAGGAAAGACCTCCACTGTATGATAGGAAAGTATCAGAGTTCATGCGAAAGAGTAGTGAGACCAGCAAGGCACCTCCAATAACAACAGGAAGACAGAGATACAGTGGAAAAGCTTTATTACCTGGCATGGCACAGTGTTTTAGCAAAATGGCTGCCTCAGGGGTCTTGATATGAATGTTGATAGCAACACTACTGTTTTCATAGTGATTACCTGCATTGTGTTTTTTTCCCCCCACTGAGTGTCTTTCTAGAGACGGCCAGTGCTTAGGACCCTCAAGACTATCAACATTCATATCAAGACCCCTGAGGCAGGCACTTTGTCGAAACACAGTGCCGTGTCGGGTAATAGTTTTTCCACTGTATCTCCGTCACCCTGTTGTTATTGGAGGTGCCTTGCTGGTCTCACTACTCTTTTGTTTGGAATCTCATATGTAGTGGACCACAGTCCCCCACTTCTGCAGTTCTCCTTCCCTTCAGGAAAGTATCACCAACACACAGAGCGACAAAGAGGGGAAAAGAGAAGATAGAGGGGAGGGGAAAAGTGGGAGGGGAGGACTCTAATGACTCGTCAACCCCAATCTATTTGCATCCCATAAGCCTATCTGAATAGCAGGACCGCCGAGAGACTAGGCCGGGCCCAGGGCAAGGCTGCCCCGCCTCCGCCCCCCCTGTTGCTGCCGCCCCCCCATTGCTGCCCCCGCCGCTGCAGTCCGCAGTCTCACCTGCCTGCCTCCATGGCTCCGGGCCCCCTTCATTCAAAGCGGCAGTCGCAGATCGCCTCTCTTCTGGCCTTCCCTCCCTGTGTCCTGCCCTTGTCTGATGTAACTTCCGGTTTCCGTGGAGGCAGGCAGGTGAGACCGGGGACTGCAGCGCCAGTGGCCTGACTCCGGCGCCGGGCCCCCCTTGGAGGCCCGGGGAATTTTGCCCCCCCCCCCCGCCCCCCCTCTCTGCGGGCCTGCTGAATAGCCAGGTCTTCAAATCTACTTAAGTTTTAAACGCAAGAGCACTACGAATATGGAGAGGGAGAGTATTCCAGATGAATGGCAAGAGAAAAAAGAAAGCACTCCGCCTAGTCGACTCATTAGTGAGTGAGCTTAGGCCCAAGAAGGACGAACCAGTGATCATTCAAGGAATATAGGAGTCTGGCAGGTGTGTAGGGAATACTAAGACTAGATAAATACCTGGGAATAGCTGTTTGGAAAGCCTTGAAGATCAATATTGCTATTTTGCATATGATCCTTTGCTGCACGGGCAGCCAATGATACTTTTTTGTTGTTGTTGTTACATTTGTACCCCACGCTTTCCCACTCATGGCAGGCTCAATGCGGCTTACATGGGACAATGGAGGGTTAAGTGACTTGCCCAGAGTCACAAGGAGCTGCCTGTGCCTTAAGTGGGAATCAAACACAGTTCCTCAGTTCCCCAGGACCAAAGTCCACCACCCTAACCACTAGGCCACTCCTCCACTGTTGCTACTATTTGAGATTCTACATGGAATGTTGCTATTCCACTAGCAACATTCCATGTAGAAGTCGGCCCTTGCAGATCACCAATGTGGCTGCGCAGGCTTCTGCTTCTGTGAGTCTGACGTCCTGCACGTACGTGCAGGACGTCAGACTCACAGAAACAGAAGCCTGTGCAGCCTTCTACATGGAATGTTGCTAGTGGAATAGCAACATTCCATGTAGAATCTCCAATAGTAGCAACATTCCATATAGAATCTCCAATAGTATCTATTTTATTTTTGTTACATTTCCTACTCATGGCAGGCTCAATGCGGCTTACATGGGGCAATGTAGGGTTAAGTGACTTGCCCAGAGTCACAAGGAGCGGCCTGTGCCTGAAGGGGGAATTGAACTCAGTTCCTTAGTTCCCCAGGACCAAAGTCCACCACCCTAACCACTAGGCCACTCCTCCACGGGCAGCCAATGATACTGTTTCATTAGGGGTGTGGCATAGTCAGTACGGTGGGCATGACAGAGCAATCTAATAGCCATGTTCTGAGGGATCTGTAACTTCTTTAGAGAGCCATGGGGTAATCTAGTATAAACTATATTGCAGTAGTCTAGTCAGGACGTAAAAAAAAAAAAAAAAGAGAAGAAGTGTGTGGAACCTTGAAGGGTCAAATAAATGGCGAATACTGTGTAATTAGTTAAACCAACAAATCTTACTTTCGATAAGTGGGAAATTTGGGGTAAAAATGAAAGCAGTCAAAAACAGGATGTAAGGGAACTTTATCTTCTTGAGCCTCCACTTTGGTACATAAGAACATAAGAGTAGCCATACTGAATCAGACTAATGGTCCATCTAGTACTGTATCCTGTTTTCTAAACAGTGGCCAAGCCAGATCACAAGTACCTGGCAGAAACCCAGATCATGGCAAAATTCATGTTACCAGTCCCAGGGCAAGCAGTTACTTCCCCATGTCTGTCTCAATAACAGATTATGGACTTTTCCTCCAGGAACTTGTCCAAATCTTTTTTTAAACCCAGATACACTAAATTCTGTTGCTACATCCTCAGGCAAAGAGTTCCAGTAAATTCCCTCTTTGCCTTCCAACATGAGTATACATTATCTAGGGGCCCTTTTATGAAATTGTGATGAATAGGGGCCTTAGTGTGCCCTTTCCCACATGTAGAAGGCCATTTTTACCACAGCCATTAAATGTTGTTTTTTAAGTTTTTGTTACTAATGGCCATTAGCATAGGGGAATTTTGAAAAATTACTGTGTGCGCACTGACCACCACCATTTTGTAGGCAATAAGGAATCCAGTGACGATCCTAGGTCGGCTGCCACCCGGGGTGGATCGCCGATGTGCACCCCCCCCCCCCCCGGGTGCAGCACGACACCCCCCCAGCGCATCAACCCACCCCCTGGATGCACGCCACTGGAGGGGTGCAGAGAGCAGCCGCGCGCCTATCGGTTCCGCTGGCTCCCTGCTCCCTCTGCCCCGGAACAGGAAGTAACCTGTTCCAGGGCAGAGGGAGCAGGGAACCAGCGGAGCCGACAGGCACGTCGCCGCGCTCTGCACCCCTCCAGCGGCATGCACCCGGGGCAGACCGCCCCCACTGCCCTGCCCTTGGTACGCTGCTGAAGGAATCACGCACTATCCGTGCGCTAACCAGTTTGCACACGGTAATGTAGCTGCACTAATTGATTAGAATGAAAATGCCCGTTCTACCCTTGACACGCCTATTAAAATATATATTTTAGTGTGTGGTTAACATGTGCGCATATTTGGCAGTTACCATAGGACACCTGAGTACATCCCATGGTGTGCCATTAAAAACTGCGTTAGGCGGGTATTAATATCTAATGAAGTTTAGTAAAAGGGCTGCATAATTAACAACTGAATAAATCTCAGGGGTAGTGATGCTGGTTGGGGGGGAGAGAGGGTCTCCACATGGATTAGTTTTCGACATACTGCAGTTTTATAGCAGGTGCCCTTTTTTTGGCGCTCCATTACCACTTGGTGAGAACCTAGTCCCTAATGGCACATGGGCACCCAGATTGCTTTATCGAATACTAGTGTAACCCAACATTTACAAACCTGCAATTACACCAGCCATAGACTACTACTACTACTATTTAACATTTCTAAAGTGCTACTAGGGTTACGCAGCGCTGTACAATTTAACATAGAAGGACAGTCCCTGCTCAAAGAGCTTACAATCTAATGGGCAAATGTACAAAATTGGATTTCCTGAAAGGTATAAAGGTTAGGTGCCGAAGGCAACATTGAAGAGGTGGGCTTTGAGCAAGGATTTGAAGATGGGTAGGGAGGGGGCATAGACCTGCCAGAACTGTACTTTGCATGCATTAAGTGGAAGCTCTGTTGGCTTCCCTCCCTTGTGGCACCCATGTGAATGTCCCTCTTGCATTTCCATGCTATGCCTCTTACGTGAGCCTTTACAGAATAGGGTTGGTCACATTGCTGCTAATGAGCGCCACCTTCTGGAGGTCAGAAGGTCTAAAATATACAGGCAACATAGCAAAAGGTTCTTGGAAGTACTTTTTAATCAGGCCAATTAGGCCTGATAAAACTGGAGCAATTTATTTATCTGTCTGCCACATTGAACTAATATAGCATAAAGATAGTAACATAGTGGATGACAGCAGATAAAGACCTGTACGGTCTATCCAGTCTGCCCAACCTAGCCTTCCATTGCATTTTGAGGTACTTGAGAATCTTCTCTTTCTCCATGCATCTGCAGAATAATTACTTGCTATCAAGTATTAGTAAGCCCACATATCTCTCGTAATATTTATTCCTGGAAGTGGTGAATGAATTGAACCACGTTTCCACAGTGAACTAAAAGGAGTGTGTGCAGAAAGCAGATGTGGATTTTGTCTGTACAGAATCTTATCCCACACTCTTGAAAGTGAATCTGGCTTGTATCCATCAATAAATATTTCCCTGTGAAACCACTAGTTGTAAGAACAACTACACAACATACCAACTGGATTTCATAAATCCAATCAGCATCTATGATGAAATGATTATCTTATTATAGCTAATTATACTTCAAATGTTTCAGTGAGGTAATCCAAGAACATTGACAAATGCCAGAACCCTAAGAAATAAGATGGGAGAGTTAGAATATATTGCACTAAATGAAAAGATAGATACTGTATAACAGGCATCTCTGAGACCTGGTGGAATGACGATAACCAATGGGACATTGCCATACCAGGGTGCAAATTATATCACAGTGATATGGTAGATCGAATTGGTGGAGGAGTAGCATTATACATTAAGGAAGGCCTTGAATTAAATAGACTAAAAATTCTGCAGGACACAAAAAACATCTTGGAATCCCTATGGATAGAAATTCCCTCTGTAAAAGGGAAAAGGATGGTGATAGGAATGTACTACTGTCCACCTGGCCAGAATGGACAGATGCAGAAATATTATCAGAAATTATGGAGACTAACAAACTGGATAACACAATTTCAGTTACCCCAATATTGTCTGGGTAAATATAACGTCAGGGCCTGCTAGGGAGGTAAAATTCCTTGATGAGATCAAACGACTGCTTTATGGAGCTGCTGGTTCAGGAACCAACAAGAGAGGGGGAATAATTCTAGACCTAGTCCTTAGTGGAGCACATGATCTGGTGCAGGAGGTAATGGTGTCGGGGCCACTTGATTACAGTGATCATAACATGATCAGATTTGATATAATCTCTGGAGCATGTACAGGCAGGGGAACCAATACGTTAGCATTTAACTTTCAAAAGGAGACTACGATAAAATGAGGAGTATAGTAAAGAAAAAAAAACTTAAAGGTGCAGATGCAAAGGTCTAAAATGTACATCGGGTATGGATGCTACACCCTTTTTTGGGTGTAACTGGGGAATGTGACTCTCAGTACAAATTATGGAAAAAAAACATGAAATAGTACATGGGATATCTGAATTTTGGTATTAGCCAGTGTTCTCTTGGAAAGCAAATACATTCCCTTTATCTATGGATTCAAGTCCTGATGCCCAAGATATACTAACAAATATTGACACAACACCCCAAAGATATTATATAAATAGATTGCTTATTTATTTACATAGCAGCAAGAACAAAATGAAAAGGCAAGAAAAAAATGTCAAAGAAGATCTTATCATAGAAACAGCTCAGAGCAAACGCACATCAGACCCTAAGGTAGGCTTCTAGTGTAGCCACATCCTAACCTGGGGATAACACACACACAATTACATGGCAACAATACAACCTGAATGGGGATGGCACAAGACGTCCAGCAAGTGGCAGAGTGTTCCTCAGGTAGGCAAGCAGGGCCGGTACTTCAGATCAGATGTAAAGCAAACAGTCATTTTCCTCAACTATGAGCTTCTTTTATGCAGAAATTGCAGGTTACAATTGTCCCACTGGCACCATGTTGAAGGGGCACCTTAACCACGAGGTCATTGTTCAAGTAAACAATCTGCTATTCTTGGGTGAGGATGAGCCTCAAAGTCTGCAACAACTAGTTTGTGAATTCCCCTTGTGGTGATGTAATGTGGTTGTTATTCTTCTTGTTCACTGGTAACCTTGGTGATGCATTGCAGCCCTTGCTGACTGCAGACAAGTCTGAGGCCTAATAAGCAACAGGCTTAGCAATGGAACATGAAGCTATCCAAAATGGCGGTGCCCTGCCCTGCCCAGTGCATCCTGGAATGTGCTGGATGGGGCTTCCCTACCATATAAGGGAGTTTCCTAATGGTACTTTCAGGTAGGGTTACCATATGTCCGGATTTACCCGGACATGTCCTCTTTTTGAGAACATGTCCGGGCAACCGGGCGGGTTTTGCCAATCTGCCCATTTGTCTGGATTTCTGGACAAACGGGCAAGCTGGTGGATAAACGGGCAGATTGCTAGCCTCCCCTCCCCTTACTTACTACTGCCCTGGTGGTCTACTGACCTCTTCCACCTTCGGGGCAGGAAAGAGCCCCCCCTCTTCCTGCATGCATCCTTCCTGTTGCTGATCTCGGTGCCGATTCAAAATGGCCGCCGAGAGTTGAAGTGACCTCATGAGACTTCAACTCTCGGCAGCCATTTTTAATCAGCGCCAAGATCAGCAACAGGAAGGATGCATGCAGGGCAGCTTTCCGGGCAGGAAAGAGGGGGCTCTTTCCTGCCCCAAAGAGGTCACTAGACCACCAGGGCAGTAGTAAGGTGAGGGGGGGGGGGGTGACAGGGTGTGTGACAGGGGGGAGGGGAAAATGTGACAGGGGCAGAGTGAGGGTGTGACAGGGGGTGGAGCAAGGGTGTGAAAGGGGCAGGGCGGGGTGTGAAAGGGGGCAGGGCATGTGTCCTCCTTTTTGGGGGACAAAATATGGTAACCCTACTTTCAGGGGTAATTGTGCACTTAAGGTGGGGTTCTGTATAGGTCACCCAAAGTTAAGTGCTCAATTTTTGCATGCAAAGTATTTGGCTTAATTGGCAATATCAATCAATAATTGGCATTAGCAATCACTTAATTGGCAATCACTGGGAGTTAGGAACAAATCTGCTCTATTCCCTTTCTATAATAGGTGCCTAATTTTCATAGTGCACAACACATTCATTCATTTAAATATTTATGTACCGCTTAGACCTAAACAGTTTACAGTTTCATTTTACAGGTACTGGGTCTGTCCCTAGTGGACTCACAACCTAAGTAGTACATTGCACTACTGTTGTACCTGGGGCAATAGAGGGGTAAGTGACTTGCCCAGGGTCACACAGAACTGCAGAGAGAGAATGGAACCTGGCTCCCCAGAATCTCAACCCACTGCCAACCATCAGGCAGCAGTGGGGATCAAACCCAGTTCCCCAGGTCCAAAACCCGCTGCACTAACCAACCGTTAGTCCACTCCTCCACACCAAAGGGGCATGGGTATGAGAAGGCATTCCCAATAATACTGCTGCTATTAGTTGGACATGAGCATGTACTCCAGCCTTTTGCAGGTGTACATGCCGATATCCAATGTTAGACACAACCCCCTCCTATATAATAATTTGCACCTCCAACGTTCCATCACTGTCTGGCTGCCTGGGTTCATAACACCTCATGACATCAGCAAGCCTCCAGTGTTCCATTCCCCCTCACTGCCCCACCCTCGCGTCAAAACGTAATGACGTCAGAGGGCGGAACAGTGAGAGGGAAGGGAATGCTGGAGGCAAGCTGACGTCAGGATGTTACCAATGGAAGGGAAGCCAGCCAGGCCAGCCAGAAAACGATGAGGTACAAAGGAAGAGAGAATCGCAGCACATCGAGGGGAGGGCAGGGCAGAGCAGAGCAGAATCGATGGACATGGATGGGATGGGAGGAGAGGACAGGAGAGAAGAGAATTGTGGGACACGGATGGAAGGGCAGGAAAGAGTAGATTCGCTGGACATGGAGGGGAGAGACAAAAAATCGCTTACAAGAGGGCCTTTCTAGGGCCCGTTTCATTGTTGAGGAAACGGGCTGGGTTCCACTAGTGATTCTATAAAAGTCACCAAAAACTGTGCACACAAATTTGGGCACATGCCCAATGTACATGCAAAATGTGATTGAATAACAAGCCAATTAGTGCAAATAATTAGCTTTTTAACAAGAGATTATTGGCATGAATTGAGATCAATTAGCATTTATGCGTGTAAATGTAGGTGTGTGATCTGTGCCTATAGTTTATGCGTGCCCCGGAAAAGGGGGGCCCAGAAATGGGAGGGTCATGGGTGTTTCAGGGTGGAGCATGGGTTTGGCTTTGAGTGGAGGAGTGGCCTAGTGGTTAGGGTGGTGGACTTTGGTCCTGGGGAACTGAGTTCAATTCCCACTTCAGGCACAGGCAGCTCCAGTGACTCTGGGCAAGTCACTTAACCCTCCATTGCCCCATGTAAGCCGCATTGAGCCTGACATGAGTGGGAAAGCGCAGGGTACAAATATAACAAAAATAAAATAGATACTATTGGAGATTCTACATGGAATGTTGCTATTCTACTAGCAACATTCCATGTAGAAGGCTGCGCAGGCTTTTGTTTCTGTGAGTCTGACGTCCTGCACGTACGTGCAGGACGTCAGACTCACAGAAGCAGAAGCCTGCGCGGCCACATTGGTGATCTGCAAGGGCCAACTTCTATATGGAATGTTGCTAGTGGGACTCTGGGCAAGTCACTTAACCCTCCATTGCCCTATGTAAGCCGCATTGAGCCTGCCATGAGTGGGAAAGCACAGGGTACAAATGTAACAAAATAAAAATAGAACAAGGGAGTTCCACACATAAATTTACTAGAGAGCATTTCCACCACATTTTTTGGGGGTGCAAATGGATGCGCCTAAATTTACGCGTGAGCCCTGCGCTTAATTGCTGTTCTATAAACTGCCCCTAACTTTAGATGCATCTTATTGAATAGTGCTTAAGCAGGGGGGGGTTGGGCACCAATTTGTTAGGCATGATTTATAGAATTCACCCCGAAATATATGCACTAAGGGCCTCTTTTACAAAGCCGTGCTACAGATTATCGCTGCGGCAGTTCAGAGGAAGTCCATTCAATTCCTCATTTGCTGGGCGGGAATTACTTTTTATTTATTTATTTGTTGCATTTGTATCCCACATTTTCTCACCTATTTGCAGGCTCAATGTGGCTTACATTGTACCGTAAAGGTGATCGCCAATACCGGCATGAACAAATACACAGTGATGTTGAGGTAGAATGAAGTCTGTGTGGGACAGACTCATAGGGAATCGTAGAACGGACGGGTTGTGCTGTATCCATTGCGTGCTTTGATTTCGTAGTGTTGCAGTGTTCAGACGTTTAAGTTGGATCGGGAGGGTATGCCTTTATGAATAGTTGAGTTTTTAATGATTTCCGGAAGTTTAGGTGGTTACACGTTGTTTTCACGGCTTTTGGTAATCCGTTCCATAGTTGTGTACTTATGTAGGAAAAGCTGGATGCATAAGTTGATTTGTATTTGAGTCCTTTGCATTTTGGGTAGTGGAGGTTTGACCTGGTTGTGTTTCTGATTGGCAGGTCTATAAGGTCTGTCATGTATCCTGGGGCCATTCCGTAGATAAATTTATGAACCAGGGTGCAGATTTTGAAAGCGATACGTTCTTTGATAGGTAGCCAGTGCAGTTCTTCTCGGAGGGGTATGGTGCTGTCGAATCGCGTTTTTCCAAATATATGAGTCTGGCTGCTGTGTTTTGGGCGGTCTGAAGTTTCTTTATGAGTTGTTCTTTACATCCCACATAAATTCCATTGCAATAATCTAAATGGCTTAGTACCATTGACTTTATCAGGTTGCGAAATGTTTCCCTCAGGAAGAATGGTTTTACGCGTTTGAGTTTCCACATAGAGTGGAACATTTTCTTTGTTGTAGATTTCACTTGGCTCTCTAGTGTTAGGTTGCGGTCGATTGTAACGCCGAGGATTTTCAGGCTATCTTAGATGGGGAGTTTGTAGTCTGGGGTGCTTATTGTTGTGGGGTTGTTTATGTTGTATTGGGATGAGAGGGTGAGGCAGTGTGTTTTTTCTGTATTGAGTTTTAGTTGAAATGCATTTGTCCATGAGTCCATGATGTTCAAGCCGAGCTTAATTTCGTTGGTGATTTCTGTCAGATCATGTTTGTAGGGAAGCCCTAAGTTAGGAACTGCCATTATGAAATGTGTGCGTAGACCGCATTATCCTGACATCTGGCATTGGATGCCCTTTGCCAAATGTCCTCCTTAGCATGAAAGTACTAGTTCTACAAGCCAGGGACGTGCAAATGTGGAGGCCTTCATGGGGTAAAATTGTTTGGAATGCTGGGAGGAGGGGGAAGATAATGGATCTAAATTAAAATATAAGGCTGAATCAGAATTAATGCAGAAAACCGATATATATGTACGTGCTTTGAAACCTTGCCTTGCATTTATGGGAGAAATTATATATACATTTAAGCTTTATGGATGATAATTAGCCACACGCTCATTACACGTAATTATGAGGAACACATACTGTTCTGAAAATGCACTCCATAGTATGTCTCTCTGGAACATTTTAAAGACAAATGAATGCTTAAATTGGCATCTTGCAAAAAAAAAAAAAAAAGAATTTCCCATTTCCCAGTTGTGTAATATCTATGGGATCTGCAGGATAAAAGCTGGTTAAAAGTGGGTCTATTTTGTGTTTAAATAGCATTTTATTGTTTAACTTTCATTTACTTTGTTTACATGTCTACTACAATAAGCCTGAGAAGAAGCATCGCCTGCGAAGTTATCTCTCGTTCTGCATCTGATGCTTTTCAATAGGAGAGAGCGCTGAGGATGGGCACCAGCAGGCATCAGAAAAACCAATGGGGGAGAAATTCACCAGTATGACCACTGACACCATCATGGTGTGCATGAACAAAAAAAATGGTGGGAAATAAAGAAACATTACAAAAAAATAAGAACCCACTTCCAAACATCCATTTCTCAACTTAGTACAAATGAAGCTTTATTGGTTAACGCTACCTCTGTGAATTCCACTCCCTTCCTTTTCAGTTATAGTGCTGGACACAGTGAACAGGACTTCTTCCTATCCGGTGCAAAACAGCTCAGACTATTTAAAGGCTCACATGTGGTGGTGGGGGGGGGGGGGGGCGGGGGACAGGATTGTAGACTCCCGCAGAGAAAACATAAACGAGAGAGCAATCAGGAACAAGGCTTCTCCATATAATAGTAAGATGAACAAAATATTGCATAAGCTCACATGGTATAGGATGTATAAGCTGTTGGCTCTGCGGTGTAGCCTGCCGATAGAGGAGGGAGGGGGGAGGACAGGTTTAGAGATTAAGGGGATAAAAGTTGAAAGTTCAATGTTCTGATATTGAATAATGTCTTCTCTATAAACACTGAATGTAACGTTTTTATTCAATGTCAATAAAAATGATTTAAACATAAAGGCTCACATGTGAAGAATATATGGAGGCGGATTTTAGAAAAGATGTACAAATTAGAAATGAAACGTCTAGGCCCAGCATAATTTTTTATTTGATTTTTATGATACTTAACAATAGAGACAACACATTAAGGCCAATTCTACAACTGTACGCCAGGGGTTAGACACCATACTGTCATTTCCCAGTTTGGGCGAGCTCTTGGATCACCAGTGAGTACGGTAGTAAGCTTCACCCAGGGGTTGGGTGGACTCCTACTGGCAGTAGGTGAATCATCACTCCTGGTACTGGTTGGAGGATAGCTCTTAAAAGGGCTCTTGGGGGGGAAAGCCCGGTGGAACCGGGACCTGGGATGGCTCTGAAAAGAGCCCTTGGGGAAAGGCTTGGCAGAACCAGACCTGGAATGGTTCTGAAGACAGGAATGCTGAGGCTAAGGCTGGAGACAGGGACACAAATTTGCTGATGACACAAAGTTATTCAAAGTCGTTAAATTGCAGGAGGATTGTGAAAAATTACAAGAGGACCTTACGAGACTGGGAGATTGGGCGTCTAATTGGCAGATGACGTTTAATGTGAGCAAGTGCAAAGTGATGCATGTGGAAAAGAGGAACCTGAATTATAGGTACGTCATGCAAGGTTCCACGTTAGGAGTCATGGACCAAGAAAGGGATCTAGGTGTCGTCGTTGACGATACGTTGAAACCTTCTGCTCAGTGTGCTAAGAAAGCAAATAGAATGTTAGGTATTATTAGGAAAGGAATGGAAAACAAAAATGAGGATGTTATAATGCCTTTGTATCGCTCCATGGTGCGACCGCACCTCAAATATTGTGTTCAATTCTGGTCGCCGTATCTCAAAAAAAGATATAGTGGAATTAGAAAAGGTGCAGAGAAAGGCGACGAAAATGATAAAGGGGATGGGACGACTTCCCTATGAAGACATACTAAAGCGGCTAGGGCTCTTCAGCTTGGAGAAAAGGCGGCTGAGGGGAGATATGATAAAGGTCTAGAAAATAATGAGTGGAGTTGAATGGGTAGATGTGAAGCGTCTGTTCACGCTTTCCAAAAATACTAGGACTAGGGGGCATGCGATGAAGCTACAATGTAGTAAATTTAAAACGAATCAGAGAAAATCTTTCTTCACTCAACGTGTAATTAAACTCTGGAATTCATTGCCAGAGAATGTGGTAAAGGCGGTTAGCTTAGCGGAGTTTAAAAAAGATTTGGACGGCTTCCTAAAGGAAAAGTCCATAGACCGTTATTAAATGGACTTGCGGAAAATCTACTATTTCTGGGATAAGCAGTATAAAATGTTTTGTAAATTTTTGGGATCTTGCCAGGTATTTGTGATTTGGATTTGCCACTGTTGGAAACAGGATACTGGGCTCAATGGACCTTTGGTCTTTCCCAGTATGGCAATACTTATGTACTTATGTAATTTATAAAGGATATGGGTAAATCTGTTTGCACAGGATCAAGCCAACAAGACTACCCCGTCCTTTTTGCCCAGTTTTTGGATTTCAATGTTTTTAGGGATCCTTTTACTAAGCTGCAGCAAATTTCTTTACCTCACTAGTTACTCCCATCTCTAGATCATTTGTAAGTATGTTAAAAAATCAGTGGTCCCAGCACAGACCTCTGGGGAACTCCACTATCTACCCTTCTCCATTGAGAATTCTGAACATTTAACCCTACTCTCTGTTTTCTATCTTTTAACCTGTTTACAGTCTAGTAAGTGAACTAGAAATAATGACACACATAAGTCAGACAGTGTTGAAAGGGGAAGGGGCAAAACTACAATAAACACAGTAAAGATAACCTGGGTACATACTAAAGGTAAGCACCAGTGTCTTTCAAGGATTCCTCAATAAGACCTATGAAATATACTGGGAGGTTAGCAGAAGGCATCATTAAAAGTCAACTTTGAATTGGGTAAGGGATGTTTGCAATGGTAATTGTGGGGGAAGTAAGTTCCATAATTGTGGTCCTTATACAGAAAATAGAGACACTCTAGTATGCTCGTGGATTATCTCTTTGTTGCTGGGCACGGTCAGCCAGTTTTGGTTAAAAGACCTAAGAATGTGAGAAGGTAAGTAGTGAATTAAATGACGAGAAAGATAAATAGGTTCTCCTGAAGTTAATGGCACTACCGAGGGCCATAAAAACAACGCAAGACCTAACCATCTTCCGAAGACTAATGAAAACAGAGCTTTTCAAGAAGGCATACCATAAACATCCATCTTAAATACTAAATAATAACACTACACATGAACCATACAAAACCGAACTCTTATCACATGACAGACACCACCACCCTAAACCTTATGCAAAACAAGATCTCTCTACAGTCGATGACCTAATGTAGATTATAATGCAATGTATTACCCTGAACCTTCAGGCAATACCATATTTACTCTCCTCTACCATGTATGTACGCACATGGTATATATATATATATACCATGATCTGTTCCATATAAGTTATGTTCCATGTATGTTATCATGTATGTAGGCACCATACGCAATAACCTTTGCAATTCTACTACCCGAAATGGCATCCGCCATTACGGCAAATGTAAGCCACATTGAGCCTGCAAATTGGTGGGAAAATGTGGGATACAAATGCTACAAATACCACAATGAAAACTAAAAGAAGTAGAAGGTGATTCTATGAGTAATGGGAAGCCAATGGCCTGTTTTCAAATGAGGTGTAATATGATCGTATTTACCAATTTTGTTAATGTGTCTGTTGTGTGATGGGCCTTTTAGGTGTCTCAGAAAACAGCAGAGCAGAGATGGGTACGAGATAGGAAAAATACTTCTTTAGCCTCACCTAGCTCTAGGATCTCCCTAGTACACTGTTGTTTTTAGAGTTGCACATCAATAATCTGACTGAAAATCAGGGAGGCCCAATCCAGCCTCTTCCCTGGGTGTGGCCAACGTCTCATTTAATTTGTGCTTTCTATCCCTACCAAAGTAGAGGAGTGTTGTAGCCGTGTTAGTCCACTCTTAAGGTTATCAATAGAAATCAAACAAAATAAAACATGGAAAAGAAAATAAGATGAATATCAATGATATGCTTTGATGTCCCCATGCATACCTCCGACCCACCCTCATCCTCCCACCCTGTCAGACTATCATAGTAATGCTTGAATGTTTTCACTTATATACACTGTCAGCTAGCACATTTGCTTATTTCCGATCTGACGAAGAAGGGCAACCTTCGAAAGCTAATCAAGAAATGTATTAAGTTATGTCCAATAAAAAAGGTATCATCTTATTTTCTTTTCCATGTTTTATTTTGTTTGATTTCTATTGATATCCCTACCAAATAATCTTTTATATACTTTGCTTGACCTCAATAAAGAGATATCTGGGAACCGAAATGGGTAACTAGAAGAATAGGAAAGGTACATGGGTCAAATTCAACATTTTAATAAATGGAAGCCTACCTAACCAGGTAACTGTTGTATCTCTATAGCTTGCCAACTCCTGCTCTGTTTCAGTTAAGAAGAGCTCTGCAGTTTAGCTTTTACAAATCTTTCAAGTTATTGGAAATCTTGACTCAGATATTTAAATTTAGGGGAGAAGTTATCAGCTGTGTTAGGGCTTTATGTCAAATTATTTGCCCCTTAACATGATTTAAAGGGCCCAATGCAGCTTGACCTATTTTACTGTGGTGTTAAAGTCACCACAGGTTACATAATAATGAGATGCAAAACCTGCAAATGCATGTAAAACAGCCCATTACTATGTAGCACACTGCTAGTCACAAGCGCACAACTATGGAATGGCCTCCCAAAAGTGGTGAAAACAATCCATGACCACCTGAACTTTAGGAAATCACTAAAAACCAACCTCTTCAAAAAGGCCTATGCCAATGACCCCACGTAAACCTCTTCACCCAGGAACATAATATGACTAATGATCGTACCGGACATCACGCAATCTTCATCCCTTCCAATCCTCCACATATACCTCATTCAATCTCTATACAACCTGTATTTGTTATCAACCTACTGGGCAAACGCCTTTGACGGTATTATGTAAGCCACATTGAGCCTGCAAATAGGTGGGGAAATGTGGGGTACAAATGCAATAAATAAATAAATAAACCTGGGAGCAAAGCAACCCCCGGGCTCAAGCACCCTGCACCCCCTCTAAAGGCTCCAGAGCCCCTGAAAAGACCTACCATTTAGATCATTGGTGGTTCGAGGGTCTTAGGACAGGAGGGATGCCCAGTCATTCCTGCCCAGTCTGGCACTGTCACCAAAATGGCACCCCTGGTGGTAGTCTTGCATGACTATTGCAAGAGGGGACGGCAAGGGAGTGGAGAAAGACATGTAATGAAGGATGTATATAAAAGTTCTGGAGAGGGATTAGAGTCATATGGAGGGGGAAAGCGAGTGGGATATGAACGAGTTTAAGTGAGAATTGAAAACCCTTTTGTTTATATATAGGCATATGAGAGGGTGGGTGATTGAATGATAATGACAGAAATCATGATTTTCTGTAGGATGTTTTTAATTTATTATTTTGTTTTTATTTGTAATGTTCTGTGATTTATAGATTATGTAAGTATAACTGTAATCAGCCAAAGATTCTTGGATTGTGTAGAATGTAATTTTTATTTAATAAGTAAGTAAATAACTAAATGTCTGTCTGTTTCTAGAGAAGTAGATGATGGGCAGAGTCTTTCAATTATATTGCTGATTTGAAAGATTCTCCCAGCGATCCATTAATTAAAACAGCTCGTTACCAACTCTTTCCTGGCCTCAAGGCTTTCACATCTGTGACAAGCGTACCATTCTTAGGCAGGAGACCTGGTAGGTCTGCTGGCCCCCTCTTGACTCTGGGTCATAGGCATGTACCTAATTTACCTATACGTTAATCCTGCCCTGATAAGGAGAACCCGTGAACATTGTTTCGAAACAGGAACGTCAAAAATTGGCTCCACAATATATATTTAAGTGAACTGAATCCAGAACATATCTGCTTCAAATCCGGGCTAAAGACCTACCTGTTTGATGCTGCTTTTGACTCCTAACTTGTCACTTGCTCGTAACCTTTATCTTGTCTTCCTCTCTTCAATAGACCCTTTCCCTATGTGTCCTTCTGTCTGTCCTACCCTTATTCCTTATTGGTCCTGTCTGTCTGTCCTGATTTAGATTGTAAGCTCTTTTGAGCAGGGACTGTCTTTTCTTCATGTCCAATTGTGAAGTACTGCGTACGACTGGTAGCGCTATAGAAATGATTTATAGTAGTAGTAGTAGTAGATCGTCTTAACTTTGGAAGAGGATTAAATCATTTTTTTTAAATAGACTTTGGGTGTAGGCTAACGAGCAACGTATTCTCTAATATGAGGCTTGCTGCTTCTCCCCTGTGAAAAAGGCCTGACTTCTCCTGCCGAACAGCCATTTTCTAAAGCTGACATTCACTATCTGCAGCCTGCTCTTTCACTTTGTCTTCTTTATCTAAAACCAATACCAGTTCAACCCCCCATCCATCAGCGTTACTCACTGAACGATGACAAAACAGTCCCGGTTCTCTTCTTTAACAGCTTACTCAACAACTGTTGCCTTTCGAGACCTTTTTACAACTGTATTTGCGTGCTTTGCATTCTACCAATCTTCTGAGCGCAAACTAAACAAATTAAACAGGTTTGTAGCAGCGAGTGTGAGTCGTGAAAACAATGCAAAGAAACTTGGTAAAATCATGAGTGCTTTGCAATGTCCTAAGCTGTATAGAAGACTGCTGACATCTTTTGTCTTTTGTGAAGTTACGGTGATTTCATGCTTGAATCCATAGCTTCATGGGAGCTGCCGGCATTGCTTAGTTCAAAGGGTGAAACATGGAGTCGAACTGTGTTGACTTAACCATTAGGCAGACTAATCAATTGCCCAGGATGGCAGCTTTCAGGGGGGTGGCAGGGCAAGGCTGGTTTAACCATTACATATAAAATAGCAACATAGTAGTTGACAGCAGATAAAGACCTTTACAGTCCGTCTAGTCTGCCCAACAAGATAAACTCATTGCATAAGGTACGATGTGATTTGTCTTCACCATTTTCAGGGCCCAGACCATAGAAGTCTGCCCAGCATTGGCCTTGTTCTCCAACTTCTGAAGTCATTGAAGCCCCACTCCAGCCCATCCAAATCTGTCCAGCCACAATCAGGGTCCACACCGTAGACGTCTGCCCGGCATTGGCCTTGTTCTCCAACTTCTGAAGTTGTCATTGAAGCCCCACTCCAGCCCATCCAAATCTGTCCAGCCACAATCAGGGTCCACACCGTAGACGTCTGCCCGGCATTGGCCTTGTTCTCCAACTTCTGAAGTTGTCATTGAAGGCCTACTCCAGTCCATCCAAATCTGTCCAGCCATAATCAGGGTCCAGACCGTAGAAGTCTGCCTGGCATTGGCCTTGTTCTCCAACTTCTGAAGTTGTCATTGAAGCCCCACTCCAGCCCATCCAAATCTGTCCAGCCACAATCAGGGTCCAGACCGTAGAAGTCTGCCTGGCATTGGCCTTGTTCTCCAACTTCTGAAGTTGTCATTGAAGCCCCACTCCAGCCCATCCAAATCTGTACAAGCACAATCAGGGCACAGACAGTAGAAGTCTGCCCGGCACTGGCCTTGTTCTCCAGCTACTGAAGCTGAATCTGTCCAGGCAAGATCAGGCACAGACTATAGATGTCTGCCAAACACTGGCTTTGCTTCTCAATTGATGGTGTTGCCATCAGATCACCGCTAAGTTTGTTTGGTTCCATGCCTTCTATATAGGATTCCTTTGTGTTTATCCCACACATTTTTAAAAATTCTGTTACCGTTTTCTTTTTTTTTTAAATATTTTATTTATGATTTTTTTTTTCATTTACATTCATGTAATAACACAAACATATGAAATTCAGGAAACCTCTAAGGTTACAAAATGAATGGAAAAAAAAGAAAAAGAAGAAAAATACTATAATAATCTTTGTCCACAATAAGGTGATCCAAGTACTAGGTAAATTAGTCATTTAAACTTCAAGTATTAGTTATTAGAGTAGAAGAAGTTCAAGAATGCACAGCCGAATAGCGTAATTGCAATCGAGAATGATCTCAACTTATTCTTTACCATTAATAAATTCCAATAATTTCCCAGGTTCAAAAAAACCATAATTAGAGGAACTCAAAGAGACAATACATCTACAAGGAAATTAAGGCGGAAAGTTTCTCCTAATCAGTGTGGTTTTTCTAGCAAAAAAGGTGCCGGTACTCAAATGCTAGGCCACCTTTCAGGAGTGGGGTGATCACTGAGAGACCCACCCCATAATAGCCAGGCCCCCTGCAACCAGTCACAGAATCTATGACAAGGCAGAATTGGTGTGTAGAGCCTGAGCTCTTTCATTAAAATTTGGTGTCCGTAGGTCAATTTTAGCAGACAATGGAAAAGGTGCCGGTACTCAGTACCCCCAAGTACCCCTTCAAAAAAAGCCCTGCTCCTAATCTAAGGGTTCTTGATTTTAATGCCAAGACCTCTTTTCTTCTTTTTTGAGTATCCCTTGATAAGTCCGGAAATATCTGTACTTTGAATCCTAGGAAAAGAGCATTAATATGGCGGAAATACAATCTAAAAATGTTATTCCGGTCAGGTTCCAAGGCAAATGACACCAACATTGTTGTTCTTTCTGTTACCGTTTTCATCTCCACAACCTCCCACAAGAGGGCATTCCAGGTATCTACCATCCTCTCCTTGAAAAAGTACTTGCTGACATTATTCATGAGTAGGCACCAGGGACGTAGCCAGACTTCGGCGGGAGGGGGGTGTCCAGAGCCCGAGGTGAGGGGGCACATTTTAGCTCCCCCGGCGCCGCTGATCCCCCAAGATTGCCAACCCCCCCCCCCCCATCGCCATTGCAGACCCCCCCGCCGCCACCACCACCACCAACAATAACTTTGACCCCCCCTGCTGACGACACTCTCGTCCCCCCTCTCGCCGCCAACCCTTCCCCGCTGCCGCAGTCGCCTACCTTTGCTAGCGGGGGACACGTCAGAAATGGAACAAAGCCTTGCGTGGGAAGAAGAGGACCTCATCTGGCAGGGGTTGGGGTCCCCCGCCAGCAAAGGTAACCCATGACGACGGTGGAGATGGGGGAGGGTTGGCGGCGGGATGGGGGGTTGAGAGGGCCATCGGCAGGGGGGTCCAGGGCCAAATCCAGCCACGTAGCTACCCCACTGGTTGGCACCCCTGCAACCTCAATTCATGTCCTCTAGTTCTACCACCTTCCCATCGCTAGAAAAGGTTTGTTGGTATATTATTAATACCTTTCAAATATTTGAATGTCTGTACCATATTACCTCATCTTTCCTTTCTTCCAGGGTGTACATCTTCAGGTGATCAAGTCAGTTGGCAGACTAATGAGTTGTCCTGGTTTGGCAGCTTCTGGAAGGTAAGAAAGAACAGCTGCAATCAAAGCCCCCTCCCCTGCCCACACACACACAAACAAAGGGAGGTGGGTCCTTACAGCAACACAAACTCATAGAGAACCATCAGTACATATTCTGATAGGCAGAGAGGGTGGACAATTTTCAAATGACCCATTTATCAAATAAATAATCCTTTATTCATGTAAGCTGCTTTTGTAAACTGACCTAATTATGTATTTCTAACAAGAGGTGAGAAGCCTAGGGGTTAGAGCAACAGGCTGAAACATAAAGCCAGGGTTCAAAATCCATCTGATGTGTCTTACATTAAAACAGCCTCTTATATAATTAAATTGTAAAAAAAAAAAACACACATTACATTTCAATGCTTTTTTCTACTTCTGTGCTAAAACTGAAAACAGAAGCAGAATAAGCAAACAGAAACTGTACTAAATTAGAAGGAACAATTTGAAAATAAAAAGATTGATATTCAGAGAGATTTAACTGGCCAAGGCAGGCTCCTGACCGGTTAAATCCCTTATGTGGGGTTATCTGCTGGTATTCAGTGGCATTTAACTGGTTAGCCAGCTTAATTTGTGGGTGGTCTAGCATTAACTATCTGGCAGCGCCCCCCCCCCCCCAAATACAGCTGAATATTTACCCCAAAATTGAACTTTATTTTCATTTTAACAATGGTGTTAAAATGGAAGTAAATTGTAACTTTAGCTCTCCTTTAATTACAAAAGCTCTCTGGTCCTGGGATCTCTTGCCTGGGCCCTCCAGAGACAAGGACTGCCCCAGTAGCATACCAAGGGTGGGGCGGTGGGGGCAATCTGCCATGGGTGTAGGCAGCAAAGATGTGCATGGGGCAGTTGCGTGGCTGTTGGCTCTGCCAATCCCCTGCCCCCTCTGATGTCACTTCCTGTTCTTGGACAGGGGACTGGCAGAGCGGACAGCCACATAACTGCTTCTTGCACCCCTGTGCTAGAAGGAAAGGTGCTGGGGGTGATATGCTTCGAGGGGGGGTTGTGACGTGCCTCAGAGGGGTGTGACATGCTTGGGGGGGGGCAGAGGCAACCCGCCCCAGGTGGTAACCAAGCTAGGTATGCCCAGTGCGTTTTTACTAGCAAAAAAGGTGCCGGTACTCAAATGCCAGCCCACCCTTAAGGGGTGGGATGATCACTGAGAGACTCACCGACAATAGCCAGGCCCCCTGCAACCAGTCACAGAATCAATGACAAGGCAGAATTGGTGTGTAGAGCCTGAGCTCTTTCATTAAAACCTGGGGACCATGGGTCAATTTTAGCAGACAATGGAAAAGGTGCCGGTACTCAGTACCCCCAAGTGCCCCCTCAAAAAAAGCCCTGGGTATGCCACTGCTCTGCCCCAAGCACCATGATATTGGTACCTATCCAGCTCATTTTCGAAAGTGATCGCCGGCCATCTTCCGACACAAATCGGGAGATGTTCGGCGATCTTCTGAACCTGGCCAAATCGGTATAATCGAAAGACAATTTTGGCCGGTGCCAACTGCTTTCCGTCGTGGAGCCAGTGAAACATCAATGGGGCATGGCAGTAGGGTAGTGAAGGCAGGACGGGGGTGGGACGTGGGCGTGCTCATGAGATGGCCGGCTTCGCCCGATAATGGAAAAAAAAGCCAGGCTTGACAAGCATTTCGCCGGCTTTACTTGGTCCCTTTTTTTTCACGACCAAGCTTCAAAAAGGAGCCCAAACTGACCAAATGACCACCGGAGGGAATCGAGGATGACCTCTCCTTACTCCCCCAGTGGTCACCAACCCCCTCCCACCTAAAAAAAAAACTTTTTTTGCCAGCCTCTATGCCAGCCTCAAATGTCTTACCCAGCTCCCTGATAGCAGTATGCAAGTCCCTGGATCAGTTTTTAGTGGGTGCAGTGCACTTTAGACAGGTGGACCCAGGCTCATCCCCCCCCTACCTGTTACACTTGTGGTGGTAAATGGAAGCCCTCCAAAAGCCACTATACCCACATGAAGGTGCCCCCCTTCACCCCTTATGGCTATGGTAATGGTGTAGAGTTGTGGGGAGTGGGTCTTGGGGGGCTAAACAACCAAGGGAAGGGAGCTATGCACCTGGGAGCTATTTTTATTTTTAATTTTTAGAAGTGCCCCCTAGGATGCCCGGTTGGTGTCCTGGCATGTGAGGGGGGGGGGGGGGGGGCAGTGCACTACAAATGCTGGCTCCTCCCACGACCAAATGCCTTGGATTTCACCGGGTTTGAGACGGCCGGCATTATTTTCCATTATGGCCGAAAACCGATGCCGGCCATCTCAAACCCGGCAAACTCTGACATTTGGCCGGGCCCAACCGTATTAGCAAAGAAAAAGATGGCCGGCCATCTTTTTCGAAAATACGGTTGACTCCGCCCACTTATGGCGCCGGCCCCGGAGATGGCCGCCCATAGAGATGGCTGGCGCCGTTCGATTATGCCCCTCCACGTATGTTACTATGTAAATGTTGTGGGGGGTTTTTTCTACTTGTTTTCTGTTGATAAATGTCATGTAAAGAAATAGGATAAAGGCAGAATACATTAATCATAATTAATATTAACCTAAATAAGTTCATAAACAAATAAGGGACGTAGTTAGCAGTGTGGGCTACTGTAACATAGTAGATGACGGCAGAAAAAGACCTGCACGGTCCATCCAGTCTGCCCAACAAGACAAACTCATATGTGTATACCTTACCTTGATTTGTACCTGCCTTTTTCAGGGCACAGACCGTACAAGTCTGCTCAGCAGTATTTCCCGCCTCCCAACCACCAGTCCCGCCTCCCATCACCGGCTCTGGCACAGACCATACAAGTCTGCCCAGCAGTATTTCCCGCCTCCCAACCACCAGTCCCGCCTCCCATCACCGGCTCTGGCACAGACCGTACAAGTCTGCCCAGCAGTATTTCCCGCCTCCCAACCACCAGTCCCGCCTCCCATCACCGGCTCTGGCACAGACCATACAAGTCTGCCCAGCAGTATTTCCCGCCTCCCAACCACCAGTCCCGCCTCCCATCACCGGCTCTGGCACAGACCGTATAAGTCTGCCCTCCACTATCCTCGCCTCCCAACCACCAACCTCTCTTCCCCCACCTGCTCCGCCACCCAATTTCGGCTAAGCTTCTGAGGATCCATTCCTACTGCACAGTTATTTAACCATGACTCATGCTCTTTTAGCACAGGTTCCATTTTATGCAATGAGACCTAGTTACTAATAACGGGGGTTAACAGTAAAATAACACATCTTAACGATAGCCCACATTGATAACTTCCCCCTTAATTAAGGTTGCCAACTGGATCCAGATTCGCAGGACAAGACTGATTCAGATACAGGGACTTGTAGTTCTGATTTCCCAATTACATTCCTTAAGAAAAACATGAGAGACAAATCTGGGCCTGGGGCAGACAATGTTAAGGGGCCCACTGCCACAGGCCCCTGCACTCCTGCCAACTCCCGCTGCCAATGTCACTACTGCCGCCACTGCTCCCCTAGTCCTCTACTTGCCTCAGAATCATTGGCTGGCAAAACAGCAGCGATTGAGAGAGACTGCTGTGCTGGCCACAGATCCTTTTTCCTGACCCATCCCTCCTATGCAGGAACAGGAAGTTACATCACAGGAAGTAGGATGTGGTAGGAAGAAGAACCTTTGGCTAGCAGAGCAGTCTCTCTCGATCACTGCTGCCTGCCAGCCAGTGACTCCAAGGCAAGTGTAGGATGGGGAGGAACTGGGAGGGAGGGAAAGACACTGGATCTCACCTGGGCTGCCAATGCCGAGCCACCCTTGGAGGCCAGGCCCAGGGGAATCTTTCCCCCATCACTTGGTAGCCATGGATCAACCCTGTCCTGTGAATCTGGATCTAGTTGGCAGTCTTACCCTTAATTGAAGAAAAAAATCACTCTGGAAATCAAAATCACTGCTATATGAAATAGAAGTGAGCCAAGTATAGGGAAATCAAGCCATTGTGACATCACTGAGGAGGTTGGCTCTTCGGCATTGGTGGAATGAGGTATTATGACATCACAATATCAGCTCTGGTTACCAGAGTCTGAAACACTTCACACTAAAAGTGGGGGGAGGGAAGAGAGTTATTTACATTGGCTACCATCAGGATGCATTATTTTACCAGTAACTCTTCACACTAAGAGGGAAAATTATCGATGTGGGCTACCACTAAGATATGTTACTTTACCACTAACGTGTGCTATTTTAGCACAGGTCCCATTTTATGCAACGAGGCCTAGCTACTAATAACTGGGGTTATTAGTACACTGTTTGACAGTACTATGCAAGTTTGAAGTCTTTGTGAAGTGATGCAGTCGATTCCCCCGATGCAGCTAAGGTGAAACAGAGCCTCTGTTGGGAATTCATTTTTGCTTTCTGTGAGCATGTTTAAGTTTGATGCCTGAGATTGCTGACCGCCGACGCTGTCTGTTTTCAACTTTGAGGAGGACATGATATTTCAGAGAGTACTCCTGTACAATTTTGTGAAGCAAGCTACGCATTTTTTGAGTTTGTATATTTAAAGAAAAGTTTTTAAAAGTTCAATAAAAGACATTAAAAAAAAACATTTAAAAACGTATTTTTTAATTTTTTTAAAGTATAACAGTCATATTAATATATGTTGATTTTTGAAATACAGGGAGTAGTTTTTTGAAGTTTTTATGACCATTCATGTGTTCCCTAGGCTGGCTTTAATTACATACTTTTGAGCCTTTTATCTAGGGCTAACTGATGTCTTTTCTCCAAAATTGTATAAAGTCTCTCATGATTTTTTGAATGTGTTGTTTGTTTTTTTTGTTAATAAGAAAATATTGTGTCTTAATGGTAGCCCACATCAATGATCATACGACAACAAAACGATTATCTCAAAAGGTGTATGTATTTATTTATTTATTTTATTTTTGTTACATTTGTAGCCCGCGCTTTCCCACTCATGGCAGGCTCAATGTATCATGATACTCTCAGCATACACGTGGCATTCAATCCAAAACCTTTTATTAATCTCTCAATTCAGTTGAACATACAGAGACCGATATTCAAAGAAGCAAGAGAGGCTCCTGCCCATGTAACCCCCATTTAGCTAGCCAGCTGTCAATATTTAATGCACTTAGGGGTCCTTTTACCAAGCTGCGGTAAAAGGGGGTCTGCACTAGCATCAGCGTTTTTTTTTTAATGCACGCTGAGGCCCCCCTTTTACTGCAGCGGGTTGAAGGCTGTCTATTCTAGAAAAGAAATGGCCATGGGGCAGGGGTGTAGCCAGACTTCGGCGGGAGGGGGGTCCAGAGCCCGAGGTGAGGGGGCAAATTTTAGCCCCCCCCCCCGGTGCCGTCGACCCCCCCCCCCCGCCATTGCTGACCCCGCCACCGCCACCACCACCAACTTTGCCCCCTCCCCCTGCCGATGACCCTCTCGACCCCTCTTCCCGCCGCCAACCCGCCGTCGCCTACCTTTGCTGGCGGGGGACCCCAACCTCTGCCAGCCGAGGTCCTCTTCTTCCCGCAAAAGGCTTCCTTCTGTTTCTGATCTGCAAGGCTTCGTTCTGTGAGTCTGACGTCCTGCACGTACAACGTTCAGGACGTCAGAAACAGAAGGAAGCCTTGAGCGGGAAGAAGAGGACCTCGGCTGGGGGGGTTGGGGTCCCCCGCCAGCAAAGGCAGGCGACAGCGATGGCGGGTTGGTGGCGAGAGGGGGGGTCGAGAGGGTCGTCGGCAGGGGGGTCCAAGGCCAAATCTATGGGGGCCCAGGCCCCCCTGGCCCCACGTAGCTACGCCACTGCCATGGGGTAAGTGAACCACTTACTGCATGGTCATTTTGGGGGAAGCCCTTAGCACCACCAACTGAGGTGGAAGTAAGGGCTTCCGTGTTAACCCAGTGGTAACTAGGCAGAGTGCAGTGCTGCCTGATTACTGTCGGGCAAAAATAGAAGCTTTTTTTTTTTATAGCACCGAAATGGCGCGTGCTGGGGTTGGGAACTTCCGCTAGGATCCTGCGGTAGCTTGGTGGTAGTTCCGGATTGGCACATGGCAAGCCTGTTGCCTTGCGCCAACCCTTAAGTAAAAGGGCCCCTTAACCAAGTTGTGTCCCGTTTTCAGGGCCTTTTTTTGAAGGGGTACTTGGGAGTACTGAGTACCGGCACCTTTTCCATTGTCTGCTAAAATTGACCTATGGACGCCAAATTTTAATGAAAGAGCTCAGGCTCTACACACCAATTCTGCCTTGTCATACATTCTTGGACTGGTTGCAGGGGGCCTGGCTATTCTGGGGTGGATCTCTCAGTGACCATCCCACCCCTGAATGGTGGCCTAGCATTTGAGTACCGGCACCTTTTTTGCTAGAAAAAAACGCACTGCCGGTTTTATCCATTGCTTAGTCTTACTGATCTGCCTGGTCCTACCCCAGCACCACTTTTTTGACCTGTGTGGAAAACTTCCTGTCTAGTTTTCGGGTTCTGCACTATGTTGTGGAACAATTGTTATGACTTTGGCAACGGGGGCCCGAGTTGTTTCCGGATGATGAAATATTTGTGAACAGTTGGAACAGTATACTGAATCAATGCTCATTAGATCTGATGTTACTTTTAATTCAGACTTTACAACAAAAAATTAATAATGAAAGACCATCAATGGAGGAGAAGAAAAAGGCAATTTTCTCTAAGGAGGGTCTTGAGAGATCCCTTGAAGATTTTAATACAAAAATTGAGAAATTTAATAGAGAGTTACAAGTTGCTAAACATAAGTAAATAATAAGAGATAAGAACGATTACTCAGAAGGGTTTATTTACATCTGGATGAAAAAACAGGGAGGATAAGAAACAGGAGATACGGATAAATCCCGTGGTGAATTGTCATCTAGCATTTCTAGTGGAGAAGAAGATCCCAAGTCGGGGTCGACTTATATGAGAGCAAGAGGAAGGGGGAGAGGTACCCGAAGAAATCGAGAGAGAGCGACTGTGACGTTCGAAACCACGAGGGAGATCGCGCAAGAGGGACGACTCCCTGTGATTAATCTGACCAATAAATGTTTTTCCAAATTACAATTACAAGTGTTAAGTAAAGGCTTGTCCTTTGTCCCAACCACGACATATCATCCTTTTCAAATAAGAGAAAATAATTAAGATTGAGAACAGAAAATATAATACCCACTTTATAGATCGGTATGAGAAGCCAATACTGATCTGAAGAACTTCCTGGAAATGTGACTGTTTAGATGGAGGCATTAACTTTGAACATCACTATCAAAATCGGATACAACTCGATTGAGTATGATTGTGGAGAAGCTACAAAATCACATTTCAAGCTAAGTTACATATTTTTGATCTTTTTTGATCCTTGTCACATGATAAACGCTTGACAGTGCATTTGTGTGTGTTGTCCTGTATGCCTTTTGGTTTATTTTTTTCTAAGGAAGTTTAAGGAAGTATTTTGCAGTTTTTCAGATCCATTAATTCCCATAGTAGTGGACTAGTGACTTTGACTGAATTTTGTTAATGCAAGCATTACCGTTTTCCGTTTTTTGGTCACAGAATCCTTTTCTCCCAGTAAGAATGTAATGTTAGGGAGTTTTTTTTTTTATTTCTGTGAGTTTTTTCGGAAGGCGGTAGGAGCCTATGATGTTGGCCATTTCAGTGGAGTCCAAATGTGAGGTTCCCTGCGCCGCTGAGGCTATTTTACATTTATATAGAACTCATTAAGGGTCGAGGTTTCTAGTCCTGCTGCATAGGGAATAGAAGAGTGATATTGTTTTAGATTTGTGATATATTGTAACACTCTTTTGCAGTTGTAATACTTTTTGATGACTTTGGAAAAGGAAATTGTCTATGTTTTGTAGAAATAACAACCAAAGTAACAAAAAGCTTTGGGAGCAACTCCGCTCAATTATATGAAATAACAGTTCAAAGATAGCGGAAAAAAACAATAAATTGTGGGCTATGAATATTAATCACGGAGGGGGAGAGGACCTCAGGCTCGTGCCAATTTCTGACCAATAAGATCGTATCAATATAGTCACGTTAATGTAATCACTGGTCCTCTAACGCCGACCTCCTCCCGGATGTTTCATTCATGTGCTTCTAGCATCCAATACCTACAAATGCCATATGTCACAGCTACTTAGCTTGTTTGCTGCTTTGATTACGGGCCTCCCCAACGGTCCCGTTTCGCCAACTGGGGCTTCATCACAGGGGCGTAGCCAGACACCCAATTTTAGGTGGGCCTGGGCCCAAGATGGGTGGGCAGAAGAACCTCGCCCCATCCCTCAGGTGATTTGGTCTCTCCTTCTCTCACCTGCATGCCATATATGGTCTCTCAAACACACCCCTCCCCCGCATACCTTTTAAATAGCAGATCTTCACCAGCAGCATGCAGCAACTAATACACACTGTTCATGTTGGCCCCACAGCCTTCCCTCTGATGCAACTTCCTGTTTCCGCATAGATGGGAATGCATCAGAGGGAAGACTCTGGGGCTGGTGTGAGCAGTATGCATCAGTCGCTGCTCGCTGCAGGTGAAGATCTGCTATTTACAAGGTATGCAGGAGAGACAGTTGTTGGGAATTTTCGGCTGGTGGGGCTTGGGGATCTCTGCCAGCTACATCATAGGTGTGCTGCTACTGGGTGGGCCTGAGCCTAAAGTGGGTGGGCCTGGGCCCACCCGAGCCCACCCTTGGCTACGCCACTGCTTCATCAGGGAAAGAGGACCCAGCAACACCAAACTGTGGTACAAACCCAACAAGCTGTTAGTGACGTTGGGTTGGCGCGTTTTTCTTTTACGCAGTTTGGTGTTGCTGGGTCCTCTTTCCCTGATTTAGCTGTGACATATGGCATTTATAGGTCAGGGGCGTATCTGAAAGTCAGCGGTAGCGGGGGCCGAAGCCAGAGTGAGGGGGCACATTATAGCCCCCCCCCAGCCGCCATTTCCGACCCCCCCCTGCTGCCGTGGGTACCTTTGCTGGTGGGGGACCCCAACCCCCACCAGCCGAGGTCCGTTTCCTCCTGCCGCTGCGAGGTTTTTTAAGTTCTTCATCGGGATTCGTCCTCCGTCACTCTGTGCTGCTGTTCAAAGAAGCTGCTAGCTGAATGCAGTTTCGGACTGAGTCTGACGTCGCTGCTGCACGTTGTACGTGCAGGACGTCAGACTCATGTACAACGTGCAGCAGCGACGTCAGACTCAGTCCGAAACTGCATTCAGCTAGCAGCTTCTTTGAACAGCAGCACAGAGTGACGGAGGACGAATCCCGATGAACTTAAAAAACCTCGCAGCGGCAGGAGGAAGCGGACCTCGGCTGGCGGGGGTTGGGGTCCCCCGCCAGCAAAGGTACCCACGGCGGCAAGGGGGACCCCAAATCTGCGGGGGCCCAGGCCCCTGTGGCCCCATGCAGATACGCCCCTGTTATAAGTATTGGATGCTAGAAGTGCATGAATGAAAAATCCGGGAGGAGGTCGGTGTTAGAGGACCAGTGATTACATTAACGTGACTATATTGTTATGTTCTTATTGGTCAGAAATTGGCACGAGCCTGAGGTCCTCTCCCTCTCCGTGATTAATATTCATATCCCACAATTTATTGTTTTTTTTTTCCGCTATCTTTGAATTGTAGAAATAACATACATACTTATATGTATATTCTTGATTTTATGTCAGTGACAGTTTAGCTGCCCAGTATTATGTTCGCCAAATAAACCTTAATTATTGCAGTTATTTTGATAATATGAGCTGGGATAATAACCACTGGAAAAAGTCTTGCTTTCCACCTGGTCCAGATGTTCATATTATAAAGGTAGAAGGGGTTATATAACACATTTCGTTAAGCAACTAGACTTCAAAACTAAGAAGCTGAAAGAGCAGTACTTTAGTAACATTCTCTCTGAGATCAGTCATTTAAAAAAAAAAATCTATCTGATTAGTATTAAACATTTTTAAATATACCTGTATTGAATTACTACTACTACTACTACTTAGCATTTCTATAGCGCTGCCAGGGTTACGCAGCGCTGCACAAGTTTAAACATGGGGAAAGGACAGTCCCTGCTCAAGAGAGCTTACAATCTAAAGGTTCTGTTTCGTGCACATCACAAAATAATACATTTCCATCCTTACTACAGTACAACCATTGGTAGCGTTACAATTATTCCAAGTTAATAATTCTCTAGAGCGGACAGTGCCTTGTCAAAGAGTGTGTCACTTCTGGAAATGCACTTTTAACGAGATGAAAGACTGAGATTTCATAATTAAGTCTGAGGTAGATCATGCCAACTAGTTCATCAATCGTAGACATGGAAAGGACACTGAAGGCTCATTAAGGCTAAAGCAAACTTGACTCATTAACAGTCCTTGGTAGGAACAATCTCAGGCCATTACTTTTAATGGGATTAGCCTTTTTTTTGTGCATGAAAGACATTGGCAGCACAAGCAGACTAAAAATGGCTTCCATATCTTAATCACATGGGGACTTTAGAAGCTATGGTTTGTCCTGACAACTGTCTTCATTATCAGACCTGTTCAAAGCTGTTCAACTGAATGCAGGGATGTGGATATGAAAACTTTCATGTTGCATGTGATGGTTGCATTTGAAAAAAAATATCAAACATATAAACGGCAAGTGACCGACTCACCTGCAAATGAGCAGTACAGACTTCCCTCTCTGTCCCGCCCTCACGTCAAGAAGTCATGACATCAGAGGGAGGAACACAGAAGGAAACGGAGTCGGACTGTCGCACGCCGCCTGAAAACTGACATTACGCGAACCAACCTCCACCCTCCCCCCCATCCCCGTCGCTGCTCCCGCCCCCCTCCGTATCGGGCCCCCTGCACTGACCTGACAGCGCCTCTCGCCTCCGTGACTCTTGACGCGAGGGCGGGACAGAGAGGGAAGTCTGTACTGCTCATTTGCAGGTGAGTTGGTCACTTGCCGTTTATATGTTTGATGTTGAGAATGGCAGTTAACATCGAAGCTAATTAAAACATCATCGATAACACTGGTTGCAGTGCTGTAATGCAGCGTTATTTAGGTTATCCCGTGTTACATGGTAATGATATGCAAAACATGCAAATACATGTAAAGCAACTTATCACCATGTAAATAGTATAACATGGCTTGTGGTGAACACTGGGTGCACACTGCAAGCCACAATATAGATGATAAGATAACTCCGTCCTCCGATTGGGAATTCTTGTACAATATACTTATGCAGCTTTTCGTAAGGGAATTATTGTTGTGAATCTTAGCGATCCTTTTTTGCCTAGATATAGTTACTGAGTGGAGTTGAACGGGTAGATGTGAAGTGTCTGTTCACGCTTTCCAAAAATACTAGGACTAGGGGGCAAGCAATGAAGCTACAATGTAGTAAATTTAAAATGAATCGGAGAAAAGTTTTCTTCACTCAACGTGTAATTAAACTCTGAAATTCGTTGCCAGAGAATGTGGTAAAGGCGGTTAGCTTAGCGGACTTGAGGAAAATCCACTATTTCTGGGAAAAGCAGTATAAAATGTTTTGTACATTTTTGGGATCTTGCCAGGTATTTGTGACCTGAATTGGCCACTGTTGGAAACAGGATGCTGGGCTCGATGGACCTTTGGTCTTTCCCAGTATGGCAATACTTATGTACTTTGAATATTCACTCTTCCCTGAAAAAGGTTTTTGAACAGATACAAAAGCTTAGCTTTTGAGCCCAGTAAGGACAGAGAAAGTACTTACAACCGTTTGGTTGTTCTATGTCAAGCCCATGACTTTCACCCTTGTTGTTTATACTTCATACAGTCCCATAAAAATGTGCTTCTGAGGCCAGTATTCAAAGATCAATGAGTGACTATTTTCATCCCATCTTGGACATCTACATTTGCACTGAAAATAGGTACTTAACTTTAGGCTTCTAAAACCAAGGCTTCTAAATTTAAACCAAGTGTTCATTCTTCTAAGATGAATGCCTAACTTCATTCCACCAACCTGATCCCACCACTAACCCTGACTACTTTTCAGACATCTAAATTTAGGATCTCAAAGGGGGAGGGGGGACTTTTAAAAAGTATTATTTTTTAGGAAGACTTGAGTACCTAATTCTTAAAGTTAAACGTTAAGATTTTTGGAATGCCAGCCTATTTGATTTAGACCTACAGAGTTTCATATCAAAAACATGTCTCGTTCTCTGCGTGCAATCTTGAGAATGGATGAAAAATTCTCTTTGACATTTTTTCCTCTCCATAAAAAAGTATCAAATGGGATAAGGCAGTTAAATAGAAAGATATATGTTTTATTGGAAGCATGCTTTAAAATTACTCCTAATTTACCCACTTACCAGACATGGATTGAGGTAAAATGATCAGCAGTAATGTGTTGCAGAAAGATATATACTTTTTTAATTGTAGCCAAGAGGGAAAAAGCAGCAAGGAATAACTTAATCGTCGCTAATTATAATATCACTGAGGTAATTACAATAGATTTTGATTGTCTCATTTTCACACCAGAGGAGGGCACAATTCTGGCTTTTCCCTTAATATGTATTTGTTCTAAGAGAAGAGCTGACAATTATGCTAATCGTAGTCACAGTGGGAAACTTTGTTTTTTTCGTAGGGTTTTTAAAAAGACAAATTGTATCTACACGCCACACATAATACATGCACCCATTCTGTTTTCCTAGGTGCAAATTAAAGACATATTAATTGCTATGTTTATTGTGTTAGAAAAACTCAGCATCGTTATGAGTGGTAATTCCTCTGTCAAAGCCAAATCTTTTTAACACCTGTGCAAAGTGGAACATAAGCATTGCAAAGAAACCCGAGAACCCCGAAGTTCGTCTACTGCCAAAGTATTAGGAAAAGTGATCCATTAATCAGACTCTATCTATTGTATTGTCACTGGAACATTTTCTCAGATATCATCCTTATAATGGGCAGAGGAGTAGTTGAGGAGTCAGAAGACCAAGGTTCAAATTCCACAGCAGCTCCTGGGTAAGTCACTTTGAGCCTCTTGTACTAAGCCAAGTAATATAGTAACATAGTAACATAGTAAATGACGGCAGAAAAAGACCTGCATGGTCCATCCAGTCTGCCCAACAAGACAAACTCATATGTGCTACTTTTTGTGTATACTCTACTTTGATTTGTACCTGTCTTCTTAAGGGCACAGACCGTATAAGTCTGCCCAGCGCTATCCCCGCCTCCCAACCACCAGCCCCGCCTCCCACCCCCGGCTCTGGCACAGACCGTATAAGTCTGCCCAGCACTATCCCTGCCTCCCGCCACCGGCTCTGCCACCCAATCTCGGCTAAGCTCCTTAGGATCCATTCCTTCTGAACAGGATTCCTGTTCAGAAGGAATGGATCCTAAGCCTACACGCACCCAACATGCGCCAGATTGGACTTACCGCCCAACTACCATGTGTGGCTCTTGCGGTCATTTCATTTTTGGCGTGCGTCAGTTACGCGCATCTGAAAAATAAATTTTTATTTTCGGACGTACATAGCGGACGCGCACCAAGTGGCGCCTGAATGCGCATAGGTCCTTACCGCCTAACTTCTTTAACATTAGGTCTATGGCTAGTGGTAAGGTCAGAGACCCAAAATAGATGCGGCGATTTTGATTTTGCCGCACGTCCATTTTCGGGGGGGGGGGGGGGAAGAGGGCTTTTTTTTACAGTCACGCTGAAAAATGATTCTGCACGTGCCCAAAACCCACGCCTACACCCCTCAGCCACCTTTCTCCACCTTTCTCCAAGCTGAAGAGCTCTAACCTTCTCAGCCTTTCCTCATAGGGAAGTCGTCCCATCCCTTTTATAATTTTTGTCGCCCTTCTCTGCACCTTCTCCAATTCCTTTATATCTTTTTTGAGATGTGGCGACCAGACTTGGACACAATATTTGAGGTGCAGTGGCACCATGGAGCGATACAACGGCATGGAATCTTTTTCATATTCCAAGCAGGCTGCTACTGCACCATTCTCTGAATCTATTGCAGGTACTAAGCATACTTCTAATTGCATGTCTCGCTGTGAAGGAGTGTCCTTTCAAACAGTCTCTCAATAAAAGGAGGTCTGATGGCTGATTTTCAGAAGATACAGGTGCCTGAGGCAGGAAAATGAAATGAGGACCCTCGTGGGAGCTGATACTTGAGCCTTGAGCAGGCCGTGTTGAATATATAAGCTAAGTGTGCTACATTTTTAATGTTAGGACTGTATATTAATTTTATTGTGAATTAGGAACCTATAAGACATTATATTTGAATTGTGACTTCTTTAAGGAAGTGCTCATTTTGGAGACAATATTTCAAAATCCTTATAAAAAATTTGAGACCTATGATGTAATGTGCCCAGTGTTGCAGCCACCACACAAAAACACACACAGGATGTTGAGACTCTGACATCATTGGTAAGTGTGTATGCAATGGCGCAATAAAAGCCACTCAAAAGCAGCTTTACAAAATACGAAAGTGTTGCCATACTGGGACAGGCTGAAAGTCCATCAAGCCCAGCATCCTGTTTCCAGCAGTGGCCAATCCAGGTTACAAGTACCTGACAAGATCCCAAAACAGTACAATACATTTTATGGTGCTTATCCTAGAAATAAGCAGTTGAGCAGGGACTGTCTTTTCATGTTTGGTGTACAGCGCTGTGTATGCCTTGTAGCGCTATAGAAGTGATAAGTAGTAGTAGAAATCTCTCTGGAAATTGAAATAATTGAAAACGGTCTATGAATTGACCAACTTCCGTAAAGCATTAAAAACTTATCTCTTTGACAAGATATATCACAATGAGCAACACATGTAACTGTACAACCTTAATACATCCAGCATTATCTTATAATGCCTTCTGCTCTTACACTATCATGTATTTCATTTTCATGTTACCCAAAACACTCTGTAAAGCCAAATGTATACTCTCTTCTATTTCAGTATCCATGACGAATTGTAAGCCACATTGAGCCTGCAAAGAGGTGGGATAATGTGGGATACAATTGTAACAAAATAAATAAATAAATAAATAAATAAAAGTGAGCCAAGTATAGAACAATCAAGCCATTGTGACATCACTGAGGAGGTTGACTCTTAGGCATTGTTGGAATGAGGTATTATGACATCACAATATCAGCTCTGTTTTTCAGAGACTGAAACTCTTCACACTAGGGGGGAAAGTTATCAATGTGGGCTACTGTTAAGATGTATTATTTTACCACCAACTTGTACTATTTTAGCACAGGTCCCATTTTATGCAATGAGTCCTTGTTACTAATAATTGGGATTAATGGTAAAATAACACATTTTAATAGAAGCCCTTGTTGATAACTTCCCCCCTTAATAGTAGTCTTAAAACATTTTTTACCCAATCCTTTCTGCAGTCCTAAACTGATCCTACTTGAGAATTCTTTATTAATGCAGCATATTACCTTCTTGTGTTTCTCTACCTTTATTCTTCTATTCCCCAAATGAGATTGTAAATTGCTTTATATAAGTGCATAAGTATGTAAGTATTGCCATACCGGGACAGACCGAAGGTCCATGAAGCCCAGCATCCTGTTTCTACGAGTGGCCAATCCAAGTCACAAGTACCTGGCAAGATCCCCAGAACAGTACAATACATTTTATGCTTCTTATCCTAGAAATAAGTAGTGGATTTTCCCGAAGTCAATTTTAATAATGGTCTATGGACATTTCCTTTAGGAAGCCAGCCAAACCTTTTTAAAACCCCGCTAAGCTAACTGCTTATACTATATTCTCTGGCAACGAATTCCAAAGTTTAATTACACGTTGAGTGAAGAAATTCTTTCTCTGATTTGTACTTCCCAATGTTTCTTATATCCTTGCCCCTTGGTCTTTCTCTCCCTTGATTTGAGTGTCCCCCATTTTTCTGTTTTCGTTAACCGATTAGCAGAGGCGTAGCCAGAAGTTAATTTTGGAGGAGACCTGGAGTGGACTGGAGGGGAGACACGCATTTTCTCTCCCCCCCCCCCCCCCACACTATCACTGGGCCACATCCTACCTTTGCTGGCGGGGTTGCTCAAATCATGCCATCTGAAGAGATTTGCCGTTGGAGCTGCCTGAAAAGAGAGGAAGCTGGCAGTTGCTATAGTCTCTGCCACTGACATATGTGAAAGTGCTGGCATTTGTGGGTAGAGCATCCCGCTGTCTTCCTGCTGCTCAGGATGTCATTTATATAGTGCGTCTCTTTGGATGATATTCCATTTGAGATTGTTTTTTAACACAGTTCTGTGATTTGCTTTGGTTATCAGCTTTCTTGGTTAATTTTTTTTTTCTTTTTGTGCTGATTTGTTCCCTTGATCTAGGGCTTTAACAAAAAAGATTTTTGCACACATACTCGATTGGTTAATCTACTATTATGTCAATCATGATCTCTGATGTAAAACCACTTGTATCTCTCATTCCGGAATGGCGATTGCCATGACGGAACAATGTAAACCACATTGAGCTTGCAAATAGGTGGGAAAATGTGGGATACAAATGCAGCAAATAAATAAATAAATAAATAAATAAATAAATAATGTCATAACGCCTTTGATACACTATCCACCTTATAATTGAAAGAGAAAAACACCTAGATTTCGACAGAAATCGGGAGATAGACGTTTATCTCACAAAAACGAATAAATCGGTATAATGGAAAGGCGATTTTGGATGTTTTCAACTGCACTCCATCGCGGAAGCGTACAAAGTTGATGGGGGTGTGTCGGAGGCGTGGCGAAGGTGGAACTGGGGCATGGTTATCGGCCGAGGAGAGATGGGCGCCTTTCGCCGATAATAGAAAAAAAGTATGCGTTTGTAGCTAGGATTTAGGGCACTTTTCCTGGACCCTGTTTTTTCACGAATAAGGCCCCAAAAAGTGCCCTAAATGACCAGATTACCACCAGAGGGAATCAGGGATGACCTCCCCTGACTCCCCCAGTGGTCACTAACCCCCTCCCACCACAGAAAATGATGTTTCACAACTTTTTATTTTCACCCTCAAATGTCATACCCAACTCCCTGGCAGCAGTATGCAGGTCACTGGAGCAGTTATTAGGGGGTGCAGTGGACTTCAGGCAGGTGGACCCAGACCCAGGCCCATCCCCCCCCCCACCTGTTACACTTGTGCTGGTAAATGGGAGCCCTCCAAACCGCCCCCCAAATCCACTGTACCCACATGTAGGTGCCCCCCTTCACCCCTTAGGGCTATAGTAATGGTGTAGACTTGTGGGCAGTGGGTTTTGAGGGGGATTTGGGGGGCTCAACACACAAGGGAAGGGTGCTATGCACCTGGGAGCTCTTTTACCTTTTTTTTTTTTTTTTTTTGTAAAA
This sequence comes from Microcaecilia unicolor, assembly GCF_901765095.1. Classification (NCBI taxonomy): domain Eukaryota; kingdom Metazoa; phylum Chordata; class Amphibia; order Gymnophiona; family Siphonopidae; genus Microcaecilia; species Microcaecilia unicolor. The sequence continues at coordinate 754,249,578 of NC_044031.1, read as the reverse complement.
GTGCCCCCTAGGGTGCCCGGTTGGTGTCCTGGCATGTGAGGGGGACCAGTGCACTACAAATCCTGGCCCCTCCCACGAACAAATGCCTTGGATTTATTCTTTTTTGAGCTGAGCGCTTTCATTTTCCATTATCACTGAAAAACAAAAACGCCCAGCTCACAAATTGTCGAATAAAACATGGACGTCTATTTTTTTCAAAAATACGGTTCGGTCCGCCCCTTCACGGACCCGTTCTCGGAGATAAACGTTTTTGTTCGATTATGCCCCTCTATATAAATGACGGCAACTTTTTGAATCTCACCCTGGGCTTTCAATTTGTGAACATGTTTTTTCCGCTATTGAAGTAAGTCGACTTTTTAAAATTTTCTTGTTTTATGTTTTTTTTATATATATATTTAGCAGTTTGTGGTGACCGCAATTACCACCCCAGCAACAGGTCTTCTTAGTCTGAAATGCCTGAGGCATCGGGTTTGGTGTCGGGTGCCTGATTCTCAGTGGTATGTGAGCTAACTATGTAGACACCCTATGCCAGCCTGGAGCTGGCATTAGAGCAGGAGGGAAAGCAAGACAGCAGCTGGGCAGCAGGATGCAGCTTTCTATCCGGGCTTTGTCAGCCAGGGGTCCAGTGAGCCATCCACACCCCAGTCAGTAAGGCCCCGGTGACTGCGACCTCCTGAAGCCCCCACACCACCACTACCCAGAAACCAGCATCTAAGCACAGTGTGCTACTTTTCAGCACACCAGTGCTGCCTAAAAGCCATATCATTAGTGGTGGAGATGAAAACGGTAACGGAGTTCAAACATGCGTGGGATATGCATAGAGGAATCCTGTGCAGAGGGAATGGATCCTCAGAAGCTTAGCTGAAATTGGGTGGCGGAGCAGTTTGGGGGGAAGAGGGGGTGGTGGTTGGGAGGCGAGGATAGAGGAGGGCAGACTTATACGGTCTGTACCAGAGCCGGTGATGGGAGGCGGGACTGGTGGTTGGGAGGCGGGAAATACTGCTGGGCAGACTTATATGGTCTGTGCCCTGAAAAGGACAGGTACAAATTCAAGATAAGGTATACACATATGAGTTTGTCATGGGCAGACTGGATGGACCATGCAGGTCTTTATCTGCCGTCATCTACTATGTTACTATGTTACTATGATATCTTTTTGCTATACCTAATAAAGGTCTTCTAAAGGTAAGGACTTGGCCACTACGTGTATAAATAGTCTGTTAAACAGTGTATATTCCCTATGTATGGCAGTCACTGTTTGGTTAGAGATGGTGAGGTCCCCTTCTCCACTACTGCCAACTCCAGACTTCACGCCTTCTGTCTCGCTGCAACCTACACCTGGAATAAACTTCCTGAGCCCCTACGTCTTGCCCCATCCTTGGCCACCTTTAAATCTAGACTGAAAGCCCACCTCTTTAACATTGCTTTTGACCCGTAACCACTCGCCGCCACCTACCCTCCTCTCCTCCTTCCTGTACACATTAATTGATTTGATTTGCTTACTTTAATTTTTGTCTATTAGATTGTAAGCTCTTTGAGCAGGGACTGTCTTTCTTCTATGTTTGTGCAGCGCTGCGTACGCCTTGTAGCGCTATAAAAATGCTAAATAGTAGTAGTAGTAGACACCCATAATATTCCTATGGGTGTCCACACGGTTAGCGCTCACTAATTCTTAGAATGCGCTAAAAACACCAGCGCACCTTAGTAAACATGGCCCTATGTTACTTATATGTGCCATTACTGAATACTGCTTAGGTGACCTGCTGCTACTTTTGCGGGTAGGCAGGTGCTCATTAGGATCAGGCCCACCCAAAATTGGTTCACCATTGCTGTGGCTGGTGGGGATCCCGTAGCCCCGTCAGCTGAAGACCTCCTCCTCCAGCAGCCAGAACTCTTCCAAGATGGCAGCCAGTGGCAGTTACTCTGAGCCCGGCAAACACAGAAGAAAGCGGACCTCCGCAATGGAAAAACCAAAACAACACAGCAAAGGTGACAAGATGGATGATGTCAAACAAACTTCTACTGGACTCAGAGAAAAGTTCACAGCAAGAGTTTATTCTTTAAAAAAACCTGAACTCGACATGAGTCGTGTTTCGGCCTCAGGAGTCCCTGTATGGTAGAATGCTGTTGATTCTCTTAGGGAAGTCTCGTCCAAATGTTGGATTTTACTAACGAGACCGTGAAAACGTTATCTAAACTGCTTGAAACCAGTGTGAGTGTCACTGTTCTCAAAACGTTTTGAGAACAGTGACGCTCGCACTGGTTTCAAGAAGTAACATCCAACATTTGGACGAGACTTCCCTAAGAGAATCAACAGCATTTTACCATACAGGGACTCCTGAGGCAGGCCTGAATGGCTGAAACACGACTCGTATCGAGTCCAGTTTTTTACTACTACTTAACATTTCTAAAGCGCTACTAGGGTTACGCAGGGCTGTACAATTTAACATAGGACAGTCCCTGCTCAATGAGCTTACAATCTAAAAGACAAGTGTACAGACAAAGTGGGGCAGCCTAGATTTCCAAAAGGTTAGGTGCCGAAGGCAGCATTGAAGAGGTGAGCTTTGAGCAAAGATTTGAAGATGGGTAGGGAGGGGGCTTGGTGTAGGGGTTCAGGAAGTTTATTCCAGGCATAGGGTGAGGCGAGGCAGAAAGAGCGGAGCCTGGAGTTGGCGGTGGTGGAGAAGGGTATTGAGAGGAGGGATTTGTCCTGCGAGCGGAGGTAACGGGCGGGAACGTAGGGGGAGATGAGGGTAGACAGGTGGTGAGGAGCAGCAGACTGAATGCATTTGTAGGTAAGGAGGAGAAGCTTGAACTGTATGCGGTATCTGATCGGAAGCCAGTGAAGTGACCTGAGGAGAGGGGTGATATGAGTATATCGGTTCTGGCGGAATATAAGACGTGCGGCAGAGTTCTGAACGGATTGGAGGGGGGGATAGATGTCCAATCCAGTTTTTTAAAGAATAAACTCTTGCTGTGAACTTTTCTCTGAGTCCAGTAGAAGTTTGTTTGGCATCATCCATCTTGTCACCTTTGCTGTGTTCTTGTTTTGGTTACTCTGAGCCAACATTGCTGTTGTCGGCTCTTCAATCATGCACAGCCCAGAAGAGTGCTGACTGCCAGAGGAGGAGGTCTTCAGCTGGCAGGACTTGGGATTCCCCACCAGCTCGGGCATTTATAGTTTGAGTTTAGGGGAAGGGCATGGCGGGGTATAGATAGGGGGCAAAAATTGGGGGTAGAGTGGGGTGAAGAGAAACTATCATTCTGACCCTCTGGGCTCAGGCTCCCAAAATATGCCATCTAGCTTTGCTACTGTTGTGCATGTACTTGCTAGAATTCTATATATCGGTGTGTGCAAGGAGTAGGTGAATGAGGGCTCCTAGATTGTTCCCCAGATTCTACAAAAGATGCCCAAATTTGGGTGGTTCTAGGCAGGGAATTGGGTGCTTTGTGGGTGTTCTGAAATGTATGCATGTGGTTATAGATTATGGCCGTCTGAGCCTAAATGTACGCACTGGGATTTATGCCACATTTTTGTTGGGGTAAATGGACGCACATAGATTTAGGCGGTAGGATATCAACTAAGTGTATTCTATATACTGTGCCTAAATCTAGGTGCCATTCATAGAATATGCTTAGGTATAAATGTTTTCTGTGCCATATATAGAATCCCCCCTTATTGGCTAGTCCGGTCATCGGCTTTGTCATTCAACATAATTGGTAGCACTGATATTCATCGGCTGACCAGCTAAGTTTAGCGGCAAAAGATAGACCCACATAAATAACATGTCTATCCTTTGCCGCTATAACTTAGCCGGTAACCGCCTATGTGCATAGCGGTCAACAAAACCCAAGATATTCAATGCCAGTTGCCGGATTCAGGCCAACATTCAATTTCTGGATTTGCCGTCAATCACAGGAGGCAGGCCTGGCTAACTCCCGCAGTCTGAATATCGGCCCCATAGCGCTTTAATAGAAGGGAGGTGTATAAGGTTTGCGGAGCATGGCTGGTGCATGAACAGGGCTCCCAGTCATATATATAACATAGTAACATAGTAAATAACAGCAGATAAAGACCTGTATGGTCCATCTAGTCTGCCCAACAAGATAAATTCATTTTACATGGTGTGTGATACTTTATACGTGTACCCAAGTTTGATTTGTCCTTGCCTTTCTCAGGGCACAAACCATAGAAGTCTGTCCAGCACTCTTCTTATCCTAAGTTCTGAAGCTAACGTCAAAGCCCCTTAAAATTTACACTCCAGCCCATCCCTATCTATTCAGTCATGATCAGGGCACAGACCGTAGAAGTCTGCCCAGCTCCCGTTTTGTTTCCCAATTACTGGCATTGCCATCCAGTCTCCGCTAAGATTCCTTAGATCCATTCCTTCTAAACAGGATTCCTTTGTGTTTATCCCATGCATGTTTGAATTCCATTACTGTTTTCATCTCCACCACCTCCCGCGGGAGGGCATTCCAAGCATCCACCACTCTCTCCGTGAAAAATACTTCCTGACATTTTTTTGAGTCTGTCCCCCTTCAATCTCATTTCATGTCCCCTCGTTCTGCCGCCTTCCCATCTCCGGAAAAGGTTCGTTTGCGGATTAATACCTTTCAAATATTTGAACGTCTGTATCATGTCACCCCTGTTTCTCCTTTCCTCCAGAATATATAATTTCCAGAATACTATAAATTATGTGCCTGCAGTCAGTGGCGTACTGAGGGCGGGGCGGTGGGGCGGTCTGCCCTGGTTGCATGCTGCAGGAGGGAGGGGTGCAGGGAGCAGCCACGTGGCTGTTGGCTCCGCTGGTTTCCTACTCCCTCTGCTGTTGCTTCCTGTTTTGGGGCAGAGGGAGCAGGGAACCAGCGGAGCCAACAGCCACACAGCTGCTCCCATCACCCCAGCAGGTAAGAAGAATGCACCCGGGGGAGGCTTGGAGGTGATGCACTGGGAGGGGGGGCAGTGATGCACTGGGGGAGGACACTGCACCTGGGGGGGGGGGGGACGAAAGAGGCTGCACCCAGGGGGGTGCGCAGCGGCGATTCGCCCTGGGTGGCAACCATCCAGGGGATGCCACTGCCTGCAGTTATGCCAGGTCTACGGGTTAAGCTGGTTTCTGTAACGGAACCTGGGAGCTCTGATACTGTTACTGCTTTTCCTCAGGGCACCTGCCCCCATACAGAGCACTCTGCCCATCCAAATAGTGTCACTGAATAGATAGATTTTTTTTTTTTAAAGGGTCGGCATTAAAAACAAGTTTGCTGCTATGGCTGGACCACCTGTATCTAATCTGGTTTGAATTTAATTCCCAGGCCAGGGTTTAAAATTCCAGAAAGCTTCTCCTAGTCAGCCCCCCTCCACCATTGCGAAGTAAATTGTGCACTGCTGTGCCAATCTTTATCGGAAGCTCACACAATTATTACATAAACATTTTGCATAAAGATAACAAGCACCCAGAGATTAAATTCTGTTAAAAAAAAAAAAAAGATTAGATTAAAAATAAGCAGCATTTCATGTTTCTAAATCCTAGGGTGTGATTTAATGTAGTTTTTGAGAAACTACTTACGTTGTCACATTTATATTCTTTTCAGACTATCTTAATGTAGCAAATTTAATGTTTTTTGTTTCTTTTTGGGTTTTGTGGCCGAAGAGGAGACAGTTCAGTTCCTCTTTTTTTTTCATGTATTTGGATATGAAAAACACTAAAAATAAAGGGGGAAAACAGAATAAAAACATAGGGATTGATTCAGAAAGCGGCCGATAGTGATTTCAGCGGCTAGAGGAGGCTCCTGCCCTCTTAAATCGCTTGTCACCGCCCGCCTTTCTGCCACTGAGTATCAAGGGATAGGTGGTGACACACGATATTCAGTGGCAGTAAAGTGGGAAGTGCTGCTGAATATCACCTCTGACCACCACTAAAAAAAAAACGGGTCAGGTGAGGGACGGTACAGGGGGCGGCATTAGGGAGGAGCCCAGGGTTATGCAGGTCCCAGCACTGACTATCAGGCCGGTGACACATAACTTTTTTTTAATTAAAAAAAAAAGCTCCCAAGCCACCTCCTGCCCCTAACAATCACACTCTTTCTTTCCTTCCCCCTCCCCCCAAGCCCACAGCATAACCTTCTGCTCGCCCCAGTCATCCAGATATAACCTCCCTCTGGGCCTACCTGTAGCCCTGGTGATCCGTGGTGGTTGTTGGGGGCAGGACTCAGGAGTGCAGGCCCCTCACTGCTGCTCATCAGTTTTGTAAAGAGAGGTAACCTAAAAATGGTCTGGTTGGAACAAGGGAATGAGACATCTAGGGTTGGTCTCTTGAAAACAGAATGAACACTTGCCCTCTTAAGGGATGGCAACAACATAACCAACCCAAGAGACAGATGAATGATGTGTAACAGGGTATCTACCATCTCATCTCTGATGATATTGACCCTGCTGCTAGGGTCAAGGAAGATGAAATAAACCAATTAGAGACAGAAGACAGGGAATTAGGAGCTACGGCAATCAGACAGCTTCCTGTCGGTTCCTGTCTCAGTCTCTGTTCTAGTCCAGGCTCCCACTCAGCCTCTATTGTCAGTTTTGCATGTTCTAGCTCTGGCTCCTGCTCCAGCTTGCCAGCCCGGGTTTGGGGAAAGCTAAGCCTCACGCCTCGTGTCTGTGCGCAAAAAGTGGTTTAAATTTAGAAGTCACGAGAAGCTCATTAATTTTGAATTTATTGACTACTAGTAAAAAAGGCCCATTTCTGACACAAATGAAACGGGCGCTAGCAAGGTTTTCCTCGGAGTGTGTATGTTTGAGAGAGTGTATGTGAGAGTGACTGTGCGTGAGAGAGAGAGAGAGTGAATGTGCGAGTGTGTGTGTGTGTGAGAGAGAGAGTGAGTCTGGGTGCGAGTGTGTCTGTGAGAGAGAGAGTGTGTGTGTGAGAATGAGAATGTGTGCAAGTGCGTATGTGAGACAAAGTGTGAGAGAGAGAGATACAGTGTGTGTGAGAGTGTGTGTGTGTGTGTGAGACACAGACTCTCTGTGAGACTGAGTGTATGAGACCAAGAGAGTGTGTGAGTGACTGTGTTATACATAGAGAGTGAATGTGATACAGTGTGAGACATAGAGAGTGTGAGAGACAGTGTGTGAGGTGAGAGAAAGAAAGAAAGACATTGACTGAGAGAGAGAGAGAGAGAGAGAGAGAGAGAGTGAGAGAGAGAGTGTGTGTGTGACAGAGATACCTCCCCCCCTGTGGTGTCAGTCCCCCCCTCCCTCCCTCCCTCCCTCCCTCTGTCTGGTGTCAAGCCCCCCCCCCCCCCCCATCTCTCTCTGGTGTCTGAGCATTACTGTGCAAGATGCTGAGCTCTGGCTGTGCTTCAAGGAACTGACCAATCCTATTTAATAGAATGCACCTCCAACATTCTGAAGCCGAGAAACCTCATGTGGTTGGTCACTTCTGCTTGTGACGAACCCGGAAGTACGTGATGTCAATTCAGGAGATGGATACAGAGAGCAGGAATGCCTCAGCCATGCAGTCAGCTTCAGAATGTTGGGGTTGCTGGCAATTAAAATTCAATGCAAAGAAATGCAAAGTGATGCACTTAGGGAATAGAAATCCACGGGAGACGTATGTGTTAGGTGGCGAGAGTCTGATAGGTTCAGACGGGGAGAGGGACCTTGGGGTGATAGTATCTGAGGATTTGAAGGTGACGAAACAGTGTGACAAGGCGGTGGCTGTATCTAGAAGGTTGTTGGGCTGTATAGAGAGAGGTGTGACCAGCAGAAGAAAGGGGGTGTTGATGCCTCTGTATAAGTCGTTGGTGAGGCCCCATCTAGAGTATTATGTTCAGTTTTGGAGGCCGTATCTTGCTAAGGATGTAAAAAGAATCGAAGCGGTGCAAAGAAAAGCTACGAGAATGGTATGGGATTTGCGTAACAAGACGTATGAGGAGAGACTTGCTGACCTGAACATGTATACCCTGGAGGAAAGGAGAAACAGGGGTGATATGATACAGACGTTCAAATATTTGAAAGGTATTAATCCGCAAACGAACCTTTTCCAGAGATACGAAGGCGGTAGAACGAGAGGACATGAAATGAGATTGAAGGGGGGCAGACTCAAGAAAAATGTCAGGAAGTATTTCTTCACGGAGAGAGTGGTGGATGCTTGGAATGCCCTCCCGCGGGAGGTGGTGGAGAGGAAAACGGTAACGGAATTCAAACATGCGTGGGATAAACATAAAGGAATCCTGTTCAGAAGGAAAGGATCCTCAGGAGCTTAACCGAGATTGGATAGCAGAGCCGGTAGTGGGAGGCGGGACTGGAGGTTGGGAGGCAGGGATAGCGCTGGGCAGACTTATACGGTCTGTGCCCTGAAGAGCACAGGTACAAATCAAAGTAGGGTATACACAAAAGTAGCACACATGAGTTGTCTTGTTGGGCAGACTGGATGGACCGTGCAGGTCTTTTTCTGCCGTCATCTACTATGTTACTATGTTATTATATAGGATAGGTGTCTGAAAAAGGCTTTGCAGGCCTATTGTCACAAAAATGATAACTACATCTCTATCCCACTGTACATCAGCAACATCATAAGAATGAACGTTTATCTTTTTCGTTTGAGAACAAAACCTGTCCATCGCTCTGCTTTTCAGAACATTCTCTAAGTTCAATGATACAGCAGTTTTCTGCATGAAAGGCTCCTGATATGCATACCAGCTGCTGAAAAGACATGCCACCTTTGGTCTCACGCTAGACCCAAGAGCAGTTAACCAAACAAACTATAAATGCCATAAGCATATGCTATTCCCTGCAAAGTCTGGACGACTGCACATATTTTTAAGGTGCTTGCAGAGTGCACAGACAAAAAAAAAATCAACTGGGTCCATCTGAACAGCAATATGGCAAAAACCACTTTGCCTGAACTGTAGTGAAATGAATGCCAGACAGGAAAACTGACATTTTCAGTTTCCCATTAATGCAGGTTTTGAACTCAGACCAACGGCAAATTTCTGTCTATCTAACAGGAGGTTACCTTTGACTTTTTGATTCATGTCATGTGTTCTGGTATTTACCGCCAGAGAAGAGCTGAGAGCAATGAGCATCTACAAATTTTACATACTTAGTTAATTAGCAATTCTTACCAAACCCAAGTATATCATTTCTTCTTGAACTTCTGAATGGCCTCTTCTAGACATATTTACGGGAAAAGTCAATGGCTAAGGCATTAGAGGCCAACCTCAAAGTCAGAATGAAACAACCACAGACCTTAGAGAAGTGCTTCATTAGCCAAGGATTGGGCTGGTTATTGATCCTGGTCTGTGTATTTGCTCACAATTGCACTCATACTAATTTTTTCTAGTGTAAATATAAGTACGTTTCGAACGGGTGTTGCTGAAAACAATCTGCCCGTCCACATTTTGTGGTTGCTGTTGTAATTGTAGTTTACGGGAAGGTTCAATATCTGGAGCACAGTGAGCAGACAAGGGCTGTGGCAGGATAACCTCAGCATTACAAATGTCTTGAAAAGCACTTTTATAAAGGTTATTAAAATGGCAATGGCCATCACTGCTTACAAGCAGGGGAAACCGCAAGGATATTCATAAGGAAGCGAGATTACAAAATGCAGTAGAGACTGGAGGGAAATGTTATGCATTTAACTTCAGCCCAGGCTGATCCGTTTCTTCTCTTTTTCCCTGAGGTCAAGTGTATAATTAAGGAAAACAGAGGGGAAGAGCTCTTTACCTTTCAGAACGTATTAATAATTTACAGCTTTGCCTCAGCAGTTTGAGCTTTTTCCTGCTCTTATTATACATTTTGTGTTTGCGTTCTATTTTGATGAATTCTTCCGAATCTTTGACATTTCGTTCACTCACAGCGCCACCAGCATCCTGTTGGAAAAATCTCCGCCAAACAGAAGTTTCAATACAGCTTAATTGAGATTAATAGTGTGTATAATTACAAACCCTAATATTGCTTGGAAAATCAGAACTTGAAGCCTCCAAATGACAGTAAAGCCTCATACACCACATCGCCATAGATCAAGTCCAGAAAGGGGTGGGGGGGGGGGGGGGGGGGGGGAAGTGAGCTGCAAGAAATTCAAATTAGTCTAAGCTTTTTTCGTTCAAAGAAACATGGTTGCAAGTACAAAAAAAGATGATAGAAAGAATGAGAAAAACAGGTTGAGTTATCTGTATCAGGGGTTCTCGACCCAGTCCTCGAGACCCACCGATCCAGTCTGGTTTTCCAGATATCCACATGACATAATTTGCCTGCACTGCCTCCGTTCTATGCAAATCTATCTCATGCATATTCATGATGGGTATTCTGAAAACCTGACTGGCTGGATGGACTCGATTGCGGACCCCTGGTCTCTATTATACTATTTAATGTGTGATGGATAAAGCTGTGGTTTTGCTGTGCAAGTGCACTTGCTGTAAATGCTTGGAAATAATGTATGAGGAAATACCTTTTTTCAGGACTAGATAGAATGTTTCTTAACCAGCTTTAGGGAGGTACGATCTGTCCTCTAGTTCTACCGCCTTCCCATGTCCGAAAAAGGTTTGTTTGTGGATTAATACCTTGCAAATATTTGAACGTCTGTATCATGTCACCCCTGTTTTTACCTTGGAGAAAAGGAGAAACAGGGGTGACATGATACAGACGTTCAAATATCTGAAAGGTATTAATCCGCAAACAAACCTTTTCCGGACACGGGAAGGCGGTAGAACTAGAGGACATGAATTGAGGCTGAAGGGGGGAAAGACTCAGGAGTAATATCAGGAAGTATTTTTTCATGGAAAGGGTGGTGGATATGTGGAATGCCCTCCTGCGGGAGGTGGTGGATATGAAAATGGTAATTTATTTATTTATTTATTGCATTTGTATCCCACATTTTCCCACCTATTTGCAGGCTCAATGTGGCTTACAGAGTTTTGTTATGACATAGTCATTACAGGAATTCAAACATGCATGGGATAAACACAAAGGAATCCTGTCTAGAAGGAACGGATCCACAGAATCTTAGCGGAGATTAAGCGGGGTCACTGGTAATTGGGAAGCAAAACCAGTGCTGGGCAGGCTTCTACGGTCTACGCCCTGATCGTGACTGAATAGATATGGATGGGCTGGAGTGTAAATTTTAAGGGGCTTCGACATTAGCTTCATAACGTTTAGTACAAGAAGAGTGCTGGGCAGACTTCTACGGTCTGTGCCCTGAGAATGGCAAGGACAAATCAAACTTGGGTATACATATAAAGTATCACATACCAGGTAAAATGAGTTTATCTTGTTGGGCAGACTGGATGGACCGTACAGGTATTTATCTGCCATCATTTACTATGTTACTATGTTCATCAGGTTGTAAAAAAATGAGCAGGGTGATGCATGTATGTTGAAACCCTTCTAAGCATGGATCGATGCATAATAAAATACTGCTTTCATCCCATCAAGCTTAGAGGTCCTTACCATCATATCATGAAGTAAAGAATAGCCTAACTTTAAAGGAACTTTAAAGGCGGTTAGCTTAGCGGAGGTTAAAAAAGGTTTGGACAGCTTCCTAAAGAAAAGTCCATAGACCGTTATTAAATGGACTTGGGGAAAATCCACTATTTCTGGGATAAGCAGTATAAAATGTTTAGTACTTTTTGGGATCTTGCCAGGTATTTGTGACCTGGATTGGCCACTGTTGGAAACAGGATGCTAGGCTTGATGGACCTTTGGTCTTTCCCAGTATGGCAATACTTATGTACTTATGAATATAGAGAAATTCTTGCACATGTTTTGAGCTAAACATTAGGATGGTAAGATAAGCATATGGTTTTCACAATTCCTGGAGCATTTGGACAAATTTATAATGGAGAAAGAAGGCGAAAAACCAAGCTATACCTGATCTCTTTTCATTGGACTAACTTCATTGGCAAGCTTTACTGACCCAAAGAAAACACCATAACTCTCCAAAGTTTGTCAAGGATACATTAAAGGGTTGTTTTTCTAAGGTGCAGTAAAAAGTGGCCTTAGCACACCCTTATGCAGGTTTTTCCCACACGCTAAGGCCATTTTTACTGTGACCAGAAAAATGGCCAATTTTCTGTTGTTTCTTTTAATGACCATACGCTAATGTCACCATTAGTGCGTGGTCATTAAAAAGAATTACCATAGGAGCACTTACCAACACCTATTCTGTAGATGATAAGAGCTTCTGCAGTTATCCTGCAGACACGCTAACTGATTATCGCAGGAACACCTACTCTCTGCCCCAGACATATCTCCTACTACAAAACATTTTTAAAAGTTTTTGGTGCACCTGTAGCACTTGCAGATTTGGAACATAAAAACATAAGAGTAGCCATACTAGGTCAGACCAATGGTCCCATCTAGCCCAGTATCCTATTTTCCAAACACTGGCCAAACCAGGTCACAAGTACCTGGCAGAAACCAAAAATTGTGGCAACATTCCATGTAGAACCTCAAAGAATAGCAAGATTCTGGAATCCTAAAGAGTGACAACATTCTATTCAGAATCTATTCTGTTCTATTCAGAATGTTTTATTTTGTTTGATTTCTATTGATATTCAGAATCTCAAATAGTAGCAACATTCCATTCTACCAATCCCAGGGCAAGCAGTTGCTTCCCATGTCTGTCTCAATAGCAGACTAAGGAGTTTTCCTCCAGGAATTTGTCCAAACCTTTTTTAAAATCCAGATACACTAACCGCTGTTACTATCTCCTCCGGAAAAGAGTTCCAGAGCTTAACTATTCATTGAGTGAACCTGAGTTTATTCTGCTGTAAGCCATTTGGAGTGGAGGAGTGGCCTAATGGTTAGTGCCATGGGTTGCAGACCTGGGGAACTGGAATCAATTCCTATTGCTCCCTGATGACCAATAATGGGTTGAGATCCTGGGGATCCAGGTACAATTCCCTCTGCTGCTCTATATGACCCTGGGCAAGCCACTTAACCCTCTTGCCATCCCAGGTACAACAGTAGTACAATACAGGGGCGTAGCCACGGGTGGGCCTGGGTGGGCCCAGGCCCACCCAGCAGTGGAGGCAGCGGAGCGGAGGGAGCAGGCTGAGCTCCGATCCCGCATCTGCCTCCCCAGCCCGCCACTGCCCCGCCCCCCGCCGTACCTTTAAATATTACAGTTTATCTGGAGTCGCGGGCAGCCGGCATTGAAGACATCGGCAGGCTTACGCCGGTTCCAGCAGCCTTCCCTTCCCTCGTTGCAAGTCGGATGATGGCTCCGCCCTCGTAGATACAGGAAATACGTCAGAAGAGGGCGGAGCCATCATCCGACTTGCAACGAGGGAAGGGAAGGCTGCTGGAACCGGCGTAAGGCTGCCGATGTCTTCAATGCCGGCTGCCCGCGACTCCAGCAAAACTATAATATTTAAAGGTACGGGGGGGGGGGGGGGGCAGGAAGGAAACAGGGCAGACGGGAGAGGAGAGGAGGGTTGCTGCACATGGTGGAAGAAGGGGAGAAGAGGGTTGCTGGACATGGTGGAAGAAGGGGAGAGAAGGGTTGCTGGATGGAGGGAAGGGGAGAGGAGGGTTGCTGCACATGGTGGAAGAAGGGGAGAGGAGGGTTGCTGGATGGAGGGAAGGGGAGAGGAGGGTTGCTGGACATGGTGGAAGAAGGGGAGAGGAGGGTTGCTGGACATGGTGGAAGAAGGGGAGAGGAGAGGGCAGGAGAGAGGAGGGTTGTTGGATGGAGGGAAGGGGAGAGGAGGGTTGCTGGACATGGTGGAAGAAGGGGAGAGGAGGGTTGCTGGATGGAGGGAAGGGGAGAGGAGGGTTGCTGGACATGGTGAAAGAAGGGGAGAGGAGGGTTGCTGGACATGGTGGAAGAAGGGGAGAGGAGAGGGCAGGAGAGAGGAGGGTTGTTGGATGGAGGGAAGGGGAGAGGAGGGTTGCTGGACATGGTGGAAGAAGGGGAGAGGAGGGTTGCTGGATGGAGGGAAGGAGAGAGGAGGGTTGCTGGACATGGTGGAAGAAGGGGAGAGGAGGATTGCTGGACATGGTGGAAGAAGGAGAGAGGAGGGTTGCTGGATGGAGGGAAGGGGAGAGGAGGGTTGCTGGACATGGTGGAAGAAGGGGAGAGGAGGGTTGCTGGATATGGTGGAAGAAGGGGAGAGGAGGGTTGCTGGATGGAGGGAAGGGGAGAGGAGGGTTGCTGGACATGGTGGAAGAAGGGGAGAGGAGGGTTGCTGGATGGAGGGAAGGGGAGAGGAGGGTTGCTGGACATGGATGGAAGAGAGGGAAGGGAGAGAGAAGAAATGCTGAACATGGATGGAGGGGATGGAAGAATGAGGAAGGAGATGAGATGAGGGAAAAGGAAGAGAGGAGAAAAACTGTACATGGATGAAGAAAATAGGCAGAAGCTGAGGACCAGAAATGAAGAAGAAAGGAGGAAAGGAAAGAAATGGAAAGGAAGCCCTGGAAACGGAGCTAAGAGGACAGATAGCAGCAGAATCGGATACTGGGTCAGCATGATCAGAAAAACAGTCACCAGACAACAAAGGTAGAAAAAAATCATTTTATTTTCATTATAGTGTTTGGAATATGTCCACTTTGAGAATCAGGTGCTCAACATTAAAAGTTTATATTTATTTACTTATTTATGGCATTTTATCCCACATTAAACATGAATTAAATTGGAACCTGGGATCATTTAATTTTTTTTTTCCTGGAGACAGTAATGCATTGCCCCCCCCCCCCCCCCCCCCAGCTATAGCCAGCTCTGCAATTTTGAGGGGAGGTGCAGAGGTGGACCGGGGAGAGAGCCTGTTGTTAAACATTTACCAGCACACCACTGTCTAGTGCCCACCCATCCAACCTGTTGGCCCACCCAAAAATTGACTTCTGGCTACGCCACTGGTACAATATACTACATAGATTGTGAGCCCACTAGGGACAGACCCAGTACCTGTAAAATGAAACTGTAAAGCACTTAGTTCTAAGTATTCAGCTGATTTTCAAAAGAGATCGCCGGCCATCTTCCAACACAAATCGGGAGATGGCCGGCGATCTCCTGAATCCGGTCAAATCGGTATAATTGAAAGCCGATTTTGGCCGGCTTCAACTGCGTTCCATCACGGGGCCGGCGAAAGTTCAAGGGGGTGTGTTGGTATGGTAGCGAAGGTGGGATGGGGGCGGAACGGGGGTGTGCATTGAGATGGCTGGCTTCGCCCGATAATGGAAAAAAGAAAGCCGGCATTCACGAGAATTTGGTCCGCTTTATTTGGACCTTTTTTTTTCAGGTCCAAGTCCCATAAAACTGCCCAAACTGACCAGATGACCACCGGAGGGAATCGGGGATCACCTCCCCTGACTCCCCCAGTGGTCACTAACCCCCTCCCAAACACACACAAAAAAAATTAAAAACATTTTTTGCCAGCCTGTTTGCCAGCCTCAAATGTCATACCCAGCTCCCTGACAGCAGTATGCAGGTCCCTGGAGCAGTTTGTAGTGGGTGCACTGCATTTCAGACAGATGGACCCAGGTCCATCCCCCCCTACCTGTTACACTTGTGGTAGTAAATGTGAGCCCCCCAAAACTCCCCCAAAACCCACTGTACCCACATGTAGGTGCCCCCCTTCAGCCCTTAGGGCTATAGTAATGCTGTAGAGTTGTAGCCAGCGGGTTTGGGGGGGGGGGGATTTAGGGGGCTCAGCACCCAAGGGAAGGGTGCTATGCACCTGGAAGCTAACTATTTTCTTTTTTACATTTTTTACAAGTGCCCCCTAGGGTGCCCGGTTGGTGTCGTGCCATGTCAGTGGGACCAGTGCACTACGAATGCTGGACTCCTCCCACGACCACATGACTTGGATTTGGGCATTTTTGAGATGGGCGTCCTCGGTTTCCGTTATCGCCGAAAACCGGGGATGACCATCTCTAAGGTGGACCTAAATGTTGAGATTTGGGCATCCTCGACCGTATTATCGAAACGAAAGATGGCCGCCCATCTTGTTTCGATAATACGGGTTTCCCCCGCCTCTTCACCTGGACGTCCTTAGAGAGGGGCGCCCTTAGAGATAGTCGTCCCCGTTTGATTATGCCCCTCTCTATATAAATATTGAAATGAAGTTCTGGTAAGCACTTATTACAACTTAGTTAAAAGTTCCATAAGTCAGTTCCAACATGACAATCACAAATCTTTGTTACAAATGTATCAACTGTTTTTATCCCAAGGGTAACATATTTTTCATGGACTGGGTTGAAGGGACTGTAATAAGGTAAAATATGGTGCTGTTTAATTGTTGGGATCATCAGCTCACATTGTTTTTCAGCTCTAGTACATGAAGATATGCTGTGCTGTAGTATTCCTCAGAGTATATTGATGGTTGAAGTGTTTCTTGTGTTGTAAACCTGGAAGAAAAAAAAAATCAGGCCTATAACTTTAAATAGCTGCCATCTGATATCCTCCTGAGGATCCCTTAATGAGATAACAATCCCTCCATTTTTACAAGGGTTTTGTATATACCTAATTAGTATTCGACTGTGAAGTGGAGACTCTACAATGCTGTCTCTGCTAAAGGCTGGATGGATGGGCAGAGCAGTATCTTCCCTTCCACTGTCTGTTCTGGGCCGTGAAATATTTATCACATCAAATTCAAACAGCAGAACTAGGGGAAAGTATGTGGGCTTTGAAATTTGTTTTTCTTCTTGTTCCCATCAGAAACATATATCTAGCTTTTGATTTGATTTGCTTATTTTATTTCTTGTCTATTAGATTGTAAGCTCTTTGAGCAGGGACTGTCTTTCTTCTATGTTTGTGCAGCGCTGCGCATACCTTGTAGCGCTATAGAAGTGATAAGTAGTAGTAGTAGTCTCTTGTAACCAGAGCTAATATTGTGATGTCATAATGCCTCAGTCCACCAATAAGAGCCAACCTCATCAGTGATGTCACAATGGCTTGATTGTCCTATACTTGGCTCACTTTTATTACATAGCTCTTTGAGCAGGGACTGTCTTTCTTCTATGTTTGTGCAGCGCTGCGTACGCCTTGTAGCGCTATAGAAATGCTAAATAGTAGTATTAGTAGCTTTTCTTTTTCCTGAACAAACGGTAAATATTTTCAGTAGATAAGTAGTAAAGGGGCCTTTTTACTAAAGCTTAGCGTGCGCTAACAGAATTAGTGCACGCTAAATGCTGCATGTCCTATTTTATACCTATGGGCCATAGAGGTCTATAAAATAATGGGTAGATGTGAATCACTTGTTTACGCTTTCCAAAAATACTAGGACTAGGGGGCATGCAATCAAGGTACAAAATTGTAAATTTAAAACGAATCGGAGAAATTATTTCTTCACTCAACGTGTAATTAAACACTGGAATTCGTTGCTAGAGAAAGTAGTAAAAGCAGTTAGCTTAGCGGGGTTTAAAAAAAGGTTTGGATGGCTTCCTAAAGGAAAAGTCAATACACCATTATTAAAATGGACTTGGGGGAAATCCACTGCTTATTTCTAGGATAAGCAGCATAAAATGTACTGTTTTGGGATCTTGCCGGGTACTTGTGAGCTGGATTGGCCACTGTTGGAAACAGGATGCTGGGCTTGATGGACATTCAGTCTGTCCCAGTGTGGCAATACTTATGTACTTATGCCATGCTGCACTTAGGGGTCCTTTTACTAGGCAGCGGTAAAAAGTGGCTTGCGATAGTGTGGACGCATGAAATTGGCATGCTCTGGTCCATTTTTTTTACCACAGCTGGGAAATAAGGCTTTTTTAATGGGGGCATTTATTGTCATGCACTACAATTAATAGTAGCACGTGGCTAATTAGTGCCTGAGCTCTTTCCACCACATATTGACCTAGTGATAAGGGCTCACGCACTATTCATGCAGTAATTAGGCAGTATGCGCCAAAGTGGCTGCTCTGCCAATTACCTCAGGGAAAGCCCCCCCCCCCACCCCCACAGTAGAAAATAGAAAAATATGTGGAGGAGTGGCCTAGTGGTTAGAGTGGTCCTGGGGAACTGGGTTCGATTCCCACTGCAGGCACAGGCAGCTCCTTGTGACTCTGGGCAAGTCACTTAACCCTCCATTGCCCCATGTAAGCCGCATTGAGCCTGCCATGAGTGGGAAAGCGCAGGGTACAAATGTAACAAAAATAAAATAGATACTATTGGAGATTCTACATGGAATGTTGCTACTATGGGAGATTCTACATGGAATGTTGCTATTCCACTAGCAACATTCCATGTAGAAGGCTGCGCAGGCTTCTGTTTCTGTGAGTCTGACGTCAGACTCACAGAAGCAGAAGCCTGCGCGGCCACATTGGTGATCTGCAAGGGCCGACTTCTACATGGAATGTTGCTAGTACAATAGTGGAGGAGTGGCCTAGTGGTTAGGGTGGTGGACTCTGGTCCTGAGGAACTGAGTTCGATTCCCACTTCAGGCACAGGCAGCTCCTTGTGACTCTGGGCAAGTCACTTAACCCTCCATTGCCCCATGTAAGCCGCATTGAGCCTGCCATGAGTGGGAAAGCGCAGGGTACAAATGTAACAAACATAAAATAGATACTATTGGAGATTCTACATGGAATGTTGCTACTATTGGAGATTCTACATGGAATGTTGCTATTCCACTAGCAACATTCCATGTAGAAGGCTGCGCAGGCTTCTGTTTCTGTGAGTCTGACGTCCAGCTCCTTGTGACTCTGGGCAAGTCACTTAACCCTCCATTGCCCCAGGTACAAATAAGTACCTGTATATAATATGTAAGTTGCATTGAACCTGCTATGAGTGGGAAACATTGCATGCCGACTTTGAAACTACCATGGTAGGGTCGATTTGGTGCATGCTACCTGTGCGCTAGTCCTACTGCTGCTTAGTAAAAGGACCCCTTAGTGCATGCTAATGTCTGTTACCATGCGTTAAGCTTTAGGAGAGGGCTCCCAAAAAATTGGGCTACGTAGTGGGAGTTGACTCCCTAGACATTCGTATAGGGGACCGTTTGTTTGTTTATTTATTTATTTGTTACATTTTTATCCCACATTTACCCACCTATTTGTAGGCTCAATGAGGCTTACATAGTTCCGGAGAGGCGTTCGCCAATTCCGGTTGAGAAACAAATACAAAAGTGTTGTTGTGGTCGAATAAGGTTCATGTCTTACAGACACATTGGGAATCGTAGAGAGGAAGAGTTATGTATAGTTTATTACAAGCTTTGGTTTCGTTGTATTGCAGGGTTCAGGCACTTAGGTTGGGTCGGTAGGGTATGCCTTTTTGAACAGGTTGGCTTGTAGTGATTTCCGGAATTTTAGGTGGTCATACGTTGTTTTCACGGCTTTTGGTAGTGCGTTCCATAGTTTTTGGTTTTTTTTGTTACATTTGTACCCCGTGCTTTCCCACTCATGGCAGGCTCAATGTGGCAGGCAATGGAGGGTTAAGTGACTTGCCCAGAGTCACAAGGAGCTGCCTGTACCTGAGGTGGGAATTGAACTCAGTTCCCCAGGACCAGAGTCCACCACCCTAACCACTAGGCCACTCCTCCACTGTTGCCACTATTTGAGATTCTACATGGAATGTTGCTATTCCACTAGCAACATTCCATGTAGAAGTCAGCCCTTGTAGATCACCAATGTGGCCGCGCAGGCTTCTGCTTCGGTGAGTCTGACGTCCTGCACATCAGACTCACAGAAACAGAAGCCTGCGCAGCCTTCTACATGGAATGTTGCTAGTGGAATAGCAACATTCCATGTAGAATCTCCAATAGTATCTGTTTTATTTTTGTTACATTTGTACCCCGCGCTTTCCCACTCATGGCAGGCTCAATGCGGCTTCCATGGGGCAATGGAGGGTTAAGTGACTTGCCCAGAGTCACAAGGAGCTGCCTGTGCCAGGAATCGAACTTAGTTCCTCAGGACCAAAGTCCACCACCCTAACCACTAGGCCACTCCTCCACACAGTTGTGGCACAGTTGTGTGCCTCTATAGGAGAAGCTGGATGCATAGGGTAGTGGAGGTTTAAGTACATTCGTGCTGATCCAATTGTGTTTCTGGTTGGTAGGTCTATGAGGTCTATCATGTATCCCGGGGCTTCGCCGTAGATAATTTTATGGACCAGGGTACAGATTTTGAAAGCAATGCATTCTTTGATTGGGAGCCAGTGCAGTTTTTCTCGGAGGGGTTTGGCGCTTTCGAATCGCGTTTTTCCAAATATAAGCCTGGCTTCTGTGTTTTGAGCGGTCTGAAGTTTCTTTATGAGTTGTTCTTTGCATCCCACATAAATTCCATTGCAATAATCTAAGTGGCTTAGTACCAATGACTGTATCAGGTTGCAAAATGTTTCCCTCAGGAAGAATGGTTTCACGCGTTTGAGTTTCCACATTGAGTGGAACATTTTCTGAGTTGTAGCGTTCACTTGGCTCTCGAGTGTAAGGTTACAGTCGATTGTAACGCTGAGTATTTTCAGGCTGTCTGAGATAGGGAGAGTGTAGTCTGGGGTGTTTATATTTGTGGGTTTATTCGTATTGTGTTTTTGGTGTGCGCTAAACGTTAGAGATGCCCATATATTTCTATGGGCGTCACTAACGTTTAGTTGATCGATCAAAAAACTCACCTGGCACATCTTGTCCATTCAGCGTTTGACAATTTTGCAACAAGTTGAGGAATTTGATTGCAATTTCCATGGGACTTTTTATTCAAGGCTTGCCTGTTTTTTTGATTTGAGGGCAATACACCTTGATGTAGACTGGTAGCTTGAAACATGATTGTTTCAGATCTGCAGTGTTTCAGAGCTAAACTAGAAATACTGTGATTGCTACTCGTGTCAGGGATGTAGCCATGGATGGATCTGGGCCCACCTACCTTCATCTGAGGCCCACCCAGCAGCGTGCACACTTGACAGCAGGCATGAGGGAAATTTGTAGAATCGTTAGCTTTAAAATGTCTTAAAATTTAAAGGTGCATTAAAAACGCTAACACACCCTGGTAGACATACCCCTAAGTAAGGATATGTCTGTAATTTCATACCACGGCAGGGTCTTTGTTAAGTTTTGGAAGAATCGTGATAATAGCTTTTGCAAATCTGTTTAATTGAGAGGAATTAGATTCTAAATTTTGATAAAATGAAAATAGGTATGGAGAGATTTCTTGTTTACATGTACAGTAAATTTCAATAGGGAGGCCATCAGGACCTGGGGCTTTTTTGGATTTTAATTGTTTAATAGTATCAACAATTTCTTGAGACAGTGATAGGTTTTTTAAGTGATGAATGTCAGATGAAGATCATGTAGGGATGGGAGAGCTTTTCCAAGCATTAAGTTAGATCTTGTGCATTATCAGAAGCTTCTGACTTGTAAAGGTTAGTATAGAAAATGTGGAAAGCTTTCAAAATGTCCTCATTGGATATCAGAAGATTGTTATGACTTCTAATTGATGGAATTTGTGTTTTGTGCCTTTTTCCCTTTAAATGATTGGCTAGCATAGATCCAGCCTTGTTGATTTCAGAATAGCGAGTTCTTTTCTGTAAAAAGAGCTCATATCTAGTCTTGAGACTCCAGAGTCTATTATAGTCATATATGGATTACTAGATATTATTAAGAGCATATTGTTGTTCCAAATATTTGATAGTGTTTTCTGACTCTTGTAATTGCTTATTCGTAAAAAAAAAAAAAAAATGTGCAGAAATGGAAATAAATTCACCCTGATGGAGACCTTAAAGGCCTCCCAAAGAGTGATTTGGTTAATGTCCAAAGTGGCCTTTGTGTAAAAAAAAAACACTCAGAGATGTACCTATGTATTCTTTTAGCAGAAATTTTCTATTGTGTTCATCAGAAAAGGAAATGCATTTCCCTTTTAATTTTTCCAGTGTTGACGTACATGCCGAGTTTAACTTCTTGAGCTTCCCAGTTCAATTTGTGTCTATGTATATTCATTTCTAATTTATGATCCCTTGTTCTGCATTGTCTGTGCCGGGGCTGGTGGGTGGGAGGCGGGGATAGTGCTGGGCAGACTTATACGGTCTGTGCCAGAGCCGGTGGTGGGAGGCGGGGCTGGTGGTTGGGAGGCGGGGATAGTACTGGGCGGACCTATACGGTCTGTGCCCTGAAAAAGACAGGTACAAATCAAGGTAAGGTATACACAAAAAACTAGCACATACGAGTTTATCTTGTTGGGCAGACTGGATGGACCGTGCAGGTCTTTTTCTGCCATCATCTACTATGTTACTATGTTATTTGCTGAGGGTATGTCAGTGGGATTGTACCGGCGAATGGGGAGGAAGGGAGGAGAGGTGATGGGGGGGGGGGGCCCTCCTTTATTTTCTGAACTGGGCCCTAGCATATCTAACATTGGCCCTTACCCTTGCTGTAGCTGGTGGGATCCCCAAGCATCTCCGGGTGAGAACCTCTTCCAAGGGCAGGCAGAACTTCCTTCTGCCAAGCTCTGTAGTCAATGGCAGCATCCTTGCTACTAAGCGTGTGTGGGGTGCTGGCATCAGTGGCTCATAGACATTTCTGCTGTCTGCCAAGCTTGGTAAAAGGGAGTTCTGGCTGCCTTCGGAGGAAGTCTTCAGCTGACAGACCTTTGGGATCCTCATTAGCTAAAGCATTTATATTTTGAGTTAGGAGGTGCATAAATATTGCCACACCGGGACAGACCAAAGGTCCATCAAGCCCAGCATCCTGTTTCCAACAGTGGCCAATCCAGTTCACAAATACCTGGCAAGATCCCGAAAAAGTACCTGGGGAGTGGTGGAAAGTAGGGGGAGGGGGATGCATACCTACTTTGTGCTCAGGACCACCCAAAATTGGCTGTCTGGCTATACCACTGGCTAGTATTGTTACGTGAGCCAAGGAATTTTATTACCTCTGCATCTAGGTACACTTTTTATATTTTTACACATATTTTTGGAGACTAGGGTTGATTAAAAATTTTTCACAGATCATATATAAAAAAACATATTGGACTGATGATTATGATATCTGCAAAGCAATGTGATAGGATGTAAATGCCTCTAACAGGTTGATCCACAAAAAAATCTTATTAATGATTTGTTGATGAAGTTTGTAGTTAGTTAATATACCTCATAGTGGACTATGGTAGTGACATCGAAGGCTTCACGAGATTTAGACCTGGCACTGGTTGCACAAGGAGAAGGCATTTCAGTATCCCTCGCACTTCTGGGCCTCTTCTGTCAGCTTGACCGATTTACTTCTATTGGTGTTTTTGTCTCTTAATTGCTCACTCAAGCCGTGCAGGTTTATTACTAGTTTTTATTGCATTGGTTTCTTTATAATTTAATTCACTCTCTTACCTCTGATTCATTTTCCATTGATTTATGTACTATTTACTCCGTACTGTATATTTATTGTAAAGTGACCCTGGCAGGGCAAGAAAATCATATTATTAATCCAGCCCTGGGCATGCTGAAATCCTCTGAGTGCCGTTGGAAGATGTGCAACACCGCTCTCATCTAATTCCTGCTATCCTATTTCTTCTAATTTGCTTCTCCCCACCCCCACCCCCAATGTTCTCTTGGCATACCCCGCTTGCCGTCCGCCTTTCTCCTTTTCTCTTTTGAAAGCCTTCGATATGAAACACATCATGCTCCCACATTTTCCAGATATAAATATACAGATCAATATTCAGCTGCCATGCTCAGCGTTGGTTTTTAAATGCCAGCCACAGTGGCTACATATAACATGGAAATTCAGTATCACTGTCCAGATAAATTGAAGCTCTGTCCTTGCTCTGGCCGCGCAAGACTCCAGCACTATCCAGAAAGTACCGAGACAGTCTGAAAGGAAATTCAGATACCCTACCTGGATTCTGCCTCTGAATATGAATGGGTGTCAGTGCCTACGTTATTTATCTGGGTGACAGCTATCATTATGGGCTCTTACCCAGATAAATCATTATGGATTCAGTAAATGGCACTCAAAATTTGGGGCGAAAAAAAAAATTGGCGCTGAATGGTATTTTATAATGGACATTCCGACATCAGGGACCTTTATCGTGCATCACTCTACACTTCTTGGCATTAAATTTTAACTATATCTACAATTTCACCAGTGTTGTTCGTATATAATAAGTAAACCTTATTTGTATATATGTTTGTTGTTAATTAAAAATTTTTTTTTAATATGCAGTGCTCAGAATTTGCTTGTGTGCCTTTATACCATACAAAATGGAGTCAGCCTGTAGCAACCATACATCATAGCACCGGTCCTGCCTACCTCCGAATATGTTAGAGACCTCTGAAACAATTTGCTTAACTGTGATAAGGGTTACTTATCTATAGATGAACAGCTGGTCCCGGTGCTGGGTATCAAATGGTTGCTGTTGAACCTTCACCCTGTTGTGGTCTAATGACGTGAATTAAAAAACATCTTTATTCCCGACGTGGGTCCACGTTTCACCAACATGGCGTTTTCAAGGGAATGTAGTTCTCAACTGAAAAGATAACGGGAGTGATCTCTTGTCAAACTTGTCCCTGTTATCACGAACCCTATCACGAAACTGTATTGAACCCTAAGTATTGCATTGATTAAAGTTTAACTGCCAGACCCTTGACCATTCTTCTAAGGTTCATTTCTACTCCCTCCAGGGTATTCACTCTACTGGCTATTTTCGTGTCATCTACAAAAAGGCAGGAAAGGTTTACATATAAAGTATCACATACCATGTGAATGAGTTTATCTTGTTGGGTAGACTGGATGGACCGTACAGGTCTTTATCTGCTGTCATTTACTATGTTACTATCCAGCTTATAATTGAAAAAGAAAAACGCCTATATTGCGACCCAAATCGGGAGATAGACGTTTATCTCACAAAAACGAATAAAGCGGTATAATCGAAAGCCGAATTTGGACGTTTTCAACTGCACTCCGTCGCGGATGCGGACAAAGTTGATGGGGGTGTGTCAAAGGCGTGGTGAAGGCGGAACTGGGGCGTGGTTATCGGCCGATCAGAGATAGGCACCTTTCGCCGATAATGGAAAAAAAATATGCGTTTTTAGCGAAAATTTAGGGCACTTTTCCTGGACCCTGTTTTTCCATGAATAGGGCCCCAAAAAGTGCCCTAAATGACCAGATGACCACTGGAGGGAGTCGAGGATGACCTCCCCTGACTCCCCCAGTGGTCACAAACCCCCTCCCACCACAAAAATATGCCGTTTCACAACTTTTTATGTTCACCCTCAAATGTCATACCCACCTCCCTGGCAGCAGTATGCAGGTCACTGGAGCAGTTATTAGGGGTGCAGTGGACGTCAGGCAGGTAGACCCAGGCCCATCCCCCCCCACCTGTTACACTTGTGCTGGTAAATGGGAGCCCTCCACACCGCCCCCCAAACCCACTGTACCCACATGTAGGTGCCCCCCTTCACCCCTTAGGGCTATAATAATGGTGTAGACTTGTGGGCAGTGGGTTTTGAGGGGGATTTGGGGGGCTCAACACACAAGGGAAGGGTGCTATGCACCTGGGAGCTCTTTTACCTTTTTTTTTGTTTTTGTAAAAGTGCCCCCTAGGGTGCCCGGTTGGTGTCCTGGCTTGTGAGGGGGACCACTGCACTACGACTCCTGGCCCCTCCCACGAACAAATGCCTTGGATTTATTCGTTTTTGAGCTAGGCGCTTTCATTTTCCATTATTGCTGAAAAACAAAAACGCCCAGCTCACACACTGTTGAATAGAACATGGACGTCTATTTTTTTCGAAAATACGGTTCGGTCCGCCCCTTCACGGACCCGTTCTCGGAGATAAACGCCCATGGAGATAGACGTTTTCATTCGATTATGCCCCTCTATGTATAGAATATTGCAGTGGTTCCCAAGCCTGGTCCTGGAGGCACCCCAGCCAGTCAGATTTTCAGGATATCCACAATGAATTTTCATGAGAGACATTTGCAGGCACTGCCTTCACTGCATGCAGATCTCTCTCATGAATATTCATTGTGGATATCCCAAAACCCTGACTGATTGGGGTGCCTCCAAGATCAGCTTTGGGAACCACTGGAATAATGTGCAGTGATGGGATCTGCGTCTCACCTTTTTGACGTAAGGAGTTACACTAACAGAAACCACGTGTAAATCCTAGCGTGCAAGTTTGACGCGGATTCACACAATTCTATAACAATGAGTGCATTTTAAGGGAATGCCCTGACCTGCTCATGCCCCTCCTATGGCCACGCCCCTTTTCAGATTTGCTGGAAACTCTTGGGCACTATTCTATAAATAGACTCAGAAGTGTGTTTTTTTTTGCACAGATCTGCCGTTTCTGCCCTGTTTTGATGCCTTGCATCCATTAGAACACTTTTCTGCCCCAAAATAGCGCCTCTTGTTCAGCTCCATATATAGAATTTCCTCGTATCTGGATAAACAACTCTTCAGTGCTCACTCCAAATATCCTTGAACATGAATATTTGGTACATTCACAGAGGGGTCCTTTTACTAAAGAGGGCCCTGCGCTAGCCCGCTCAGACCCTTTTCACCACAGTGGGTAAAAAGGCCGAAAAAAGACATGGCAACGCAGTAAGATTGCTCTTACTATGTGGCCATGCGGGAGGGGAAGCACTTACGCAGTAAGGGCTCCCGCTCTAACTTGGCAGTCACCGGGTAGTGCATGGCACTGCCGGAATACCGACAGGTAACCCCCTGCAGAAATATTTTTGGAATATTTCCACTAGCACCGGAAATGCTCCACACTGGAGGTGGAACTACCTCCGATGCACACATTGGGTCGGCGGTAGCATGGTAAGGCCGCGGTGGGCTTACCACTGCTTATTGAAAGGGCCCCCAAACTTATCTGAAGCAATCTCTGACTGAATCTATTTCTAAGCCAGTCACATTCAGAAAATGTAAAATGCACAGAAAAGAGAGAAATGTCCAGTAGATAATAGATTGTTGAAGAGATGAAAGGTAGAGAACAAGGAACTCCCATTGCTGGTAGTATCTTAATAGTAGCAGATGAAACTGAGTAGATATTTCAGTAATGCTGAATGACAGATTTATGGAGCCATAGGCCATGCTAACTTCAAATGCTTTCTTCTAGCAGAAATCCTTGTACTGTATGTGTCTAGTGCTACCATGTACCGCTGCAGATTTGCAATAAATATGTTTGAGAAATTTTAGGCTGTAAAAAAAAGGGTTAAAGATGATATTTTATGAGGGAAATGTTAAGCATTCCCAAATAGAAACAGGAGCAATAAATAGTACCACAAATTTGGTGCCAAAAAACTTGGGTGCTAAGGTCTAATCTACAAAGGGAGCGTACTTTTTATACAGTAACGTTTGGTGCGGATCCCGTGTCTAACTTTTGGATGCTGTACTTACACCTGTACATAAGTGTTTCCATACTGGGGCAGACCGAAGGTCCATCAAGCCCAGCATCTTGTTTCCAACAGTGGCCAATCCAGGTCACAAGTACCTGGCAAGATCCCAAAACAGTACAATATAATACAATACATTTTCCACAAGGCCATTTTAGTAATGGTCTGTGGACTTTTCCTTTAGGAAGCTAGCCAAACCTTTTTTTTTAAACCCCGCTAAGCTAACTTCTTTTACTACATTCTCTGGCAACAAATTCCAGAGTTTAATTACTCGTTGAGTGAAGAAATATTTTTTCCAATTCGTTTTAAATTTACTACTTTGTAGCTTCATTGATTGCCCCCTAGTCCTAGTATTTTTGGAAAGAGTAAACAAGCGATTCACATCTACCCGTTCCATTCGACTCATTATTTTATAGACCTCTATCATATCTCCCCTCAGCCGTCTTTAGCCTTTCCTCATAGGGAAGTCATCCCATCCCCTTTATTATTTCCATCACCTTTCTCTGTATCTTTTCCAATTCCACTATACCTTTTTTGAGATGCGGTGACCAGAATTGAACACAATATTCGAGGTGCGGTCGCACAATGGAGTGATAAAAAAGCATTATAATGTCCTCGTTTTTTGTTGTCCATTCCTTTCCTAATATTTTCTATTTTTAGCATGTGGGTAGCATGCGCCGAACACAAAACTGCCGCGCGCCAGTTGAGCACACCCCATGGTAGTGGATTTTAACCTGCTTACCACAGCTTAGTAAAAGGACCCCCCAAGGGAGATAATAATTCCAATTATTGAATTCTACCATACAGCGAAGTTCATTGATAAGGCTGAGAAGGGTTTCTGTGCAGTGTCTAACTCGGAATCCAGACAGCCTTGGATGGAGGACATTGGTCTTTCCTAAGAAGGCAGGCTAGTTGTGCCTGAACCACTTTTTCTAGAATTTTGCAAATGGGCCGGTAGTTCACAGGTGATGGTCAGTTTAGCAAAGGTTGGGCAAAGGATTGCATGTTTCTGTGAGGAAGTGAAATGGAATGCTCTGCCTTTGGAAGTTCCTGAGGAACAGTCATTAAGGCGATTTAAAGGACTGTTGAAAGCTTGTTATTTTAATTGTGCTTTTGGCATATCCCTCCTGGAAGGATGATGGGGCTGAAGTCTGGTTATCCAATCTGATTTTATTGATATAAGTGGTATGTTCATATCTCTCTTTCCTACTGGACTATTGTCTTCAAATCTAAGTTAAAAGCCCACCATTTTGATGTTGCTTTTAACTCCTAATCCTTATTCACTTATCATCTTCACTTTAATATTCCCTTATCTCTTGTTTGTCCTGTTTGTGTGTCCTAATTAGATTGTAAGCTCTATGGAGCAGGGACTGTCTCTTCATGTTCAAGTGTACAGCGCTGCGTACATCTAGTAGCGCTATAGAAATGATAAGTAGTAGTAGCATTTGGGATTCCGGAATCTTGCAACTCTTTGGGATTCTGCACGGAATCTTGCTACTCTTTCGAATTCTGCACAGAATCTTGCAACTCTTTGGGATTCCGGAATCTTGCTAATCTTTGTCCGTATCCCTTATTTGTCCTGTTTGTCTGTCCTAATTAGATTGTAAGCTCTGTGGAGCAGGGACTGTCTCTTCATGTTCAAGTGTACAGCGCTGCGTACGTCTAGTAGTGCTATAGAAATGATAAGTAGTAGTAGTAGTAGTAGTCTTTGGGTTCTGGAATCTTGCTACTCTTTGGGATTCTGCACAGAATGTTGCTACTCTTTGGGATTCCAGAATCTTGTTACTCTTTGTCCTTATTTATTTATTAAATTTGTATCCCGCGCTTTCCCGCTCCTCGCAGGCTCAATGTGTCTTACATAGTAACAAGAGAGTACAATCTGTAGTATCAGAATCAACAAAGGAGGTATGTGGTAGAACAAATGAACAAGGGGTAAATCGGATAAAAGAGGTTTGAGAGAAAGGATAGGGATAGGTAAGGAAGTGGACCAATAAAGAGAGGTAGGGGAAGAGCATGGAGGGTAGTAAGGTTGGTAGAAGGTAATTTCTGTGTCATTGTTGTTAATGATGATCTCTTATTTGTCCTGTTTGTCTGTCCTAATTAGATTGTAAGCTCTGTGGAGCAGGGACTGTCTTTTCATGTTCTAGTGTACAGCGCTACGTACGTATAGTAGCGCTATAGAAATGATAAGTAGTAGTAGTACTATTGTAGTTCTTCATTGGTATTTTATGTTTTTTAAATACTGTACACCGCTGGGATCTTTTTCATGTAAAAAGTTAAGCAGTATAACAAGTTCAAGAGTCCTTTTACCAAGCTGCGGGAAAAAGGGCCCTGCGCTAGGAGCATGGGCCATTTTCCCTGAGCACCAGGGCCCTTTTTAGTGCAGTGGGTAAATAAAACCCCAGGCACATATGGCCATGTGGTAAGAGAACTCTTACCGCGTGGCCATGCGACAGGCAGCCCTTGGCGATAAGAGCTCCTGTGCTAACCCGGCGATAACTGGGAAGCGCACTGTGACGCCCGATTACCACTGGGTTACTGCCGTGCAAGCCAATTCTGGGGGTTTTAATTTTTTCCCCCGAAAATGGTGCATGCTCAGGGCGGGACTGCCGATAGCGGCCATGTTGGGCCGGCGGTAGTCCCGGAAGAGCAAGCGGTAAGCCCACGTTGGGCTTACCGCCACTCTGTAAAAGGGTCCCTCAATAAACTGTAACTGTA
The DNA here is from genome assembly GCF_901765095.1 of Microcaecilia unicolor. Taxonomy (NCBI): domain Eukaryota; kingdom Metazoa; phylum Chordata; class Amphibia; order Gymnophiona; family Siphonopidae; genus Microcaecilia; species Microcaecilia unicolor. Next base: position 754,219,608 of record NC_044031.1, on the reverse strand, counting down.
GCAGAAAGAGCCTGAAGATGAACAATTATTGATATTGAGAGAAGAACAGGAAGAAGACCTGTCGGTACATTTTTTTAAATGAGGGCTAGAGAGAAAGTATCTGCTCGGGTGAGGGTAAACGTAATAGTAGTTTAGTTTAGGTATACCGCTGTTCAGAGCATATCAGAGTGGTTCCAAGAACAGAGGAGAAAAAAAAAATAAAATACAGGTGTACGTACCCTAGTTTGCGCCTTTCCAGTACTTTACGTGCATATTATGGTATCCATGTCTGGTGGTCCCTGCGCGACCATCACGGATTTTGATGAAATTTTCTGTGAACATTCATACATGTCCCCAATGAACATTGGTAAAGGTTTACGTTTGCCGATGCAATACTTGCTCAGATATAGTAATCTGTTTCACCCCATACTGGTGATGGACGCGCAGGGCACTTCTCTGAAATCAGACCACTTGACATAGATCATTGTGTTAATTGAATTTTATCTACCTCTGATGTGATTGGGGGCATTATGGTGCACACCTTGGGTAGTAATAGACAAATACATGATGGATGCAGTGAAAGAGCTCCGTCATGGGGCAGGGATGCCATGTGGGCCGCAGGTTGAGCCCACAATGCTGCCAGACCAGTGGACTTGAAGATACTTCATACCAGTGGCGTAGCCAAGGGACTTTGAGCTCAGGCCCACCCAGTAGCAGCACACCTATGATGTGGCTGGGAGAGATCGTCAAGCCCCCCCAGCCAAAAACTCCCAACGACTGTCCCTCCTGCATACCTTGTAAATAGCAGATCTTCGCCTGCACTGAGCAGCAACTGATACATACTGCTTGCACCAGCCCCACTGCCTTCCCTCTGATGTATTCCCACCTATGCGGAAACAGGAAGTTGCATCAGAGGAAAGGCTGTGGGGCCAACATGAGCAGTGTGTATTAGTTGCTGCTCACTGCTGGTGAAAATCTGCTATTTAAAAGGTATGCGGGGGAGGGGGGTGTTTGAGAGACCATATGGCATGCAGGCGAGAGAGGGAGAGACCAAATTACTTGTGGGACAAGGCTGAGTTCTTCTGCCCACCCATCTTGGACCCAGGCCCACCCAAAATTGAGTATCTGGCTACGCCCCTGCTTCATACCGTGGGAGCAGGTAAGGTGTTAGGGGACAGGAGCAGAGGAGGACAGAGGAGGGGGAGAAAGGGAGACACTGTGCCAAGGCGAGGGAATAAAAAGAAGAGATAGAGGGAGCACTTCAGGAGGTGGAAGATGGAGAAAGAAAAGAGAGAGCATAGGAAGGAAGGTGGTAGAACACAAGTGCCTGGAAGGGAGGGGGAGGGGGAAAGAGTACCTGGAAGGAGTGGAGAGAAAAAGAGAGAGAGAGAGAGAGAAAGAGAGAGAGCGAGAGAGAGAGCGAGAGAGAGAAAGAGAGAGCGAGAGAGAGAGAGATACAGTGCGTGTTTCTGTATCTGGAAGGGAGAAGAGAGATAGACACAAAGAGAGAGAGAGGGGGAGGAAAGGAAGGGGGAGACGAGAGGCCCTTTTAGTAGGACGTGGTAGGCTCTACGTGCATGCAGCGTGCGCCCAAATGAGACTACAGCCAGGCTAGCGCACCCTCTTGGTAGTTATTTCAGATTTGACACGCACCCATAACACGTGGATGAATTATTTTTATTTCTTCCTGCACAGGCCGGTTCCGGCGGTAATTGGCACTTGGCGTGCGCCAACTGGTCACCGCGCATGTAGCACGTGAGCCTTTACCGCTAGATCAATGGCTGGCGTTAAGGGCTCAGGCCAGTTTTGGTCACGCACTGGTTTCATTTTTACCGCAGGCCCTTTTCCCGTTCCAATAAAAAAAGCCATTTTTTGTAGATGCGGTAAAACTGGCCCGGCGCATGCCCAATACACACACTGTCACCAGGGAGAGTGCTCCCGGTACAATCAAGAAACAAATGTCCAACAGCAACTTCAATCTTAAGGCTTTTATTCCATGCAGGTTTCTAGTAGACCTGATACACGGTTCCAACAGCAGCATTCACCTTCCATCTTAAACACATGTAAGCTACCTGAAAGTGTGTGGCAAATAGTCCCCTTTAAGCAGTAGGCTGCCAGCACCTATCAGGATTCAGTACAGGCTCTCAGTCAGCTTCAGTCTGGGCTCTTTATCCAGTGCACAGTAAACAGTAGTTCAATTCCCAAGACAAACAGTTCATTCAGTTCATCATCCCAGTTAAATCACAAAGCAGCCTTTACCTTCAGGAGGTTTCAATACTCTAGGGAATTCTCACCCCCAAGGGATTTTCCCTGCAACTGTGTCTCTCTCACTTCTTCTCTCCTCCTGAACTGAACTCCTGAGACTCCTTCCCACCTGCCTAATCAATCCTTGGCTTCTGCTCTCACAACCAATCATTCTCCTTCCATTAGCTTCCCCCACACCCATACCAGCTGAGTTAAACATTAGACTAATGATGAGCTCCTGCACACAGGGTTTCCTATCTCTCTTTCCCCCTAGTGGCAGCCAATCTACACGCCCTGCCAGCTTACACCCATGTCTTCCCCTATTGCAGCTAGGAGTTCCAGTCCAGGTTCTTCTTCTCACCCCCTGGCTCCTTGCCTGCAATGCCTTCTGGGACTTGTATTTCAAACTGAAACTACCTTAACCCAACTATCCTGGATGTAACTATCACAGCACCTACACTACCACAGGCCACTTTTTTACCGCGGCTTAGTGAAAGGGCCTCAGAGTGCCTAGAAGAGAAGGCAAATGAGGGAAAGGAAGGGATTGAGAGAAAGCATGTCTAGCTGGAGAAAGTGAATCTGTGTGTATGGCAGGGGGAGAGAGAGTGCCTGAGTCATGTTTGGGTGGGGGTGGGGATGGAGGGCGAAGACTGGAAATACTACAAGTGTTTTGTACTATTATATATATAGAGAGAGAGATATTTAAACTTGGTTCATAGGGTTGTTTACGGAGACATTCCAGGATACATGTTAAATTTAATAGATTTACCACTTAGAAACAGTTTCAGTTCTTCCCGATCCTATTTAAACTTACATTACCCAGATTGCTATGGCCTAAAATACAAATCTACCTATGCATCCAGCTTCTCCTTCATTGGCACACAGCTATGGAATGTATTGCCCAAATTCTTCAGATCAACTCAGAACCATCTAAATATCAGGAAATTACTGAAGACATCCTTATTCCAGAAGGCTTATCCTCCAGACTCAACTTAAGTTACTGCTTTTTTTATCACAACAAAATTTTTGGACCTTATTGACAGGGCCGGTCCTAGGGTTTCTGGCGCCCTCCTGCAGCCTATTAGTCGGCACCCCTACCCATCCAGGGGTGGGATCACTATGGCTCCGCCCCTACAGTAGTCACACCCCTTTTACTAGCCATGGCATCATTGAAAATATTACACCTGTCTTCCCTTCCCTCCATCCATGTCCAACAATTCTCTCCCTGCCCTCCCCTCCATCCACCCATGTCCAGCAACTCCCCTGCCCTCCATTCATCTATTCATCCATATCCAGCAATTCTCCTCTCCCCGGCTGCCCCCCTCCATCCATTCATATCCAGCAATTCTCCTCTCTCTCCCTTGCCCTCCCCTCCATGTCCAGCAATTTCTCCTCTCTCCCTGGGCCCTGCCCTCCCATCCATGTCCATCCTTGTCCATCAATGCTCCTCTCTCCCCTTCCCTCCTCCATCCATCCATCCATATCCAGCAATTCTCCTCCCTCCCCTCCACGTCCAGCAATTTCTCCTCTCTCCCTGGGCCCTGTCCTCCCATCCATGTCCATCGATTAATGCTCCTCTCTCCCCTGCCCTCCCGCTCCCATGTCCACCTGCCTGCCCTCTTCTCTGGTTTAAATCTTGTGTTTAAATTTACCTCCGACGTCGCAGCAGCTGCGCAGCATCAGTGAAAGCGCTGCTGCCGACGTCTCCCAGCCTTCCCTTCGCTCGTTCCCTCAGAGTCCCGCCTTCTTCTGACATCATTTCCTTGTGAGGGCGGGACACTGAGAGGGAACGAACGAGCGAAGGGAAAGCTAGAGACGTCGGGTAGCAGTGCTTTCACTGACGCTGCGCAGCTGCTGCGACGTCGGAGGTAAATTTAAATACAAGATTTAAATGCCCCTGGGCGGCGCGAGTACCGGAGCAGGAAACCGAAGGCAGGGCTGCTGTCGGGGTCTGGGAGCTGAGGTAAGCAGCGAGGGTAAACATGGCATTGTGGCGCCCTCCAGAGGTCGGCGCCTTCCTGCCATGCTTACCTCGCTTACTGGGTTGGACCGGCCCTGCTTATTGATCTTTTATTATCTCTTACATAAGTACATAAGTAGTGCCATACTGGGAAAGACCAAAGGTCCATCTAGCCCAGCATCCTGTCACCGACAGTGGCCAATCCAGGTCAAGGGCACCTGGCACGCTCCCCAAACGTAAAAACATTCCAGACAAGTTATACCAAGTCCATTTAATAGCGGTCTATGGACTTGTCCTTTAGGAATCTATCTAACCCCTTTTTAAACTCCGTCAAGCTAACCGCCTGTACCACGTTCTCCGGCAACGAATTCCAGAGTCTAATTACACGTTGGGTGAAGAAAAATTTTCTCCGATTCGTTTTAAATTTACCACACTGTAGCTTCAACTCATGCCCTCTAGTCCTAGTATTTTTGGATAGCGTGAACAGTCGCTTCACATCCACCCGATCCATTCCACTCATTATTTTATACACTTCTATCATATCTCCCCTCAGCCGTCTCTTCTCCAAGCTGAAAAGCCCTAGCCTTCTCAGCCTCTTGTTATCTTTGTTGTTTTATACGATACTTATACAATCACTACCTTACTTTACATTTTTTAACTGTATTTTGTACTAATTGTAGTCTGCCCTACGGTATTGTTTAAGCCACATTCAGCCTGCGACTAGTGGGAAAACGTGGGGTATAAATGTGTTAAATAAATAAATAAATAAAAAATAAATAAACTGCAATTCCTCCTGTTCTATCCTCCCCCCCCCCCCAAAAAAAAACCCACAGATTTTCACTTTTAAAGATTTATATTAAATCAAGTAACAGTATCAGAACTTCATGTGCTGTGACAAAATCAACACCGGCTTAACGGCTGAGCTTCCTAGGCCTTCTCTAGCATTTTCTTTTTAATATGGGCAGCTGCTGTCTGATGGGCAGCTCACTGAAGCAACTCACAAGCAGAGCCGGGGGTTTTAAAAAGAAAATGGACGCGCGAAGCTGGAGATGAGAAACGAGAATGCAGCAGTGACATTTCGAAGCTGTCACTCTGGCACATCTGAGGCAGTCTGCATGCAGTATGCCAGGATTGTTTACTGCTTGGGCTGCTTTTGAAATTAACTTCTATATAACAACAGAACAGCTGCATAGTAAGAGAGAAAGGCGAGTAGAACCTATGCTGAAATCTTTTTTTTCTTTCCACTAAAGAAATGCACTGGACACAGTCAGAGTTCTTCTGAATAAATATAGAAGCCGGTCACATAGCTAGCTGGCAGATAAGGAGACTACCTGGGCTGTGCGAAAGTGCCACCTCTCAGACCCTAATCTCTTCAGTTCACTTTCCTGTCCTTACCATTGCTCTCTGCAACCATGCTAGGCATGGCTGAGTTCCATGCTCTACTGATAGGTGATTCCACTGGTATCAAGGCAGTTATAATATGTTCCTTGTACTGAGAACCGTCTATATAGACATCCTTCAAATTTATCGGTCTCAGGCCCGTTCTCATTCAATAAACAGTGTTACTCCACCACATCTTATATACGTTATCAAAATACATTTATATATTTTCCAGTCTCGCCTCAGTTGTGCCTAATTGTCCAATATTTCCTTTATGGCAATTTATATGGCACCAAACTCCTCATCGGCTTCTACATAATCACCTTAATATATCTTGAACACTTATCTTAAAGATATTTAGACAGGGGTAATCCCGAGACTAATTCAGTCGAGCCCCCCCCCCCACCTCAGGCTCTGGCCCCCCTCCCGCCGAGGTCTGGCTACGCCCCTGGTGCGTATGGAATAGTCTTTGGGTGTAA